>NC_090442.1:1015503060-1015806143 GCF_031143425.1 Pleurodeles waltl
GGGTACTCTCTTCTTTGGGTGTTGGTTTGCAGCACCACTTCTGTTTTTAATTGAAAAAAAAACGTCACGATATCATGAGATTACTTCAAAGAAAATTGAACTGTACTAGATTACATTTTAAAATGAAATATTTTATCCAATTGAAAATTAATCTGTATTTTACTGATAAGAGAATAGTGAAAACAGAAATGAAAGACGAATGGACAACATCTACCAAAATGGTATGGACCTTACTGTGAAAAGGTCAGTGCGGTCCTATTTATGCAATTTAAGTACTATTTTCCATAAAGAGAGCTAAATGTGACACGATGCACTTATATTCTATAAGTTAAATTGCTACCTTGGCCATTTTAGGCAAGCATAATTGGAATAAAATGGACGATGTGGGTGCCACACTGTTTTCATTCCTCTGCTGCAGAATTTTGGAATCATTTTCCCCATGTTCTGGAACGTCTGGCTACCTAGTTATAGATAGAATGGTGTGATATAATGGTTTAAACCTGTCTAGCTGCAGAAAGGCGAAGTCACGTTGGTTTGAAGGCCTATGTCTCATTAATGGTTAATTTAGTTTGCATTTTTAGACATAATTAGGGATTGCCAAATATAAATTTTTAAAATCTGTGAACATTACTTTTCAGACTGTGTACTGTGAAGTTTGTACCCTAATGCCAAATTGGAAGAAAATAGAATTTGGGGATCGGAAACAATAGCAATACATACAAAAATCAAAGAAATATAAATTGCACTTTTCACTTGGAATATGTGTATTTCGGACTGTGATATCTGTATTTTTAGTGTTCGTTTTTCAACCTAGAGGTGTACTCAGCCCATCAAAGTAATTTACATGCTAAGGCTGACAGTAACTAGATTGTTATTGTTTGGGTGAAACAGATTAGGGTAATTCTCGGTGAGAAGCCCCTGCTTATCTCTCACAGCATGAAGTTCTCTGTCTGATTTATTAGCGTTATTTCTGAAAGAAGACGATTTTTACTTCACATCAATTATGACATGAAAGTACAATTTCCTGCTGACTCCCAAAACGGAAATGGTTGAGCCGCTAATTACAAGGTGTTTTTACACTTTTTTTACACTGAACATTGCTTCACATGTTAATGTAAAGATGTGGGCTGATAGGTAAAACTTGTTTTAAAAAGTAACATCACGTGCGGAGCACAGCATTAAAAATGCCAATTTGCCGAAGTAGATTCTGATCAGGATTCTGCGAATAACATGAAAATGGTGCGCTGAAATGCTGGAGAAATCATTATGGTTGGCAGAAAATCAAGAAACGTTTATTAAAGCAAATCTGTACTAATACATATCACACACATAAAGCAAACACCCCGCCTCTGGGTTAGAGGTGAACCTCAAAGCTATGTAGCTTGAATTGCACACTATTGGACGGCAGAAGATGCAGTTGAACTTTGAGTGTGATGATTGAGTTTCTTTGAATCTTTGGTAACTTCACATTTCGTACCTGGTTCTTTTTCAACAGTTTTGGGTTAGAGGGAGGAGAGTGTGTGTGTGTCGGTGTGTGTGGGTGTATGTAAGGATAGTAACATGTGTGTTTGTTGGGGGGATTGTGTTTTCCTCATGAAAAAGGGGTTGTTAGACATTTCTCTGAATAAAGGCAGACCAGTTCTGTTGTAGTGGCTGAAGCCTGTGTACATTTATTGAACTCTCAACTTTGGAAAGAAAATCACATAGACTGTTGTACTGACATTGCTCCATTCATTTTTATTGAAAGCGGTGGTGACATGATTTTGTATTAGTATTTTATTTCCTTTATTACATGCAAACAGTGACGACACAGGTGCAGGTTTAAGGTGCCTACGAGCAAAACAAGCATATAAAAATAAATCAACTACAGCAAAAAAAACAATTACATACAATTAAATGAATATGTAAGCTGAAGTGTCAATTTTCAATAAGATGGAAGAAATTAGAGGCATATTTACAAGCCCCTTGCGCCACTGGTGCTTCAGTTTTTTTGACACCCCGCTGGAGAGTGCAGACACATATTCGTATGAGGCCACACAAAGTTACTTTGCGTGGCTTTTCAGAGCCTCGTAGATAGGGTGTAAGGCAACGCAACGCAAGTTGTTGTACTGCCTTACACTGCATCAGGGGGGTGTTGCATGGGCGTTGCGGTAGGTTTTCCCATGCAACACCCATGGGTTTTGATGCATTCCCAGATTTAGAAGGATCTGTAAACCTGGGAATGTGTCAGAATCTTCCGCCTCCCAGGGGAGGCATAATGAGGAGAAATATCTTTATTTCTCCTTGTTTTTTCCTCTTTCTCCGTGTGCTGCATTTTGCAGCACACATAGAAAGAGGAAAAAGCCTCCATGGATTGATTTTTTGCAGGAAGGTCCCCTTTATGCAAAAAAACAATCCTGCCAACAATGCAGCCACTCTTGCGCCATGCTGCAAGGGTGCCTGTGTTGGTGCTAGGCACCAAATTGTGAGCCGGCGCTGGCTGAAAGGTCAGGAAATACGGTGCATTTCTGCCCTTTGAAATTGGCGTAGGACCGCACAGCAAATAAACTTGCAGCGCTACTCTACGCCAATTTTTGGTAAATATTCCCAATCATGTTCTTGGATTTCGAGAAGATCAGAGACACTGGAAAGACCTGGATTGATTGGGATCCATAATGTTATTCTGGTCTAAATGTTGAAACAGTTTCACCTTTTCAATAAGACTATAGGTATGTCAGATATCGGGTAGCAACTGGTGCTTCCCACTACACAGGATTGTCTCTTTTGGAAGTGGTGTTGTAATAACCCTCTTTAAATTGCAGAGTACCGCATGCTTTACATGACAATTAAATCACCAAGGCCATAACTGAGTCAGTAGTGCAATTTGGTGCCTTGATAACCAATAAAAACACAATAGTGTCTTCGCTAAGCAGAATGAAATGAGGCACCCTGTAGACAAATGTGACGATGCAGTTGAAAAAACCCTAGATTAATTAATTTCCTCAAAGTTACAACTCCTATTACTTAAATGCATGGAATATTTCAATGCATCATATGACAAGACACTTCATATTTTTCTAAATGGCCAAACACTGATCTTATTACATGTGTGTTGGAATTGAGCACGTGAGGGGAACTGCCGGTGAGGGCACTCTCACTGAGGCAAGTTCAAGACTGATTGAAACTGAGGTGGCATGATGGGTGAAAAATAATGGATTGGGATGCGGCCCGAGTGAATTCCAGAGACTGAGATTAATTCAAGCATTCCATCCATCACCTTGTTTTTGATACCAATGGAGGACAATGTTCATTGGTCAAAACCACCTGCAAGCTATAGATACACATATAATTTTTAATAGACACACTTATAATTTTTAACTCAACAAACAAAGCTCAAGATAATGCTGTAAGCTGTGACTGAGTAACAGTTCATTAGCACGTTTGGAGAGTTAAAAGCAAGGCTGGTAGCTCTAGCATGCTTAAAAAGGCACTAGTTCGTTTAGAGCCATTAGTTTCTGATTGTGGAGCTGCTTTGCAACCTGACCCGTCACTACACTGTGATAACTGTAGAAGGAGTCAAACATGCCCAGCGTGCCCAGAGTACTGAGCTGCTGCTTTAGTACAGAATAGGTTTCATCTCTTAGCTGCTGATATTTTATACATCTTCATTCAAGCATGTAGCTTACCTTGTTTCCATGGTGACAGAGCAAAGCTTCCACATGTCTATAATAAATATGGTATAAACAATGATACTTTGGCTGGGTACTGCCACTGAACATGACCAGATAGTGTCTTAGATTTTGGAAGTTTGTTGATGAACATGTCCTAGTGCTTGGTGTTGTGTGTGTTAGTGGTTGAATCTGAACAAGTATCAGTGATTGTTATTTAATATTTTAAGTGTCTTGCAAGATGATGTATCTCAGCCTGTAATGATCAATGTCTCACATTCTTTGACGGTTCGGCATGCTGCTGCCTCTTAGCATCTCCTGATGATTACTAACTTAAGTTTTGTGAAGCCCTGCAGGTGAGCAGTGCCTCATAATTTGTTGGAAGTTCTCCATGGTGCTAATGATTTGTGTCTCGTGTTCTTTCTGGACTCGTATTATTCTCTCAGTGCTGTCTCGGAGCAGGTACTAATGATTAGTGTCTCATGTGTTGTAACAGACCCTGCATTGCATACATGTGAAGGTGGGAGTCTAACCATTTGTAAGCCAAAAGAATATTTTAGCTTTCTCACTGTTGAAACTTCAATTTATGTTTTACCTAAAGCACAGCGTGGTGCTGTCTCAGATGCTCTGCTGGTGATTAAATTCTAATTTGTAGATGTCTTGCATGTTGATGTATATATATTGCTGCGTTTTCCATGTGGTTAATCTTTCATGATTAGAGAGGATTTCTACATGGTGCTGTCTGTGAGTATCCACTGCAACTTAATGGCTCTTACTGAGTGAGGTGCTCTGCATGATGCTGTCTGCCCTGTCCTATTAAAATGTGTCTCGTGTTCTGGGCACGTGCCTTAGGTAAGTCCAGTATGGTTGAGAGGAGGGCTCTCCTGGCCTTCCGATATTATCCAAGTTAATATCCTTGGCCTCTATCCAGAGCAACATCAGTGGAACAAGTCACTGAAAAGAACACTCCCACATTCTTAGGGAAGATGTGTTCCAAAACCATTTCGGTCAAGTCAGTTGTGTTAGGGACTGGGGCATTCGGAGACCATAGTACTTAAAGCGACCACGCGTTCTTCAGGCAGTAATCCTGTTTTGGGATGTAGCAGTGTCTGCTGATTTCAGCTCACAGTCATATTATTGTCCCTACTCTGCTAACTCGCATCTTTTTTTGAGAGGGGATGATATTGATGCATTCCCATAAGCTGAGAGTTCGGCCTTGTCTTTAAGGCCGAGGAAGCTCTGGTTAGACAAATTGTGTTCCCATGACACGCAATGGTGGACTTCTATAATCTGCCAGCTGCTTGGCCGGGGGGATTGACATATCAACAATTGGCAGAGAATGGTAGTGCAGCCAGAGGGAATGTCATGGTGCCATGGAGGAAGCTGGCATTCTTTTGCTGATCCCATTTGCACTAAGCATAGTGTAGACATCCAGGGGCTTGTCACAGCAGCGTTTTATGCTGTGAAGCAGCTGACAAGGCCCTCTCGCTCATCAAGATGCAAACCAATCAGGAGGAGCAGGATTACAAGACAGGGAGAAGTAAGACACTCAGGAAGCCCTTGTTAATTTACTGGTGCATGGCCTGCTGTAGCCACGCAGAGGGAGACAGGATACACTTCACGAGGCATCTCATATTATGGAGGACAAGTGAACCTCTGGAGCTGTGATCTGCCGGGCACTTGCTTTTTTAAAACAAAATATCCATTCACATTCCAATATTCCCTGTCTAGTCCCAAATTTACTGTGATTGGCTGCCACTACCATCTCACTTTCGTCTAACTGTTTCCTCCCAGTGTTCTCTCAGTATACACCCCAACACTTTTTCCCTTACTACCGCCCACCTTTCACTCTGTGTTTAAATACACTCTGCTTATATTATCGAACTCTTTTCCTATGCTTTATTTCTTCCCTGACCTCTCACTGTACTCTTAACCTCTCTCATCTTGCCCCTTCCCTCCAATCTGCTCCTGTACTTCACTTTCTCCAGATAACTCCATACTTTGTTCCTGTCCTCCTACATTTTGCTCACTTTACTCATACCTTCTCTCCCTATACATATAGCCTCGTTCCTTCCCTTGTAGCCATGCTCGGTTCCAATGCCTAATCTCTCCCCATACCTATTCCAGCTACCCCACGAACGAGCATGACAGCATGGAAGTTGACATGACAATACATGGGTTGCATATTCTGTTAATGTAGAACATGCCTAGCAGGGTGACAATTAGCCAGGCAATTCATTGTTGTCATGAGCTCCAGGCATGCACTGCCTGAACAGGCTGTACCTCAGGCAGTATTCTTGTCCCTGAACCACTTGCCCCAACCCACAACACTATCCCTAGCCATCCAACCACTGGGAAGAATCGAAACAAACCCATGTGGCCACGCATGGGTGCTGTAGAAGCTCAGGAGGACTCGTGATCAGTTGGATGACACCTCCGATGAACCTCTCTTCATGATGTGTTTGCTCGGACTTTTCAGGCCACAGTATTCTCAACATCCAGACATCTCATGGGGACAGCTACCATTTTGGACACAGCTTTGTATATAAGCCAAACTCATCATGAAGAGGCTGCTTGCCTTTGAGCCTGTCCAAGAGTAATATCACCTGTCCAAGAGTAATATCGCCTGTCCAAGAGTAATATCGCCTTTCAGAAGTTTTTAGGAGGATTGGGTCAAAGTTGGATGCGTGCCTACCGTTCCTGCTGTCACACGCACCAGATTCTGAGAATAAAAAGACACGTCCTTGAGAGAAGGAAAAACAAACAGGTCTGTGTGTGGCAGCATCCCGTGGTTTGGCCAATTAAGCTCTCTCATTATTAGTAATGACAGAAGGCATGCTTTGCATTTAAATGAATCTTAGCTCTGGAGTATGAGGCCCTGTGGAGTGGCCTGATTCATAATGCCCCTTTGACATCCCTCCCCTATGATGGCCCTGTTAAACACGCCTGCAAGGAGAAAAGAGGTCAATTAGATAGATAAGTATCACACTGGCGCTATCCTGAATGAAGATTACCATCACGCTTAATTTGTGTGGTATGACAGGACTGAGGTGCAGAGGACTCTGTGAACTCCAGTCTTACTTCCATTCTGCACTTCACTTAAACCAACAAAGTAGCAATCAGAAACTCCTAAAGGACATTGGTAATGGGTAAACTAAACTTAGGGATGCAAATCATATTCTCTCTTATAAAAGGGACATTTACAATTTGTGAACTAAACTCTTATAAGTAATCCTAATAGTCTGTTGTTAGTCCATGATGTAACTAGACCTTGTGAAACATTCCTTTGAAAAACTGATATACACAAATGACTTAATGCAGTAAGAATAAGCAGATTTTAAAACGAGGCATTAAGTGCAAGTGGTGTTTATTAGATCCACCGAGTCAGTCAATAATAATGTATTCATCTACAAAGAGCCATAAAATTGCAGAGTAAAAACAATAAATACATCATTATAAAAACCATAGATAGACCACAGATAAAAAAAAGATGAAATAATACATTTATTAAAAAGGAATAATCATTATTGCTAAAAAATGGATAAAAGGGAACATGTACTCAATATTTCAATAGGTCCCCATTGCACTTGTAATGAAATTGATTATGGTGTAACACAGCTCTGGGCTTCCTAAGCTCTGTAAATAAGCAAAGGCCATTTTATGGAATCTAACATTAGATTCTCGCAGGACTGGAAGCCAAAAATGTCTCCTTTGCACAATATAAAGCTGACAAAATAAAACAAAGTACACTGTGCTTTGTGCTGAGCTGCCATCACAGGGGCACGAGGGAAGGGGTGGAAACCACGACGCTGGAATAGAAAAAAGCAGCAGAGAACGAAGTAGATTGAGATGGAACATAATTAACAGAAATTGGTGTCACTCGTTAGTAATTAGCTTACTAGATAGAGCTGGCAAGAAGCTCACATCTAAGTTCCAAGGGACGGATCAACCGGGCCTTGAATCTGAATTTCCCGAGCACATTGATTGGCTACGCCTCGAGAACAGTTTGTTGACTGTAGAAGGAATCAGGCGCACAGAGTCTCCTGAGTGGTGGAAGAGCTCTGGCAATCCTAGGTTATTACAACTTTGCCATATATAGGACAGCAAAGGGATGTCTAATGCATTATCTAGGGCGCGACAATCAGACAAAACAGCTCTGCAAAAGTGCACCTCGGGCTTCCTCCATATACTAAGGCATTATAACCAGGGCTGCAGTTTGATATGATCTCCTACCAAACCGAGACCTACTTCCTCACGGCAGAAACTTGTGGATGCTGATTGTGGGACGGCCAAGAGCCTTCTTAAAAATATACTTTCCACTTTCTGTAAAAGGGTGCTTTTAGTGTAGCCCCACACATCTGCCCTAAAGGTGCCAATAGACAGGCACTTGCTTTTGAAAATATGAACTTACTCTTTTACAGTTTTATGTCGTAGTCTTTTACCTATTGGAAAAATGGCATCAGCAGATTTCTAGAATTGTAAAACTCTAATACTTAATAAGAATTTCCAATTGAGTACTGAATCAAATGGAATTCCCAAGTAAATAAAATTTGGGACTTTAATGATCTCTGCCACAGCAAGCCTAAATTTCTGAGTTTTAGAGTACCTGGGGCCATATTTCACTTTAAATTATTTTGCTAAATGTGTCCTTAGACGCTATTCGACCATAAATGTATTAAAGGTGTCTAGAAGGGTATGTAAACTGAGCGAGGGCCAGCCTTGGGGAGGTCTTTGCCTCTAGAACCCAAATACTCTTCGAGGCCATTAATATATGATAAAAAGAGGAAGAAGCCACTACGCAACCTTGGCGGACCCCCACTGCAGAACTGATTGTGGGTGAAAGAGCGACCTCCCTGCTATAGTGGATTCTTGTTGAGGTATGTGAGTGTAGGGTGCAAAGTAAATCAACAATCTCTCTGTCTGTTCCCATTTCTTCCATAATGCCCCAGATTTTGGACCATTGGACAGTGTCAAACGCATATGTTAGATCCATAAAGGCCAGGTATATGGTGCATTTTTTGCCCTAACATATTTATGCATGGTGAGATACAAGTTAAGGCTCTGCTCCACCATGCCCAGCCATGGACGGAACCCAAACTCTATGTCAGCTAGCCCGTAATATTCAGTGACCCAGGCTTCCAGTTAAGACAATATAACCCTACCCAGTATTTTAATAGTGCAATCTAATAATGAGATAGGACAATAGCAATGGGGTTGAATTTTGTCCCCTTTTTAGGTCGAGCATAGCAACTCGCAAGTGCGCTTTTCCGATGTCTTGGTATCTACGTGGGCTTTTAACCAGGCCCACCTCACGCCCATCAATTTCACTCATTCATGGGCTTGCCTTTCAAAAATCCTTTGTTATCATTGGCAAATGCTATATGTTTGTCCATCTTTGCGGCAATTTTGTTACCGCCTTGGGGACTGACCCTGTTACATGGAAAATTGCATGTCCGCCGATATGTTTGACTGCGAGAGAACTTGTTTTTCCTTTTGTGTGTTTCCTTCGCACTCACGCTCATGGCGGCCTTGGCACCTTGAATAGGCCCGCTTATGCCAATTGTTTTATTTTTCATTTTCAGTGTTTGTGGCAAGAAAAGTCTAGTTAGGAATTTTCAGCGCTAATAGCTCTAACTCGAGTAAATACGAGACCCATTGCATTACAAATGGTTGTTTAAATATTGGGACAATTATTGCCTTTTGCCAGCACTGGACTAATGGGCCCACAATCAACTCTTTTAAAATATTAATAATTATTGGGCCCGAGAATTGGAGAAACTCCTTAAATAATATGATAGGATTCCGTTTGGACCTGAAGCTTTGTCTGTGGGGCAACTTTCAATGGCTGATATGACGTATTTTACGTCAGTTGGGTTGCTCAGAGCAAGGGCAGCCTCAAGATCATGATAGATTTCTTACCCCTCTGCCACTGGCTAGGTAGTCCACTAGGATCAAATATTTGGGAGAAATGTGCTACCCAAGCATATACGAGGATGACATTGTCAACCTGTGGCCTGTCAAGACTTGTGAAAAAGGAACAATTTACAACTTTCCAAAAGTGGGGGAGGGCTTCTTCAGGCTGCTTGCAGCCTCAAGGTCTTCCCATGCATTGGTCCCAATTTCAGTCTTTCTAGCTGCAATTGTTGCTTTATAAGTTTTCCTATTGTTGGCTATTTCGGGCATATCCCAAAGTTGCTTGCCAAGTGTCATTTTAAGACTTTTATGGGCTTTAGAGCAGGCTTGTGTAAACCAGCTCGACCTGACTCGGTCTACTGATTTGTTCTTGGTTTATTTTGCTGCCATATACAAACTCAGGGTCGTGAATGCCTGAATGATGTCACTTGGATGGCCCTCGTATTATAAAGTGATAGTGATTAATGCCTGGTTATCTGTCAATGGGTCCTTCATAAATAGGTCCTTATCAACCTGGTTCCACTTAATGCATAAGCTCTTGTTCTTTGTATATTCAAGTTTATATTGTTCGGCCTTGGCACCTTTGTTCACGAGGTCCATTAGTAACGGCAAGGTGAGTGGGTTATGATTGCTTATTCAGGTTGTGGCTACCTCAGATTTATGGAAAATAGATTCTACATCCATAGAAAATAAGATGTGGACAATTACAGTGCAAGAGCCTGTGCCAACAAATGTTCGAGCAGGACCATTATCAGAGAGGATGTAGCCCTGTCAAAAACCAGATTTTTAGGAGAGAGTATTCTATTGAAAGCATCTCCATAAGGAGTATGACCAAAGTGCGTTACTGGCATACTTGAGTCGTCCCAGAGACCACAAGTCGTCATTTTTTGGGGTCACACGTACGGATGTTGAAACCCCCTACCCATATTATTAACAGTTACTTATTTTGCCCACTCTACTTTATATAAATGGTCCTCTAAATTGTCCTCAACCTTTGTCATAGGGGAGACAAAAATATGGTAAAAATCAATTCATAACAAATCATACAGTTACTGGAGCTTAAAAAGTAACATTTGATAATACGGTGTGCACTGTATTTCACAAATGGTTAGACTAGCAAAGTTAACTGAGACAAAGGTTGTCAAACCACCCATTCGTGAAGCTGAAGGAATAGCAGGGGTACCAAAGGTGAAATAACCATTAATGAACAATGATGGCTTTTGACTGCTGATAATGTCTTGCTGCAGCCAGTCAAGGATGTGCAATTTAGACTGCAAACCTGACACATTCCGAGACATTACGTCTAGGCTCGACAGTGGAACAGAGTCAGAGCCACTAGTAAGTAAATCATCCATGTGGTGAGAGCTTGACTCTTGATCGCAACCGACGGTCCCAGAGGAGCATGAATGTCAACCAAGCTGTTCAAGAGATGACAGGGCCTGTACCTATTAAAAACCGGCGTGTTGCAGGAGAGATAATTTTGCATCACAGTGTCCCACAGTTCCGGAGTGTGATTCCATCATCATTTCTCCGTGGGTCATAGAAAAACACCTAGGGGCTGTGCTTTAATGTTCCCTTGCTGTGCAATTAGGGATGGAGCCAATGTAGCATGGCCCTTGTAAAGTCAGGCCTTTAAAGATGAATTATGATGCAGTGCACTAGAGAGGATTCACAAAAGGCCCAGTGCAGGGGACTCCCCTGACAGAGAGGATCTCATTAAACAGATCACGTGCCCCTCCCGAGTGCTTCCTGAGCAAGTGGATCAATTTGTTCAATAGGGAGGTGTGAGTTTCAGATCGCGGGGTTTCAAGTTTGGGAACATTTTCCAAAATTATAATACATGGAGTGCATTCCGGTGGAATTTGGGGATGGGTGTCCGTTCCTTCAAATTCGTTTTTGTGGTAGGTGCTTAAGGAATTTGCATGCCGCCCCTGATTTCTGTGGACTTCCTGACTGCATCACTTTCCCTCTTCATTTTCGGTTGCTGTGCCAGAGGAATGGGATATTTGAGCCCCAGGCATGTCACAGAGCATCTGCTGCTCTCTCACTGTTTATGTGAGGCTAATGTCTGACTGACTCGGATTTTGAGGGTGCAAGAGTCTACCTAGGGGTTTTTGCTGATCAACAGCATTCAGGTTTTCCCTTAGCAGTATTGTCAGTACATGGATCTAAGATTAGAAAGTTTCTCGTCCAGATCGCTCAGTTTTGTCAGCACCAAAAAGCAAAAATTGCTTAACTCACTGATTTAGCTATTTAATCGATATATTTGTCTAAGCATTTGGTGCAAAACTCTTCAATATTATTTTCCAAGTCATTAAGATCCAAATCAGACTTCTTGCCCACCCTACTAATTAATGTTTTTGCTCGAACATTTGGTTTAGGGTGTACGGTGGGGCTACTGTATGATGGTAAATCACTATACCCGCTCAAATTCGCTATCTCTTTTCTAATGTTTTAGGGAGGCGGGCTATCACTGTTCTAGCACTGTCAAAGTTAATGACTCATGAGTAGCACATGGGTTTTGCTGCACAAAGGCCTTGGTGGTTGACACATTTTGGAGAGGGGGGTCACTTCCAGCCAAACTTGAGTTGCTCTGTAACACAAGCACAGGGGCATCTAGAGAAATCTGCAATGGGGCTATCATGGCCTCCTGTGTGTTAATAATCGTTCCAGAATCTCTTAAGTAGGTGGCATCAAGCCTGGTCTCTGCACAGCCTATGTCTGTGTCAATGGTACCCATAAATGTTGAGATGTAATTAGTGATGAATTTGGAAGCCACCTTTCCCTTCTTAACACAGTCTGTGACTAGGCTGTCTTTCTGCTTTCCCTTTGACGAAATTAGTCAAAGAGCCACTGTACCTTGAGATCCTGGGTCAGGCTAGTCTTTAGGTGTTAGGCCTGGAAGATGGGGCCAAGAGACAGGGCCCAGCCCAGCCTCCTCCAGCCTCTGACAGGAGCAGATGGGCCTGCTCTTGGCTCGGTCTTCACCCATGCTATTTTCTTAGCAGTTGATCACCCAACATCCATGGTCTCATTGATAGATCTTATAGTACAACTAGAAACTCAGCAAAAACACATATGATTGGTTAACTCATACCTGATTGTAGAGCCCTTTCACAAGTATTCACAGATACAAACAAATCACAGCAGCAGTAGTGGTGGTCAGGAACCAATGCAGATTTGCAACGTCAACAAAGCAAATGAGTCTGTTTGTGTACAGCATATTTTGTTAAATAGTGGCTTTCAGTGAGGGGGAAATGAGATAGTGTGACACTGATAGCAAAATAGGCTGGAGCTCTTTTGAAAAACAACAGTTTGCTGTGGACAAGACCCATTTTCATATTGCAGTCAAACAGTGTCGGAAGATCAAGTGTTAGCTCTACTGGTTGCAGAGAAAAAGGTTGTTTTCTG
The DNA here is from genome assembly GCF_031143425.1 of Pleurodeles waltl. Lineage (NCBI taxonomy): Eukaryota > Metazoa > Chordata > Amphibia > Caudata > Salamandridae > Pleurodeles > Pleurodeles waltl. The sequence goes on from NC_090442.1 coordinate 1,015,516,032, forward strand.
AATCTTGAATCCCATTTCTGGACAATGATTCCATTAAAAAAAGAAAATCAAGAAGAACCAATGAAACGCATCTATAGCACCTTTTAGACTTTGGGAAAATATCTATGAAACTTCATCTGTCTTGATGGCCACCACAGGGGAACACATTGGATTGCTTTCTTTTGACTTTCTAGATCCCTCTTCTTTGTCTATTGTATTGTGCAACCTTGTTTTAGGAGGCATATTCCAGGAAGTAACTGGCGGTTGCCACAATCACATTTAAATGATTCACTTTAAAAAAATATATATTTATACATGGAAGGCTTGGTGATGACCAATTCACTTATGCTTGTTTCTGCCACAATAATAGGGGTAATTCCACCTCAGGCATAGGGTTTTAAGATGTTTTCAGTCCTAAAGCAGCAGAAAAATCATCTGTCTACAGGAGTTGTGACTGTGCCTTAGAATGTATTCTGGGAGCAAAAATTCTCCTCAGGAGTATACATCTGCTGACTATAAATGAAGAAATGACACTCAAGGAATATGTGGAGGAAATTCTAGAAAAGGTTTCATTTGACATTCTGCAACTGCAGCTCCTGCATCAACTGTCTTTATACCCATGCCAGACAGCACCTTTCTGCCCTATACAGACAACAGAGAATTAAACCAAAGTACTATCAGAAACAGATATCCACTTCTGTTGAATTGGTATCGCTCCATTGAGTGGAACATGGCAAGGTATTTGAAGTGCAAGATCTTAGCAAGGTGTATAATTTGGTATGCATATGAGAGGTGGTTAATGAAAGACTACTTTAAATACACCTCATGGTCAATTGGAATACCTCATGACACCATTTGGCCTATTTCATCTCTGGACATTTCAGCCTTTTATTAATGTAATTTTCTAGGATATTCTCGATATATATGTGATCAGCTGTCTGCAAGACATCTTAGTATTCTCTGAGACCATACTGAAACGTAGACAACAGATGAAAGAAGTTTTGAGAAGGCTTTTATCAAGCTCATTGTATGCTATACTGGAAAAATGTTAAATTTTTGAGTTTTTCAGATTTCTTCTTCAGGAGGGAAGAAGGGCATCGGAAGGTATCTCTCCATCAACAAGTTGCCTCCATCTACTTCAATAAAACATAAAATATATCAAAAAAAGTATGAAAAGGAAATTATCAGCCCTCCATTCCAAATTAATCCACCCAAAGGTTTATTAGATTTGTGATTTTTTTCTCACAGAGTTGTTTTGTCTATAACTCAAGTAAAAACAAAATAAGTGCTGTTTATTTGGTGTTCCAAACAGGAAGAGGCACCCAAACATCCTGAAACTGCATTCTTTACAGGCTTAATCCCTCCGCATCTTGACTGTAATCTACAGTTCATTCACAAAACAGATGCATCAGCATTTGCAATTGAAGCAATATTCTTAGAACTGATTTTTCCATTCACAAATGCTTGCAACTACAGAAATAAACTACACTATATATGATTGAGAGCTGCACGTCTTTCAAGACTTGTTTGCTCTTGGAGGGTGCGACACACAAGATCTTGGCATAGGTCTTCACAAATCTTTCATATGTCTGACTGCTAAAAACATGCTGGTTGGAATTTGTTTTTCTCCAGATTCACCTATAGGATTATTTAATGACCCAGTATAAAACATGGATCTCAACAAGAAGAGCCAGAACAAACAGATGAACATCACCATTTTTTTTCCGCTATATAGGTCCTCCCTTCCTGCCCTGGCTACAGACTCACTAAAGAGGAGTAAGCAGCCCTTTGTGGGGTAACAGGACACAGCATATTCTGGTGTCAGTGTGAGGCTGTGTCCAGCTCCTCCCTGTCATCCTGTCTTGATGGCCCATCAGGGACCATCAAGTCATTCCTAAGCTCTCATTGTGTGTGTCTGTATAGAGGGAATACACAAAGCCCAGCTGTCACCCACCCTGGATAAGTGATCAAAGACAGGATGCAGGCACACAGGGCTAAGAGCAGAAAAATGCCAACTTTCTAAAAGTGACATTTTCAAAACTGTAACAATACGTCCGACTTTACCATTAAAGAGGATTTATCATTACAATTCCATAGCTATTAAGCATAACAGAGCAACTACCTCCGAACCAGCAATTGCAGCCTATTAAATGTAATAAGGAATCTCCTATGTTATGTTATGAGCGGGATAGACCTGACAGTAGTGTAAAAACGAATTTGGAAGTTTTTTTACTACCAGGACATGTAAAACCTAAACATACATGTTCTACCTTTTAATTACACAGCACCCTGCCCTATGGGCTACCAAAGGGCTACCTAAGGAATAACTTATATGCAATAAAAGGGCAGTTTAAGGCTTTGCAAGGGGCTCTAAATGCCAAGTCACCATGACAGGGTGACACTGCATTTAGGCTGCAACGGCAGGGCTGAGACATGTTTAAAAGGGCTACTTAAGTAGGAGCACAATCGGTGCTGCAGGCCCACTAGTACATTTAATTTAGAATTAGCACATAGCATAGTATACATATGTGTTTCTGGTTGCATTACAGCCCTGAAGAAGCCCTTCTATTGGGCGAAACGCGTTGGCTGTTCATCCTGAGTATCATTCAATTTGTCTATGGAATTTCAAGAACACAAGGCTGTTTTATTTTATTACTCTTTGTTCTAACTTATTTCACATACGGAATTGTGTGGAATCAACACTTCGGACTTGCAATGAAATATTTAAAAAGGACTGTTCATCTGCACTGTCAGAACTTCAGACTTTTTCTTCTTCTTACATTATATATTTACTTGCATATATTGCGGTACACCACCTCTTAGAGTATTTTCCAGTGGGGCTGCCTTAGCCCTGTTTAGTTACTTTTTGCAGCAGGAACTTTGGTGAAGTTGCACGCTTACTGAAACTTAATAGCAGTATTGTTGTTTTCTATTTGTATTTTCTCACTATTGGGTATTAATAGGGATGGTGCGTTGTCTATGAGCTTGCTGCAATTCTTGTTTGTCTGCTTTGTGTCTTAAGGCTCTTACGCACTCCCTACTTTCAATATCATGTCACGCTTTAAAGACAAACGTGAAGAACTAGCCAGGGAACTATTTAGTTCTTCATCCAATATTAATCCATCTGATGTACCAACACTCAAGATACACAGTCTGAAAGCTAAATTTCAAAAGTTGGAAAGGCTTAAAAAACAAGAATTAGCTAGATGGTGGGACGGGATCACCTTACAGAAATACCTGGATAACAACAAGATACCCAGGGGCCTTAGAATTTTGATTTTTCCTACATATGAGGATTTAGATGAGGACTTGCTAAAAGAGTGGGAGGCTAATTTGCAGAACGCATCCTTCAATATGATGCGCATACTAATCCGGCATACTGATAAGAAGGTCACCAAACTTCAGGGTGATATTGAGGTACTAGAAAGAGAGATTGATGAGGTCACCCAAAAAGATTTGGTGAAGAAAAACTACTAAATTTTGGATAAAATAATTGATGATTACCAAATGTACTTAAGAGATAAAAAACAACGGAAAGTTAAACGTGATGATTTAGATTACAAATTGGGCAGAAAATACACCTTTGTGCGTAAATATGATAACGTGAAACTTCCAGAGTCTTCAACCATTAGGGGACGTGATACTGATGACACAGACCTGTCCAGTGGGGTTTCTATCTCCTCAATTGACAGTTGCACGTCTAAAGAAAGTGGTTCTTCCATACAGATCTCTCGCGATACTTCTAATAATAATTTTTTAGTGGAAATGGAACAGTTACGGCAAGGCACAAAACCCATTCGCAAGGACATAAGACCAGAAGGGGTGGGAAACGATGGAAACAAAGATACAGGAAAATCGGGGGTCAGAACCAGGTTCAAAAAGGATTAATACCTACCTTACCTATTCCAGACAAGACAGAGGGTGATCTGACTATTATCAACTTGTCCGATCGAACTCTGAGCACTACTGAATGCAAACTATTGAGTAAAGGTTTAGGCTTTTGTCCTACCCAGATTAATGACCCTGAAGAGGTCTTTGTTGATTTGTTCAAATTCACACGTCTTCTTAAACTTAGAAATTATTTTTCTTCTGCGCTAGATGGAGATAAAAGTAGACCTCGACCAGAGACTCATGACGAAGTCACTTCCACTCCTGACACCCATCCCTCCATCCAGTTGGTCTCTGATCTTCATGATGTACAGTTACTTATGTCCCTAGAAGATGACTGTAGGGAAATAGAAGATATTCGGATAGACTTGGGGATTTCAGAGAAAATTTAAAGAACTACCAGATTCAAACCCCGGTCTAAATTTACACCAGCTTGCACTCACAGTAATATCGAGCTATTTGCCAAAAGAGTCTCTTTGGATTTACATCATACTCTGAATACCCGCATACACAATTGGCATCAACTTGATAACTTGTCTGCTACAGAAAGGGAGGCTCTTCGGAGCCTCAAGAACGATCAATCGATCATTATACGTGAGGACGACAAGGGAGGTAATGTGGTGGTCATGAACCACAGGGACTATATGGAGGAAATTAAGAGACAATTAGCTGATACTACCTGTTACAAACACCTTACACATAATCCTATTGGTGGTCTGATTGAATATATCAATAACAAGCTGTGAGGTTGGCACAAACTAGGTTTACTTTCTGATGATGAATTCAAATACCTAACTGTCAAAAACCCGAAATTTCCTTGTATCTACACACTTCCTAAGGTACACAAGGACGGTAACTTCCCCCCTGGAAGATTATTTCAGGGATTGACTCCCCTACGGAAAAAATATCTGAATATGTGGATTTTTACCTACAGAAATTTGTTAGTAATTTACCTTCTTTCATACAGGATAGCAAAGATTTCCTCAATAAATTTGATGATTTCACTTGGTCTGAGGATCTTCTCTTTGTAACTATGGATGTGAATAGCCTGTACACATGCATATACGCAAACCTTTTGGGATTCAAGCAGTCACTATGTTTCTCAATTCTAGGACTGCGGACTGCTTTGCACACAATCAGATGCTTCTTCAAATGATTGAGAACATCTTGTCCAGAAACTATTTTCTGCATAATAACAAGTGGTACCAACAGACACAGAGGACGGCGATGGGTTCAAAAATTGCCCCATCATATGCCTGTTTGTTCATGGGCTGGTACGAAAAAATACACGCCTGGGGCAAACTTGCCTCACCCTGGACTGATTTTATTGTCTTTTGGGGGCGATATATTGACGACATCATCATCATTTGGAATTGGACTATTGATCAATTTACTCAGTATCATGCTTTTCTTAACAACAATCCTTACAATGTGCAACTTAGCTTACATTACAATAAAAATACCATAGACTTCTTGGACATCAGATTTTTCACAGAACGTAACAGCACACAGAGTGCACTTTTTAGGAAATCCACAGCATGTAATAGTCTTCTTCATGCTACCAGTGCCCACCCTGCTCCTGCTTCGGTCATTCAAAACATCCCATATGGAGATATGGTATGCGTTAGATGTAATTGCAGTACCATCGACATTTTTTGCACACAGATTCAGCACACTAAACACCGATTCACTAACAGGGGCTACGACGCCAAGATCCTAACACAGGCCGTTCATCGTATCATGAAGGCTTCTAGAAAAGACACCTTGATTGTCAAAACACAGGGGAATAACAAGACTCGGAAGGACTTCTTATCTTTTGTGACTCGGTACACGGCCCACAGCCAGGGTATCTTTAAAATTATTAAACTCCATTGGCCCTTATTGACTGATGTCCCGGGCCTTCAAGGAACCATACCCAACAAACCTAAGATTACCTATCGTAGGGGGCTAACTCTTAGAGACTATTTATGTCCCAGCTACATTTCTTCTCCCAGGCCCGCCACGTGGCTTTCTATAAAACCTAAGGGTTTTTACACTTGTCATGATTGTAATATTTGTATTTCTGGTCGTGACAAAACCAAAGATTTTTGCTATCACAACACGAAGAGATTTACCATTCATCATTTTATTAATTGTAATACCAAATTTGTTGTTTACATTTTGGGTTGCGCATGTAATAAGGTCTATGTGGGCAGCACGAAACGCCCCTTAAAACTCAGAATACAGGAACACTTACAAGCCATAAGATAACATGATTTTGCATATCCACTCGCAACACATATGATATCGGCCCATCCCAATGATCCAACTATTTGGTTTCATGGCATCTAACACGTTCCCATTTACTCCAGAGGGGGAAATAGAGAAATGACTTTGCGCCAAAAAGAGGCGGCCTGGATCTGCCGACTCCAAGCGGTAGAACTGGGCCATAATACTGATCATGAGTTCCATTATTTTCTCTAGTGAGTCTGTTTGGCTTGAAATTTCATGTGTTTTTCACCATGATTGTCAATGTGCTATTGGGGGCGGGTAATATTTTGCTATTTGTTTGTAATACACTTACATTATGTTCACTATTCCTCTGATATACCCTTTTGATTTTTTCAGAATTATGTTTCATCTTGCAATATTGTGAATATTTTGTTGCTCTAACTTTATGACTAATATCATGTGCTAATTGGTTAGAATTGTTATCATATGCATTTTTATAAGTGTCCACATTTCTTTCATTAATATGTATATGTCTCCTCTCATGCTAACCACACTTTTCTTGATCACATCACCTGTCTGGGCTTACCTGCCCTTCATTTTCTTTTCCCTTCTCCCTCCCCCCCCCTTACTCTCTCCTTTCCACCTTTCCATGGTACACTTACTTTTTCAACTTATTCAAGTTCTATGGGGTACTCAGTGAGTCTTATATAGTTTGCTGCCTTTCCAATAATTTGCTTCACAATCTTTCTGTTTTACATCTATTTATTTTCTTTTTCTTATTATTTTTCGGGAATCAACCCCAATATGGTGGTTGTTATTTTGTCCTATTTTTATTTTTATTTTCAGTATGCACACAGTTTCAATCACAACCAGCCTCAATATGGTGGTTGGTTTTGTCCCTCTTCTATTTTTAGGAGGTTTTATTTTCATGGTTCTGGGCGTCTATTTCCAGTACACCCGGACCATAGGTTTCCTTCAAGGGGTTCCCTTGTGGCGGCCGGCTTTACACTTGGGCCGGCCGCGTGTGATCTCTTGCGGTCGTTTTGATCGCTCCTTTGTAGCCCTTTCAAACACGGGCATGCCGCATTACAGCACGAGCGGTAAGTTTTTCCCTTTTCCGCGTATTCAGAATTCTCCCATATAATTATTATATTCTTTTGGAAATTCATTCACTTTGATGTTACTCATCACGTTCAGCTCTTAGAGTTTGTAATACTTTGGATATGCCGCTGGCAATTTGACTCAAGGGATATTTTACCTGCCCCAATATGTTATTATTTTTGGAGTCTGATTAGTCATGGTCTGTGGGGATTTTCGTTTTTACCTCAGCATTGGAGCGCTACTTGGATGGATGCGCTTTTTCTTATCTCATTGCCTTACACTTTATTTTATTTAGTTGATGTAAGCACGTGATTTAGTTTTTGCCACTTTGAAGCGCTTACTTTAATAACCTTTTTTCATATGAAACATCCCATGTGCTCTACACCTTTATTTACTCTTCCCTCCCTTGGTTTCGTTTTTCTCAGGCCACTGATTTATCAATATATTTGTTACTACTATTACTGACTGGATACCATTGATGGCATGTTTTTTAGTAGTTTGCTCTATTTGCTTGACTTGACACTTGGATGCCCCCCTCTCTTTTTGGGATTTCACTTTTCATTGGACATATACTAACATTTCACATATACATTTCTATATAATATATTCCAATTCTATTTTTAATTAACTCATCGTTTGGTCAATTTTCACATATCCCTCACAATATAATTTTCTTTCTGCATGGTATGGAACATGTTTTGCATGGGCTTATCACTTCTATTAACGTGTTGGTACACAGTATTTTCTTTCTTGATTCACTTCCATAATTTGTGTTTTTACACTTACCTACATAGTTACATCTTTTATGCAATGGATAGCATAGTATACATATGTGTTTCTGGTTGCATTACAGCCCTGAAGAAGCCCTTCTATTGGGTGAAACGCGTTGGCTGTTCATCCTGAGTATCATTCAATTTGTCTATGGAATTTCAAGAACACAAGGCTGTTTTATTTTATTACTCTTTGTTCTAACTTATTTCACCTACGGAATTGTGTGGAATCAACACTTCAGACTTGCAATGAAATATTAAAAAAGGACTGTTCATCTGCACTGTCAGAACATCGGACTTTTTCTTCTTCTCACATTATATATTTACTTGCATATATTGCAGTGCACCGCCTCTTAGAGTATTTTCCAGTGGGGCTGCCTTAGCCCTGTTTAGTTCCTTTTTGCAGCAGGAACTTTGGTGAAGTTGCACGCTTACTGAAACTTAATAGCAGTATTGTTGTTTTCTATTTGTATTTTCTCACTATTGGGTATTAATAGGGATGGTGCGTTGTCTATGAGCTTGCTGCAATTCTTGTTTGTCTGCTTTATGATTCAGAGGACAATTATGCAAAATATGTACTTTCTTTCACACTGGCTTACATTCAGAAGCCAAAAATGGAGAGAAATTGAATGGATAAAAACAAATGTTCTACTGCTCTGTATTCCCAAACATCTCCTGAAAAAATGGTACTCTACTTGTGTGGCTGGCCTATTGCGTACAACTGGAAGGACCGGAAAACACAACAAGGACGCATTAATATTTTGCTTTGGATATTGATCTATTCTGGCAATGTGAGTAGCTGCAGTATTTGGGTCTGGGTTCAGTCGCCACTAATGGAAACCTGCCAAACCCAGACATTTCTGAATATTAGACAACGAGGAGAGTCCAGGGTGCTTTGGCTTGTGTGGATTCCACTACTCTTTCTTGCCCACAAAACTCTACAAACATCAAATCTTGGTTACAATGATGCATTTGTCACATATTTCTGTGAAGAAAGTTCCAGAATCTGTGGAGATCCAAAAACTGGCAGACAGTAATTCCTATTTTAGAGGCATGACCTGAAGACTGCTGTAAACCTCTGCCCCTCGCTTCTCCTTCCATTTTATCTCAAATTTCTCCTTGTCACAACCTAGCATTCTGCTGATAACAAGGGGAGGTTCCACAAAGGGCTATTCTGACCAATCACCACAGGAAACCTACCAAACCCACATGTTTTGAAAAACTAGACACCCTGGGGAGTCCTTGTTGGTGAGACTTGCATGGATACCTGCAACCTTTTCTTATCCATGGTGGCGTACAAACTTAAAACTTTGGCAAAAATCACATATTTTCCTCATATTCTGTGAAGGAAAGTTCTGAAATATTTGGGGATCCACAAAGTTCATACCACACAGCATTCCTACCATTCTCCCAATCAGAGTTTTGTCTTCAAAATGGTTGCATTCTGGCAATGAGAATAGCTGTGATATATGGGCCACCTAGCATTCCCACTCTTCTTCAGATAAAATTGGTACCCCATTTTTGGGGCTGAACATATTGCCCACGACAGAAGACCATATGAAGTCAATGTGCTAACATTGTGTTTGGTTTGGTCCTATCTTGCCGCAGATAATGAGCTCAGCCACACAAGTAGAATACAATTTAATCAGGAGAAGTAAGGGAATGCTGTGGAATAAGCTTTTCTCTTGTGTTCTGAATTTCCCTTTTCGAAAAGAAAACCCTTTTATGATTGCAAGGAATTTCTCCAGCTCAGTGGTGAATGAACTATTCACATCCACCACACAACTGAAGAAGCGTGGTGAACGTGAGCAGTTTGTCTACCTAAGTTTAGCATGTAAAGGGGGTAACTGAACATGACTACAGTGCGGGATTTGTTAAAAATATTCAGAGCTGGCAATTCGGAACATTCTTTTTGGGCTACCTTCAACTAGTCCTGCTATTTTGAGTACACAGCTTTGCATTTTGAACCTTTGGCTTTTCTATTTAACATTCTAAGGTTCAGTTTGAAAATTCCAGCATGTGAAGTGCTTTTGTAGAAAACTCTAAGACTGGCCGGCAATGTCACACGTTATGAGGCTGGTTACCGGCTGGATACGATAATGTAAAAAAAAAAACACAAAAGGCAAGAATGAACATCAGTTTTGTCATCATTTTCTTTGACGACCTCTAAAATCCCTTAAATTTTTGGCTCTTTAGTTACAACATTTTCTCATTTCCATATCTGGACATATTCTAAATAAAGAAGCAAGACAGAACATAGCTACTGGAAAATTCTCACTTAAAATGCTTGGTCTGCTATGTTTTACACTTCATATATTTAGCATGTGACCCACTTTTGCAAATCAGCGTTTTCTATATTTATAGGAAAGTTTGTGCTCATGCCCATAACATTATTTAACTTGCTTGCATTACTTAAACATTTTATAGAAGAGTGCGTTTGTAACTTTGGGAAGCTCTGATGAAAATATTTTACAAGGAGGGAGGAGGGACCATTGCTCCAGGATGTCACCTACACCTTACACGCTAATGCGTCTTTAATTCTCCCTTCCACGTTCTGTTGTCCACTAGATATAATCCTGAATACTTATATTGTTGCTATCTAATGCTTTGCTTGTGTGGAAATCTGGGAGGTTCATCTGATTTCTACCACTGGCATCTAGGATTCGTGACAGTTACTACCCCACGTTTATTTTTATTTTGCACCAATCACCAGTCACCACAAACATCCCTCAATTTTTCTAGAAGGTGAACCTCTTGTACCTTAGCATTGAATTTACATCCATGTACATAACCAACATTTAAAGTGCTTTAATGTGCATAGCCTTTTTCTAGGTGTATGTCCTTCTACATGGTGTTTCACTTTCTGGACCAACGATTTTAACCTACACAGTTTGTCACAAGAAGTACTGTAACATCATTGAGAGGAGGTCTCCAAATCTACTGCCTAGAGAGGTTTTTAAAACATGTCTTGATGTGTTCAGTGTTACTTTTCCAAGATGTTCTTTAAATACACCTTTACCATCAGCTTTTATGAAGTTTATTTAATTTAAGCTTAACTACCCCCACTAGTAAGATAGTATTTTAAATATATTAATCCATGATCAATAGTAGGAGCCACGTGTATTTTAATCTGCATCATTTATCACACCTTTTCACAAAAAAATAAATTCTGGAAAACCCCTAGCAACTTTAGCATACCTCTCCAGTAGGGGTATTTCTTACCGAACATTTATCATGAAACATGTCTGTATATACCTTTACTTGTGATGCGTTCCACCTGTGTAACTGTACCTGGGTTCTGCCTGTCCTAACAGTTAGCGCTCAGGAAGCCCTAAAATATGGCTATCTATCAAGGACCCAGTAGGGTTCTATCCTTGACAGGCATTCAGGATAATCACTAGCAAAGGAAATGAACTCAATTTAGAATCATAGCATGCTGATTTATCTTATAAGCAAAACATGAACATCTGGCCTGAATCCGGCCCTCCTGGACCTACATTAAACATCCCTGCCTTTGATTATCTAACCTATATATAGTATGGGGGATCACAGCCCACAGAGAATGAACTGGTGAAGTGAAGACAAATTCCTGACAGGACTCTAGCGACCCATCTAGCAATATATTACCTGGTCAAACTTGAAACCTTGGCCAATTTGGATAATCCAGACAAAGTGTAAAGTGTAGAGATATCTGTGAGGGGTCGTTAGTGATGGAGTCTGTGTCTACTATTCATCAGAACACTATTCCTCACAGGTATGTAAATGATGCTTCTAGAGTATCGAGGTGAGTGATTGAAGGCACTGGCATTAAGACTACAAAGCTGCTAGTTCTTTCAAAGGTGACCTGGACCAATACAGAAAGAAAGTCATAAAAATTAGCATCCTCCCTAATCTCGGAATAAGATACAAACCTTTCTTGGTGACAGCTGTCACTGAGTGTTACCAAGCTTCAGGAAACACTAAAGGATCCATAACATGCTGCCAATGCACAACCAATCTTGAAGAAATTCCTGACATGGGCACTGGGACATGAAGCATGACAAGGAAGTTCCATTAACAGGTGCAAGTGAATAATAGGAACAAATCATTTGAAACCACAATGGCTCCATGTTCAGGCCACAATCCTGACATTTCGGTTTCCATACACATAACTGGTTTCAAAATCCAGTGGAAAAATACCCCCTGAAAACATCTGTCAAGGACATGGGAGATAGAGGAAACCTCTCAATATAACATAGAGTCGGCAACTCCAGACAGAAATAGCAGAGACACAGATATAGGTTAGAGCTGAATAATTGATGGCTTATTAGCCTTTGATGAATACAATATTGAGGGGTTACCTTTAAGTGAAGTTAGCAGAACAAAAAATAAATCACCTAATTGGATAAACAACTGGGATCACTAGATTTTTCAACAAAAGAAGTAGTTAGACAGCGGTGCCTCTGGTGATAGCAAAGCATTTGAAAGCTAATAATAACAATCTCCAGTTTATGGAGAAACCATGGAGGAAATAAACCTGATGAGAACATAGTTCCTTTTAAAAGGGGAAACCAATTAAAGATTTCAAGGTAGCAGCTTCATAATAAGAATTTTAAAGTATCAGTACATGTCTTGAGCTTCACGACAGGTACTCTAAATATTTTTCAGGGCACAGTAAATGCAGTCACTCCCTGTAAACCTTAAGGTGTAGTTAGTGGTTGCTTTCCACTAGCATCTGGAACATAGAAAAATATGAATCCAGGTGCAATGGCTTTTTACACAACTGAGAACGCCAACATAATTTAGTGCCACCTCATATTCTGTATCTATCATTCGACAAGTTAGCACCAGCTTCAAAAATTAAAAGATTCCATATTTAAAAGACCAAAGGCATTTCATGATCATTAACATGTCTGACCACCTTTGGAAAACAATTGCATAACAACAGACATAAGAAGCAAAGCTGCAAACTGGAAAAGTTGAGCAACATCTTGTGGCATGGATTGTTCTCAAGAAACCTCTTAACCCAGTCATATCTACAGATATGATCTCACTCCTCACAACAGAGAATAGTTGCTATTTCAGGATTAGACAGAACACCACTGAGAAAAAAACCTGCGAAAGTGAAACTTGAGGAAGCAGACCAAATGTTGAGGCCCCACCTTGGGGAAGAGTCAGAAACACTCTGGGCCTGATTTCGATATTGGCGGTAAAAGTCCCGCTGTCAACTTTTCGATGCAAAACCCACCCGGTGCGGTGACTGTCCACTGCCGTATTTAGGTAGCAGCATGAGCATAGATGAAAGACCGCCAGTGGTCTGCCGTCACCACCAAGAATCTTCTCCTGCATCGATTGCGCCATAGGCAAAAGCAGCTGGTGGCAGAACTCCTGACTCTTTTCCCACAGAGCCAGTCATAATGTGCAGTCCTTCCGATGCAAATGTAGTGGCTAAACCTCCACACCTGAGCTGGCAGATTGGCAGTTATATAAACACCAAACTAACTGTTTGAACGCTTTCCACGTATCCTGTCGCCTTGAATCATTGTTACCAGTTCTCGCATTGTTCCTGGGCCAGGTCCAAGATAGAAATCAAACCTGTCGTTGCCAGAACAGAAGGTAAGTCATGAGCCTTTCTGTTACCCTAGGAGTTGTAGCTTCATAGTAACACTGGACTTGTGCATAGCTCATTAATGTATGTAAACACCACCATACTGTTGCACAGTGCTGAAGTGTGTAATGTAGAAGCCTGAAAATGTATCAGAACAGACCTCAAGTTATGAGCAGCAGCCACAAATTGTTACGCAGTACCTTCATGTCAATGAACACCTACACAAAAAGTCTCAACAATCACAAATACAAAAATGTGCGCAGATATGTACCCAAAAGATCTTAAGCATCACCTGTAACAGTATCCCCAATTTGAACCAAACAATTCCAAGATAATTTAGCAATTACACTACAACATGCTTCAGGTAGGTGTACACAGAATGTAACACAATATTCACTGGTGACCTGCAAACAAGTCAGAGATGTATAAAGGTGTCATGTCCCCTTGCTGTGTGCAATTTATCACAAACATAAGATCACATTCAACTGTAAAGTGCTAGGTCATATGTGTAACGCATATGTACATATTATTGACACATCATATCAAAATAAACACACACATTCTTCATTCACAAAAACAGAAACACATAAAATGTTGGTGTAAGTGTCCAGTAACAACATGAATGCCTGCCCCAAAATAATATGTCTATCACTAATGTACAACACTAATGTATACATTAAAAAAAAAACTGAAAAATACAACCTGTGTTTGTATCAAAAAGGAGGGTATGTGCATGGCTCACACATACACAGAAATAACATCACCAGCAAACAATTAGTAACAATTGCATAATAAGGCCAAGATAAAGGTATTCTCAAAATGAAATACTTTATACAATGATGAGTTTAGTCACTCAGTGATATGCCATAGGTCCATCCAATGTGGAAAATAATGTCACAGCCCATGTGGCTTTCAGGCCCATCACTTGCCTCCTAAATTTACTGCCAGAATAAACCCCCTCTGGAAGGGGTATCTATGGGGCAGAGAGTGGACACCTCAATGATCTTAGTGGGTAGGGTCCTTGGGTTTGGGAGGGGTGGGTTTAAGTTTGGGAGGGGTGGGTTTGATAGGGGTGGTTTGGGATTTGGAATGGGTCAGGTGCAGGGCAAAAAGAAGGGCTTCTTTGGGAACCTTGTTATGGTGGAAGGTAGAGGGAGTTGATATGTCTGTTGTGCATGTGTCTGGTGACGGTGTGGGTGCTTGGGGGTCTGGTGTATATGCTGTATCTTTCGATTTGTGACTTTTACTGATTGTTGGGTGGGTGAGTGTGGGTGTTTGTGTCAAGTATATGTGTGTGTGTGTGTGTGTGTGTGTGTGTGTGTAGATGTGGTGTCTGTGGGTGTGCTGGTACATACATGTATGGTGGTGGGTGTGATGACTGGGGGTATGTGTGTGGTGTGTGTGGGTGTTGCTGTAGTAGTGGATGTTGTGTCAGTGGGCGTGATGGTGCTTGCATGTACGGTGGTGTGCGTGATGACTAGGGGTATGCTTGCAGTATGTGTGGGTGTTTCTGTAGTGGTGGGTGCTGTATCTGTGAGTGTGGTGGCGGGGGAGTGTTTGTATAGTGGTGTGGTGGGTGTATTGACTAGGGGTGTGATGGTGGTGGTGTGTGGTGTCTGCATGTGTGTGTTTGTGCTTATGATTTTTGACGTGTTTGTGTTTGGATGTGCTGCTTGTGGCTGTTGTTGTGGATGCATGTATATGTTTTTTGTGCTCCGGACAGGGCTGGGTTGAGGGATTTGGGGTGGGGAAGGGATGGCAGTCTGGGCATGAGGTTGGGGTGGGTGAGAGGCTGCAGCCAATGCGGAGGCCAGACCCTGGATTGACCACTGTGGGCCAGGTAAGCCAGCATCTAGGTGTTCTGGCCAGCCAGCCCCTGGATGGCATTCATTAGTGCAGACTGGCCTACAGTGTTGGTCCTTAAAAGATCAACAGCCTCCTCAATGAGTGCAGCCTGGGACACCGGGGCAGGGGCAGAGGTGTTTGCAGCAAAGGTGACGCCTCCCCTTTTAGGGGGAGGTTACGGCCAAGTGGGAGCGAGAAAGAAGGAGGGTGAAGATTGGAGTGCGGGGGCAGACAAAGATGCAGATGTCACAGTCTCTCCAGGGTCCTCCCCCAGAAGGAACTGGTCTTCATTGGAGGCCTCCGAGGAAGATATTGAATCACCCATGGCCTTCTGGCCAGTCCCCTCACCCTCCGTGCCACTGAGTCCCTCAGTGTCTGTGGTGTCCCCAACCGATACCCAGTGGCCAGCTTCAATCCTGCTGATGGGGCAGCTGTCACCTTCGCCTTCCCAGTTGATACTGAAACAAAAGATACAACAGTCATAATGTATCTATGAGAATACAATTGGACATCAATGTGCATGACACAACATTTGCAGCAAGCTCAGTCCCCTCTCAGCACCCATATCATGTATTTCTCTGTCACTTACACATGTGTACTTCACTCCATAACAAAGGGTTCCAATAGCGCGAGTAAGCACATAGGCCTGACTACATCTCTGAACCACTGTAGTAAAGAGCTATAATTGGTTCCCTTCTCCCAAAGGGTACATTTTTTGGATGGAAATTGTCTTCCCAAAATGGGACTCCACTACATCTATTTGATGTTACCTTCCACATGCAAATGTCCCTTTCAGTATCACATTGCTCTCCATCATCATTTTCGCCTCTGGGCAGGACAAAAGACAGTGTCTGATCAACTTACACCTCAAGAAATCATCATTTGCTTTGGATGTGTGTCTTCCTCGAAGTTGATGGCATACAACATAGCTGGAAAGTAAAGAGGTCAAACCACAACAATATCTACAGACAATGACTTACCCCCCTGTTGTTGCTGTTGGGCCCTCAACTGCCCATCAATCTCCAGGTAAGCACCACAAGGATGCAGGCTGTTAGGGCTGTCAGAGTGCAGTGTACCCACCTGGATCACTGGGAGGACTGCCTGACTTGGCTCTTGGCTGATTTTCTGGCAGCCCAGCGTTAGTCCTCCCACCTCTTCAGACAGTGCAGGTTACACCGCTTGTGGACCACCAGGCTCCGCACCTTCTTGCTGCTGGTCTTCCAGATATTCCACTTCTGATGGACATTGACCTGTATAGGCGACATAAAAGAACAGGAAAATACAATTCAGTGTCAATGTTGGGCAGGACTTCAGTGACATTACTGTTCATAAATTCACAGGTACATTTATAATACAGTTAGTAGTTTTTTGCCATAAAACTGTCATAGGTAGAGTTGAAACACTGATTTGCAATGATCTTGTGTGCACCATCAATACTTAATAGCTTTTCATGTTATCTAATCAGGTCTACAACATCATCTTGGCCAGAACTACACAACCAATCCTGTTGTGAGAGCCACCCCGATCACTCACAATCATTGTAAGCTACTAAAGGCCAAACAACCTGTACAATCATTGCACATAACCATACTCACAGCTACAATGGCTTCCTGCCTAAACTCCTAAGAGTCACAACCCATGGTCTGCATCACATACAGTGGCTGAGGGCAAGATATGAGGGCTTCTTTGTGTCAATGAGAGCAGTGGTTTGTGGGTTGTTTGAACAAGTTTGAGTCCTTAGGAAACAGACTGGGATGGAAGATGGTGAGCCAGTGTCATTTGAACTTTCTGCACCTAAAATAAGTCTACCTATATGTGGCTCCATGACAGGTTTAAACCATACAGACTGAACTGATACACAATGGTGCATATTTACAAGCCAATGCACCACTCAAGCATCACTTTTTGTGATGCTCTGGTGGCGCTGTGCACTGTGCCATATGTACAGGGAGGCGCTAAGACACTTTTTGTGGCTTAACGCTGCCTTGTAAATATAGGTGCCTCCGATGCAGTTTTCTGTGGCAGAGGGGTGTGCAATGGGTGTTGCTGTGGGTTTTCCACTGCAACAACCATTGCTTTTGACGCTGCCCCAGACTTACAATGAGTCGTAAATATGAGGCAGGGCCAAAAACTAATGCCACCTCACTGGTGGCATTATCATGGTGCAACGAAGAGAAATACTTTTATTTCTACTCGTTTTTGCTTTTTCTATGTGTGCTGCATCCTGTAATACAGTCCATGCCCAAGAGGTAATAACATTGTACACAGACGAGCTGTTTATTAAAAGAGCAACTTAATGCAGGCACCGTGTAAAATACGGAGCTACAGGAAATGTCTAAAATGAGTAAGTGTCTCATACCTAATTTGTTTTCAAAAGTGTATGAAAATAATTGCCAGGTCCCATTCCAGTGCAATCAAAAATCAAGAACATATTTGTGTGCCTTGCATACCTGCTTTAACTTACAAATTACAAATTGGCACTGCTTTTTTTTAATGGAACCATGAATTAAAATTAAAATGTTCTAAATTGCTGTTCACTTGCTAAGCAAAAGTAAGTGTGAGGTAGCGGATTAAAATGTGAAACCAAAAGGCCACCTTTGAAAAAACTAAAAATGAACATGGAGCAAACTCCACTCACTGTTAATGCATTGGGACCTAACCTTTCAAGCTTATGCACGCTTTGTGAAAATATAAACATATAAACTAGCACTCTGGAAAATACCGAAATTACTGTGATGGAAAACTGTGTACCTCACTCTACACGTCAAGAAATTCTTGCAACACCAGGCAATTACACCTAGGCTTAGGGTGACCAGAATTTGAAAAACAAAAACTGGGACATTTGCAAAAATAAAAGAAGGGCTACAATTGTACATCTAACGAGGGGCACAGAATAGCATGTGACATAGCGCATCAACATAGAAACACAGAGAGTAAGGTACTAGATGAATAAATGATGCAACTTGAAACCCAGTATAATGTATTTTAAATAAATTGCTTTCTGAAAAGATCTGCTAAATAGTCTTACCTTGGAATACATAAACATGCCTCTCTTAGTTTCTTATTAACTCTCTCTGCAAACACATGGATATGTGCTAAATTTGTTGAGAGCTGCCAAGACAGTTTGTGAAAGACCAAGACAGTCCTGGCAAATCTGGAACATCTGGTCACCCTACCTGTGTTCTTCCGGAAGCCAGCTTTTACTCCATGAGGTGGCTCCACCATGAGTCAGGAAAGAAACTAAATAGCTCTGTGGGAATTTTCATATCTTTACCTCATTCTCCATTTTAGGGTTTGGCTATGGTTCTATCAACCCAGTCATTGTTGGAGAAGCACAAAGTGATTCCAGTCCTGTTACAGGAGCAGGGAACTGGAATCTACTTCATTGCATTCCTGGCAAAAAAGGTTACGGGTTTTCAGATGATCGTCAACTTGCAGAAAGTCAGCCTTTGGTTCCAGAAGATCTGTTTCACGATTGAAATCCTAAAATAAATCATTCATGTTAATGGGAGAGATTTATATGATGACCATCGAGTCCATGAATGCCTATCTTCATTTCCCAGTAGCTCCTTGTTATTAGGAGCTACAAAAATTCGGTATTCAGGGGATGCTCTATTCAGGGAATGCTTTTCAAATATTCACTAAGGAAGTGGAAACCACTCCAGTCATTTTTTATTCTTCCCGGGTAACATCTTGCTCTATATTTGGACAGCTAGCTTTTCCATAACCCATCGTTGAAGGAGGCCTTGCAGCACTGGACATTCTTCATGTTTGTCTGAGGCAGCATGGGTTCTTCTTAATTTTCCCAAATATCAGCTAGTGCTTCCCAGGAAAATATCTTTATTAGTGCTCATTTCTTGGTTGATCTACACATTTGCCTGCTTACAGCCTGTGCTGTGAAGTTAGGATTGACTCTGACATCCTGTTGAAGATCAATTCTGCGTTTAGCTCTTTAGCCTGTGTGTTATGCAAGCATTTTCTGTGGTTTTCTGTGGTACTTGTGCAGATCATGAAAATCCCAATGCAAACTGCCCATGTCTTTTCTGCTTAGGCTCTTCCTCATAATATAAAGACTCTTTTCTCTTCTGTATGTACAGCTCCCAGTGCTGCCTGCCCTCCATGCATGTGCAGCTCCAGAAGCACCTCACATCTCTCTGGTCCTAGACATGTGTGAGCTCCAGAGTCTCATGCACTTGTGCCTTAGAAGTGTGTGACAGCTGTACTCCCCGCTTCTGCCCTGACTGTTATGCGTGCAACCCCTGCAGACCCCTGTGTGCTGCACCTTATCCCTTCCCCAGAGGCTGACCATGCAGTTCTGTTTCAGAGGTGCGCTGCCCAAGGGCTCCTACTTTGCCCTGCATGAATTTTAGAGTGTCCCAGCCCTAGCATGCTAACTCTATGTGGTCTGCCCCACTCTGCTGCGTATGGCTCCATGCCGCCCTCCACTTGCCTCTGGTATTCTCTGATGCACATTTGGCTTGAGGGCACCCTGTCCTACCCTATGCTGAGAATGCATCTCCATTATACCTGTGGGTCAGTGCTGCAGGCATGTGCTGCTCCAGAGCACTGCTCTGGCCTTCTCTGCTACTAGTTTAGCTCTAGAGCCCCATCCCCTTTACCCTCCTATGCTCTTGTTCCACAAAACTCATGCCAATCTCTGCTATGCATGCAGCTGTGACTCCCCATTGCAAACCCTATGTGGCCTTGCCCAACTGAGCCAAGAAACCCTCTCCATGTCCTTCTCCTTCTACTGCACATGTGTCTCCAAAGCCCCTTACCAATTGCTGCTCTCTGCTGCACAAGCAACTCCAGAAATTGTATGGGGCCTCCTTTAGTGCATGTGTCTCCAGAGCACCCCACTAAATTTGGCCACCATTGAGCATCTGACTAGTAAAGGTGGGTGTAACTCGCCTAATTCTGTGTAACATAATCACACGCAAATACCCCAAAATTCCACAAGATTATGTGGAATTACATGAGAAGAGTGATTCTGCATTTAGCTCTATTTTCTTAGGGCAAAAATGTCTCTCATGCCCAAAATAAACATGAGGATGCATTTTGCACTATGAAGTAGTGCTAAATGCAATAGAATATGTTAGACCTGTCAGCCTTAGGGTGGTTTCCCCCCAAAACTTATTGCCTCTCCTCTTCCATTTTGCTGGACCTAGTTTGATGCCCTTAGATCTCTGAGCACTTTCGCACTAATAACCAGTGCTAAAGTGCAGGTGCTCACTCCTTAAAAATGTTAATATTGGCTTATCCCCAATTGGCATATTTAAGTTACATGTAAGTCTCCTAGTAAACTGCATTACATTTGCCCCGGGCCTGTAAATTACATGCTACTTGTGAGTTTACAGCACCGATCATATCACCCACTTAAGTAGCCCTTTAAACATGTCTCAGGCCTGCCATTGCAGGGTCTGTGTGTGCAGTTTAAATTGCCACTTCGATCTGGCAAATTAAACCTTTTGCCAGTCCCAAACGTTCTTTTTTTAATTCATGTATGTCACCCCAACAGTAGGCCATGGACAGTCCCAAGGGCAGGGTGCTGTGTATTTAATAGTTGGTCATGTATTTTAAGTTTTACATGTACTGGTAGTGGAGAACTTTTACATTTGCTTTTTGCTACTGCAAGGCCTCTTGCTGCCATAGGATAACATTGGAGTTGCCTTATTACATTTTATAAGTGTAATTTCGAAATGGGAAGAGATAACCCTTTCAGGTTTGGTGTGTCTCTGTAATCCTAATTTAAAATCCTAATTTATTGTGAAATTGGATTTAAATTATAATTCTGAAAATGCAACTTTTAGAAAGCTAGCATTTCTTGCCTTAGACATTTGGGGCATGCAGCCTACCTGGGTCACGTGACTGGGTGTAGTTGGCAGTTGGACTTTGTGTATTCCTCCTAGACAGCCACATACAATAGGAGCCTAGGAGGGGCTTAATGGGCCAACCCTGGCAGGATGAGAGAGGAGCTGGGCCCAGCCTCACTTATACCTGTATAGGCTGTGCCCTGTCTCCACATAATGGGTTTAACAACCCTGCATTGTCACTTCAGCCAGCTTGGAGACAGGGCATAAGACACTATCTAGAAGCTTTTCCCACCTTCCAGAACTGGGGCATCAGTGAATAAAAGATGTACCTCAGACACCACCACTTTAGAGCCCTTCTGGGCTGTGGATAATTTGCCAGGAAGAATGACTGCTGTTCTGGTGCAAGGACTGCCCATCTGCTAGACTGCTACTCTACATGGAACTGCTGACCTCCTGTGTTGACCTGCTGCCTGCTGCCCTCTTGCATGGGGAAGAAGATATGGACCTGCAACTTCATCTTGAACCCAAGACCCCCGAGTGATTCAAATGGGCTAGTCTGCGGGCCTCCTGATCTAAGTCTCAGGGACATAAACGGCTCCCCACAGCTCCTGGATCTTCTTCAATGGGTTTCTGACCCCTAAGAGGTGCCTCTCAGTTCCTGAGCCCCTGGTGCTGTTCTTGAGCTCTAAAAGTCAAGCTTATGTGCTCTTTGTGACCACAAATGGGTCTGTTCGCATTGGAACCGCACTACTCATATGGAAAATCAGCACAAGTTGCTGCAAGCCTGTTTCTTCGCACAGCAAGCATCATCCTTCCACATAGATCACCAACACGACTACCAGTCTGTGGGACCCAGTCTGCTCCTCGCAACACACTTACTACCACTAAAGATGCTCTCCCTGCTCAGGGCAATCTTCTTAAACTCCAGTGGAACTCTTGGCACAAAACTTGAGAAGGTAGGCCCTCAGACTTATCTGGGACTATATCTGATCCAAGCTTCATCGCGGTCATCTTGAACTTTTGACTGTGACCCGATCCAGCGTGCCCGGGAAGCCGTGGTTGCCGCTTTAGGCTTTTAGGTGCTATATTGCAGTATATTCTTTAAAAAATAACACCGGCCCTAGTTATTGGAATTTTGTAATTTTGGTTGTGATTTATTTATTAAATTGTGCTCTATTTTCTAACCTGACATGGGATCATTTTGTGTGGTGTTTTCACTGTTTTACTGTTTGAGGTGTTGCACAAATCCTTAACACTCTGCCTCTAAGTTAAGATTGACTGCTTTGTGCCAAGCTACCAGGGGGTTGAGCACAGGTTAATTTGGGGTTTGTTTGTGCCTTAACCTGACTAGGATTTTGGTTACTGCTTGACCCAGGCTCGTACCCCAGTCAGCCAGTAACCCAATTTCTAACTGAACATGAAAAGCGAGTACGAGAAGCTGGTCACACTCGCTAAATGTGCACATGGGGAAGTATTTTCTCCCAACACTCTCCTGGTATTTAGTGTTTGCTGCCCTGAGGCTTCGCCAGTGGCTGAGATTACTTCAACCATTCCACCCATCACCTTGGTGTCTTTACATTTGCCGCCCTAAGTGCTCAGGGTATGCCCAGATTCGTTTCCTGGGATTATTGTGCCGCTGGTACCAAGCTATACCTGTGTAAAGAGCCCTAAGTAGGGCGAAACTGCTCCTAGGTTGCTTGTGTTCCGGTTCAGGGAGAACCTTGCCTGGCAGTTCGGGCTGGACTGTTCCCCCGAGGAGCAGGGTCAAGGTTGATTTACATATGGCTAGGTCCAAACTGGGGTGACATGGTGTGCAAAAAACAGTGGATTGGGATGCAGCCCAAGCTATTGCCAGTGGCTGAGATTAATTCAAGCATTCCATCCATCAACTTGTTGTTTATGCATGTGCCACCCCAACTGCGCTGGGTATGACCAGACATGGCTTCCAGGTTCACTGTGCCACTGGAACCAAGCTATACCTGGCAGAAGAGATTTACTAGGGTTAGACGTAAGTTGGCATAGTGGGCAAAAAAACAGTCGAATGGGATGCGGCCCAAGTGATCGCCAGTGACAGATATTAATTCAAGCATTCCATCCCTCACCTTGTTTTTGCATTTTGTGTCCAAAATGGAGAAAGAATGCATACTGTGCTAACAAATAGCACTATATGAATCAGAACAGAAATAGCAAGCACAAGCAGCTGCTCGCACTATCTTACTGTGCTCCTGCAGTAGGATGTTTTGCCTTAAATCACTGTTATTACGTGAGTGGGCATAATTGCATTGTTTTTAGTAATTCTGCGTCAAAGAGAAAGGTAGCATATGGCAGCAAGGAAATAGACATGAACCTAAAGCAGCAATATAATAGACAAATAGTTTAATAAACAGAAAAATAAATAAATGGCATATAATCAGAACATTATCTTTTCCTCCTCCTTCATAGGCTTTACACTGCCTTCTACTTTGGTGTTATTTGTGTTTTTTCATATTACGTTGCTCATCATTTGGTTTTGATATAGTAATGATTAGAGTGTTTCATTACATATGCCTTGTAACTTGGTTAGAATGTTTATATAATTAGCTGTGATTAATACAGGAATTACGACGTAGCTGCATACATTTTCCCACATGAATTGTGCCCATTAAAACCCACAGCAGAGGATTAAATGATCATTATATATGGCTTATGTATAAGGAATTAAAGACTCAAAAGAAGATAATATCCTCGTTTTTACTCCAGAGAAACGGCATACATATTTCACAGTAAATATTGCAGGGTCGATGCATTTGGTCTGAATCTGAAGCAAAGAAAATCAACAAAAGGAAAGAGACGAATACAGTTAGTGACGGGAGGCAGGGTCTGGGTAATTGTCGGTGTCTTGGATTTATGTTTGTCAGAGCACTGAGAGGAAGCCAGGCTCACAAGGCCGCCTAAGCTTTCAATTGTTATAATGCTGGCATGCTCTCATTTGGTTCACTGCAATAGTTCAAGAACTGCCTGATTTAGAATCACATTGATCCAGTGTTCTATTTTCGGCCTTGGATTGTATGTTTGATGTTTTCATGTGATTTGTTTCTCATACCCAAAGGTCCACCGGATTAGGTGATGTTTAAGTTATTTTTCTTCATAAGCAAGAAGGGTAATGCTTGATATGAGGCAGGATGAAACCTATAGTTCCGATAAACGTATCACTTCATGTATACACTGGCGTAACAAAGGGCCCCACAGTACCCGCTTTGCGGGGGGCGAGCTCCAGGGGCCCCCTAAGCACAGTGCCCTGGCATGAGAGCTCCTCCATGTACTGTGCAGGCGGTGCCCCTCAAGGTTCGCTACGCCACTGCTTTAATAAAGTTATTCCTAACAGTACTACCTCCATGCATTTCTAAAACTATTTGTTTCTTCAGAATCTTTCCAAGGCATTCCTGCATATGTGAAAAACAAGCCTGATGAGAGGAAGTTAGGGGCCCATATGTGCCCGCCGGCATCTAGTGACCTTGTCTTTCCCTGAGGACTGGACGGTTATCCTACCTGTGGCTGGTGCAGATAGGCCATGAGAGCTGGGGCTGCTGTCTTCACCAGGGACTGTGGTTCCCCTCGTGAATCTTGAGGGCTGACGCAGTGCACTTGTGAATAAGCCACCCACTGCTGCGCCATTGTGGTCAAGATCTATAGAGACAATCTACTAGAGAGATCATTCTGTGGGATACAGTTCTGTGAGAGGGGATAGTAACAGCTACTACCACTGGCTTGGGATCAAAGGTTGAGTGATGTCACCTCCTTCACCCTTTGCATTATTATGATTCGTTGTCCGGTCGTTTAGCACTCATTTTTGCTGTTGCTTACTGAAAAACACAGATACACGATAAACTGCCCCAGTAGGAGGACCACTCAGTGAGGTTGTCATGCTAGAATGGAAATTGGCCTGCACATCTTGCCTCTCATTCAGCATCAATGGCGGCAGTTAGCACGTGCACTATAGCGCGACACATACACATTTCCTTTGAGTCGGCGCGGGCTCTGTTGTTTTGAAACAATGCTCTATTATTAGAAAGCTTTTGAGTACTTAGACAACACCTTGAATCAATAAACCTTGAACTTCGATCAGCTCCTATTCAAGATGAAATGTGTCTTATATTTTTCAAGCACATCCTAAGAGTTTTCCATGTACACGCAGCATGAAATAATTTGTGGAGCTCCATCTTCAAAGGATATTATGTAAACATGAGCAAAATTAGCATCATTTCCTTTGTTGAAACTACCTTAAATGGAACAAAAATGATGCACTATTACGTGTAAATAAGTAAAGTGTCGGCGTGGCATTTTGAGCTACTTTTTAGCCTGAAATACATCCTCACACCCATTTTGGACACAAGGATGCAATCTCTGCTAAAAAAAAAATGTGCAAAATTTCATGTAATGCAGACACCAGACACCAGCTTTTTGGTGTTACTATTCAGTCATGGGCAACACTGGTGTAGGGAGCCCTGAGAAGCTCTGTCCTGTCCTTGGCAAACTGAAAAATGGGCTACAGAGCAACACCACTTCATTGTGAGCTTGAACATATTGCTGAAAAACAGATGAGGATGACTACATTTGTTGTTAGGAAGAATCCAGGTCCAATAGGCCACAGGAGAGATCACCTAGAAGAAGCTCGGCACCTATATCGTCTTACCTCATCTATTATTATTGTTAGAGGAATAAGAAATACGATTTGCAGTCACACGCCTTGAAATAGAAAAGAAGTGTCGGTTGATTATCATGTACTTAGTTGGAAGCATGTACG
This sequence comes from Pleurodeles waltl, assembly GCF_031143425.1. Lineage (NCBI taxonomy): Eukaryota > Metazoa > Chordata > Amphibia > Caudata > Salamandridae > Pleurodeles > Pleurodeles waltl. Next base: position 1,015,542,009 of record NC_090442.1, read on the forward strand.
CCCAATAAAGTTGCAGAAAATATTTCACATGACCTTGGGCTTCTGGACTGACTTTCCTGGTTATTTGTCCACAGACAGTGTTATTTAAACAAATTGTTGGAGTGCTCCAGTATATTGTGTTTGACTAAAACAAAAATCTGTGATGTATGGAACTGCTTTTATGTTAACTAGGCCTCAACTAGACCTTGAAACCATTTTGTGAAACATGGCTGCTGAATTTATAGTATTCATTGTGTGCTTATATTTGTTAGTGAGACCAGAGGCAGCAAAATGTACACTCTTTATTTTGTATGACATGTTGTTCTCAAAGACCCTTCTGGAAGAGACCTTTAGATACATTACAAGGCTCTTCCTGCTAGCACTGTATTGCATTCATTCAAGAGACTTTTTATTGTTCATATAACTAGTTTATTCTGACACCTATGGATGACATTAAGCCAGATGAAGCAAATTAATATTCACGTAGTGGGACAGTGTTAAGATGGTAGGTTTATATGACGTTTTATAATGCTGAAATATGATTTGCTGACATAATGTTACTATTGCTCGCACCATGCCGACTTTGCAGTTACCATTATTTTCTAGGGTGAACTGGCTACATAAGCCCCCATTTTTGGGGGGTGAGCCAGAGATCGTGAAGGCGCTTCTAGAGATTATGAGTGATTCACTAATGAATTGCTGCATATTTCTGACTTAGGGCCTGATTTAGAATTAGGTGTAGAGGAATACTCTGTCACAAATGTGACATATATCCTGTCCGCCATATTACGATCCCATTATATCCTATAGGGATCTTCATAGTGAAGCTGTCAATGAAGTGGCGCACAGTAGAAGACGGCTGACTAGAATGTCCCCTCTACCCTTATTCAGCCTGTGTGGTATTTTTATAACAAAACGTGTTGTGTTCTGAGAACAGGCATGACGTGATAACATGCCTATGGTTAGAAAGTTGACTCCGTAGCTCTTGGACTGGCAATACCTGTTAGACTATCAAGTATAAATGTGACAGCCTTGAGCAGGGCACAGACTGAAATGTATTCAATGGACAGATAAATGTGGAACACAATCAAGCATAGTTCTAAAAAAAAGCCACTGATAAAATATAAAGCAAGCTGAAAGTGAGCTATGCAAACGTTGGTCGCTTCTTAAAGGCACAGACTATAGGCCGGAGTGCTAAAATATGGGGACCCAATCTAGGCGCTAAAAGAAACCCACAACAGTACCAGTGCATGAATCTCTGATCACAGCATTACCTTTGTGTTCATTAGTTGATTTTTCCATATGTGGAAAGCCACAAATGTTGGGATCAGCTCCCATAGTGTGAGGTTCTCGGGGCACTGTGCACCTGCCAGCGTTTTGGCAGTCTTGCTGTACACCATGCAGTAACCAAAATTGCTTCCAAGGCCATGCTGCCCCATTGCACCCATAAATATCTCTAGCTGTTGAAAACTCATGCATGTCTTCCTCCTTATAAATGTTCAATTCAAGTCTGTCAAGAATGGAATCCACATGTGCATGTCCTGCCTAACACCAGGTGTCAGCTTAATGTTGTAGTGCTTCTTGGGTAACTCCATTGTGAGGATTCCCAGCCTCTTTACAAATGCCCTTCTGGTCGGGATAACCCACCTGGGAAAATAGAGCTTGCCTAGCAACTCCTGAATTTCCCCCTATGTAACCTTTGTCTTCTTAGCCATACCTTTGACTGCACAAATGAAAAACGTTAGCTTACCCTGCCCTGTATCAAGTCAAGCCAGATTCCTATGAATGTTAGTATGGTCCCTTGCCCAACCATTTTTTTTTTTTGTTAATGGAATACCCATTGTGTTTGTCAGCTGAAGAAGGGCACACAGATTGTGCAGCACTGCCTTATGCTAGGACCGCAACAAAAAGTAGTGCAGTGTACCCCAACCAGGTGTTGCCTATCTAGGGCCAACTTCAAAAGATTCTGAAGGTCCTAAGATATGATCATGAAATGGAGAGGCTCACAGAGAGGCATTTATCAAAGAAGAACTAACCCTCAGACCAGATGCCCAGCAAGTGGAATCTCTCCAGATGAACCAGCAGCAGGCAGGCAGCTCAAAGTCACCCTTAGTTACCAGAGAACATCTGCCACATCCCTTCACCAGATCAATGGCTTTATCAAAATTACATACTCTACAGAGCATTGTCCTCGCCTGATGTAGTCAGTAAATTACTTCCTTTTAGGGTGAGATGGGTGATGGGTTAGCCTGTATTGGCTCACGTACATATTAGGGACATCTCACAGTGCTTGCTCTATGAAGTTGGGAACTTGTATCTATGTGTTTTGCCTCGATCATACTTAGCTCGAGTTTCTTCGCCAGCTTGTCTCTATCTACAGCTGAATTTTTTTTGACAGCCAGGGTTAATGTGGCTGTATCGGCTGCCAACCCGCCACATCTCCACTCATACCGTCATGGTTGTATGAACTGCCATGCTGGAGATGTGCAACTCCGACTCAGTGGTCCACAGAAGGTTGCCGGCGGCATAATGAGCTAGCCTACCGCCATGGTCTCCGTGGCGGTAGTACTGCTGTGAAAACTAGGGTGGTGGGGCTACCAGTGACTGGGAATTCCCTCCCTGTCACTGGTAGACAGCTTCCCCACCCCCCTCAGCAATCTCCTGACCCCCCTAAAGTCACAGCCCCCCTCCCCGCATACATGCATACACACACCCACGCACCCACACGCATACACCCATTCACCTCCACTTTAATAAACGCATTCACTCACACATACACGCATTCACTCACTCATCCATACACGAATTCACTCACACATACCCACACGCATTCACTCACACTCATTCATACACGCATTCACTCACATATACTCACACGCATTCACTCACGTATACTCACATGCATTCACACACACTCATCCATACATGCATTCACTCACACATACTCACACAGATTCAGGCACGTGTCCACACTAACATGCTCACACGCATACACCACAACACTCACACACAACGCCCGCACCCTCGCACCCCTATCCCCTGTTGGACGGCCAACTTACCTTGTCCAGTGAGGAGGTCGTCCTGCAGGGAACGGGAAGGGGCTCTGCTACTGCTGGCAGTGCCCCGCCAGCAGTACACTGCCAGGCCGTATTAATGGTCTTAATACGGCTGGCAGCGGCCTTCTGGCGGGGTGGTGCAGGTGGTAGCACCCCCCCAGGTGCCTCCGACCACCAGCATGGCGACTGCCGGATATCCACCCAAAATGTGGGGGAAATTCGGCAGTATCCATAATATGGTGCCCGTGGCTTCGGCAGTCTCGCTTTGAGACCACCGAAGTTATAATGAGGGCCTATGTGTCCTTATTCTAAACACTCATGGAAAACCTCAAGCTGGCTAATGCTATGTAATTTGGAGCCAGGTCTTTGCCATTTCCAGCCTTTTCTATTGTAACTGTCACTTCATGTCTTGCACCTTCACCACTTCTGGGTTGCTTCTCCACCTGAGGGTGCTGCAGTCCTGAATTACTGCTTTTTTGTGAGGGCTTTTCTAATTCTAATGCGATGTTCCACACCCTTTTCCACACTTGATTTTCAGGAGCCCACCAGCAAAAGTGCTATGCAAGTTTGTTAAATTACAAGCCAGCACCTAGTAGCAAATCCCTGCTACTTTTTGACCCACTAAATGACATGCACTTCCTCACAGGTAAGTGTCTATCACTTGATTGCAGCATGGAGGACGAGCTGCTTGGTTCTGCTCACCCCTTTTCCGCTGCCACCATCTTGTGAGTGTGCCCTCCCAAATCCTGGTGGTCTCAATCTATACTGGGCCATGTTTGCATCTTGTGCCTGATGCCCTAATCATATGTCAGCTAGGTATAATCTTGAAACAATATTTGCACCTCATGTATTTTCTATTTATATAACCTTAGTACCATCATGCTTTGCAGGATTTTTCCTATTATAATGCAGACCCTTACCTGAAAGGAATCCAGCCTATTATGAATATATCTTGTCTTCGTAACTCTGCGTGTCGCTTTCTTGTCAGTATATTTCTTATCTTGGTGGAATAAATCCAGATCTGGCTGTTGGATTTCCAGCAGTGAGAACACATTTTTGCACTTTTTGTGTCATATCCTTTTTAATGAACAAAGAAATTAAGCTAGCCAGGCCTACTGCCCTTGTCCATTGGGTTGTACCCTTCATAAAATTCTACAATAAGTGCTGGTGGGTTGTTCTAACAAGCTGGGAACAAGCTCCCACGTGCCCAAGCTACCCTATTGGCCCTTTCATGTACTGCACACCTGTCTCTCCATCGGCATCAGTATCTTGGGTTTGGCATGCAGTGCCTGTCCTGTTGCCCCCAACTGGCTAACCCAGGCAGTCTAAAATGCACATGTCTGACTCCCTACCTGGGCCAGTTGACACTATCTGCATATTTGCATTCAAAACTGCCCCATGTGCTTGAGTAGATGCAGAGACCCATGCCTGCACCCTGAAGCCAGCCCTACTGTGACATCTGTTGCTTGAAGGGGAGAGATACGCCTTGTACTGCGGTGCCCAATACTGTCTGCATCATTACCACTGGATGAAGCACATTATTCCCTGAGGGTATGCCCTCTGGTTCCTTGTTCTCTTGTACTATTATTTGTGCTTCTACCTGGGCTTGGAACAGTACAACCGGGATGCTGCAGGGGATGGATTACCGAAACTCACATTTGCACCTCAACCAAATCAATGCCATTGTAAAGGTGAGGAAGTGAACCACTTCATAGTGCATGCCCCCCCTACCGGTTGTGGTGGTAGCTACTGCAGGGGTGGGCAGAACCCACGGAGTTCTACTCGACGGAATTAACCGGAGTTATCAAAAAACTGTGAGATTCCACGGAGTTCCACTTTTGGCGGAATGCCGCTTGGTCAAATTATTAACTTTTATTCAAGAGGTGTACATGGCCCGGATTTAGTTTGAAAGTGTGTTACAATTCCCCAAATGCTTTCTGCCTACTCATTGAACCTTAATTTCACATTTTAACATGCTGGACTTATGTGCCTCTTGTAAAGGATTAAGCAAGCATTCCTTGGCGCTTTAATTGCAGTTGCAGCACGTAGGCCCCAATCAATCTGGCAGCCTGTGAAACAGTGACACTTAACCACTTGTGTGCCCAGGACGAGGTGATCTCTTCCAAGGCGCCGGTTCCCCGGTGCCTTGGACGAGATCACCTAGCGCTCCCTCCGATGGCCAGGCACACCCCTCCCCTAGGCTTTTTTTATGTTTAGGGAGCGACCCCTTGGGCAAGGGTCGCTCCGGGGGGGGGGGGAATTATTATTAGGCCATTTCTGCCCCCCCGGGGGCAGGTCGGCATTGCGATCTGCCCACGAGGGGTCAGAAACTACTATACACCAGGGAATATATTTTTTGGGGGGCTATTTGAAATAAGGGGAGCAGCCCCTTGGGCAAGGGCTGATCCTCAGGGGGGGGGAAATAATTTCTAGGCCCTTCCTGCCCCCCCGGGGGCAGAAATCTACTAGACACCAGGGATCATTTTTTTAATTGATTTTTTAAATTCTTTTATGTTTGGGGAGCGACCCCTTGGGCAAGGGTCACTCCGGGGGGTGGGAATCATTATTAGGCCATTTCTGCACCCCGTGGGGGCAGATCGGCCTTGCGATCTACCCCCAGGGGGGGACAGAAACCACTAGACACCAGGGAATATTTTTTTTGGTGGGCTATTTCAAGTAAGGGGAGAGGCTCCTTGGGCAAGGGCCGCTCCTCGGGAGGCAAATTATTTCTAGGCCATTTCTGCCCCCCCTGGGGCAGATAACCACTAGACACCAGGGCTAATTTGTTTTGTTTACTTTTATTTTTTTATATTTGGGGAGGGACCCCTTAGGCAAGGGCCGCTCCCGTGGGGGGCAAATTATTATTAGGCCATTTCTGCCCCCGGGGGCAGATTGGCCTAATATAATTAGGCGGATCTGCCCCCGGGGGGGCAGAAACCTCTAGACACCAGGGATATATATATTTTTTTTATTTACTTTATGTTTATATGTATGGGGAACGACCCCTTAGGCAAGGGTAGCTCCCCTGGGGGGCAAATTGTATTTAGGCCATTTCTGTCCCCCTTGGGGGCAGATCAGCCTATTTTTGTTAGGCCAATCTGCCCCCAAAGGGGACAGAAACCTCTAGACACCATGGATTGGTGTGTGTGAATGTGTGTGTTTTGTTTGGAGGGGCAGCCCTTTGGGCAAGGGTCTCTCCCCATGGGGGCACATTACTGTTGGCCATAACTGCCCCCCTTGGGGGCAGACTGGTCAATTTTGGAAGGCCCATGGGCAGAAAGCCCACCAGTGACCAGGGAAGATTTTTTTTCAAAATAAGAGGTTGGGGGTATGGCCATACCCCCACCCCAAATAAATGGAGCCAAAGTTGTTCTGCCCACCAGTGGGCAGATTGGGCAATTACCCCCGATCCACACCCCGGGGGGACAGAAAGTCTACTAGATGCCAGGGAATACAAAAAGTAAAAGAAAATAGTGGGGTGGTGGCTACCAACCAGTATGGGCCTGGTTATGCCCCCACCCGAACTGAAGGGGCTAACAGTCTTTCAGCTCTCCCCCGCACACTAAAACATCTTATCCCATGGCAAGCAAGAGGACATTTGATTATTTTTGGTTTTTGTTTTACATTTGGGCCATGAGAGCTTGGTAACTCTCAAAATCGTCCCACTTGGAATGGTGAGGGCTGCACTTCTTTTTACTTTGGGACGCTGCCATGCACAAAAATCCACAAGACCTAGACACATCTGAAAACTAAACATCTAGTTGATTCCAGGGTGGTGTGCTTCACATGCACCCCGCACCATTTTCTTACCAAGAATGCCCTGCAAACCTGCAACTTTGCTGGAAAGCACACATATTTCCCACATTTTTGTGATAGAACCTTCCGGAATCTGCCGTAATACACAAAGGGGGTCATTCCAACCTTGGCGGTCTGTGTTAAAGTGGCGGCTAACCCACCAACAGGCTGGCGGTTTAAAAAATGGAATTCTTACCCTGGCGGAAACCGCCAACAGAGACCGCCACTTTAACACTCCGACCGCCACGGCGGGACAAACAAACATCGCGGCGGTCACTGCCAACAGACAGGCAGGAGTCAATGTACCGCCCACCCTATCACAACCCACCAATCCGCCACCTTTTCCGGGGCGGTAGCCCCACCGATAAAAACACGGCAGAAACAAACATTTCAAACGGAAAACGCTCACCTCCATACACCCCACGAGGAATCTGGACAGCATGGAACCCGAACTACACATCCTACCAGCTATTGTATTCCTGCTCCTCTACCAGGAGCACGAACGCCGGCGCAGAAGACTACGGTGAGTACTGCACCTAGGACACAGGGGAGGGGGGAGGAGAAAATATTACACCCACACATACGCTACACACCCACCACCACCCTCACCCACTACAACACACACATCAATGCATAGCAATATATCACTGTTACAACCCCCAAACCCCCCGGAAGAATGCAAAGACAAAATGAAATGATCATAAACAGTTGAATATATTGTATGATCGGCATATAAAAATAGCACACATTTAAAACTAATATATACATAAATATTAAAAGTCCGATAATTTTAGCAGTCATTGTCCGTGGACCACTGGGCCCAAATCACATGGGCAAGGCCCACACAGGATACCTGACACCAACGGAGAGAACACTGCAGGGGCATCAGATAGAAAAACTACAGGCACCTCAGGGGGAAGGGAAGGGTGGGCACCTCAGCCACATGAGTACACAACGCCAGATCCACGAGGGGCCTCCATGGCCACTGTCCCATCCTGGAGAGTGCAAAGCCACAGTCTCTCAAGTCCATACAGTGGGTGGATTGCCCACTGTACCATCCTGGGGAGTGCAAAGCCACAGTCTCTCAAGTCCATACAGTGGGTGGTTTGCCCACTGTACCATCCTGGGGAGTGCAAAGCCACAGTCTCTCAAGTCCATACAGTGGGGGGCTTGCCCACTGTACCATCCTGGGGAGTGCAAAGCCACAGTCTCTCAAGCCCATACAGTGGGTGGCTTGCCCACTGTACCATCCTGGGGAGTGCAAAGCCACAGTCTCTCAAGTCTCTACAGTGGGTGGTTTGCCCACTGTACCATCCTGGGGAGTGCAAAGCCACAGTCTCTCAAGCCCATACAGTGGGTGGCTTGCCCACTGTACCATCCTGGGGAGTGCAAAGCCACAGTCTCTCAAGTGGATGACAGTGTCCACTGGTTCTGGAGGGGGACTGGTGCCCAGAGTGCTTCGTGCAGCCCTGCCCGACACAGATGCCGCACTGCCCCTTCCGCCAATGGGCCAGCGGTGCTTGAGATGAAGGGCCCAGCGGAGCGGTGCTTGAGATGAAGGGCCCAGTGCAGCGGTGCTTGAGACGGCGGTGCCCAGCGGAGCGGTGCTTGAGATGAAGGGCCCAGCGGAGCGGTGCTTGAGATGAAGGGCCCAGCGGAGCGGTGCTTGAGATGAAGGGCCCAGTGCAGCGGTGCTTGAGACGGCGGGGCCCAGCGGAGCGGTGCTTGAGATGAAGGGCCCAGCAGAGCGGTGCTTGAGATGAAGGGCCCAGTGCAGCGGTGCTTGAGATGAAGGGCCCAGCGGAGCGGTGCTTGAGATGAAGGGCCCAGTGCAGCGGTGCTTGAGATGAAGGGCCCAGTGCAGCGGTGCTTGAGACGGCGGTGCCCAGCCGAGTGGTGCTTGAGATGAAGGGCCCAGCGGAGCGGTGCTTGAGACGGCGGTGCCCAGCGGAGCGGTGCATGAGATGAAGGGCCCAGCGCAGCAGTGCTTGAGATGAAGGGCCCAGCGGACCGGTGCTTGAGATGAAGGGCCCAGCGCAGCGGTGCTTGAGATGAAGGGCCCAGCGGAGCGGTGCTTGAGATGAAGGGCCCAGTGCCGCGTTGCTTGAGATGAAGGGCCCAGCGGAGCGGTGCTTGAGATGAAGGGCCCAGTGCAGCGGTGCTTGAGATGAAGGGCCCAGTGCAGCGGTGCTTGAGACGGCGGTGCCCAGCGGAGCGGTGCTTGAGATGAAGGGCCCAGCAGAACGGTGCTTGAGATGAAGGGCCCAGTGCAGCGGTACTTGAGACGGCGGTGCCCAGCGGAGCAGTGCTTGAGATGAAGGGCCCAGCGGAGCGGTGCTTGAGATGAAGGGCCCAGTGCAGCGGTGCTTGAGACGGCGGTGCCCAGTGGAGCGGTGCTTGAGATGAAGGGCCCAGCGGAGCAGTGCTTGAGATGAAGGGCCCAGTGCAGCGGTGCTTGAGACGGCGGTGCCCAGCGGAGCAGTGCTTGAGATGAAGGGCCCAGCGGAGCAGTGCTTGAGACGGCGGTCCCCAGCGGAACGGTGCTTGAGATGAAGGGCCCAGCGCAGCGGTGCTTGAGATGAAGGGCCCAGCGGAGCGGTGCTTGAGATGAAGGGCCCAGTGCAGCGGTGCTTGAGACGGCGGTGCCCAGCGGAGCGGTGCTTGAGATGAAGGGCCCAGCGCAGCGGTGCTTGAGATGAAGGGCACAGCGGAGCGGTGCTTGAGATGAAGGGCCCAGTGCAGCGGTGCTTGAGACGGCGGTGCCCAGCGGAGCGGTGCTTGAGATGAAGGGCCCAGCGGAGCGGTGCTTGAGATGAAGGGCCCAGTGCAGCGGTGCTTGAGATGAAGGGCCCAGCGGAGCGGTGCTTGAGATGAAGGGCCCAGTGCAGCGGTGCTTGAGATGAAGGGCCCAGTGCAGCAGTGCTTGAGACGGCGGTGCCCAGCGGAGCGGTGCTTGAGATGAAGGGCCCAGCGGAGCGGTGCTTGAGATGAAGGGCCCAGTGCAGCGGTGCTTGAGATGAAGGGCCCAGCGGAGCGGTGCTTGAGATAAAGGGCCCAGCGGAGCGGTGCTTGAGACGGCGGTGCCCAGCGGAGCGGTGCTTGACATGAAAGGCCCAGCGGAGCGGTGCTTGAGATGAAGGGCCCAGCGGAGCAGTGCTTGAGATGAAGGGCCCAGTTCAGCGGTGCTTGAGATGAAGGGCCCAGTGCAGCGGTGCTTGAGAGGAAGGGCCCAGTGCAGCGGTCCTTGCCCTGTTCAGCGGTGCTTGCCTTGGCGGTCCTTGCCCTGTTCAGCGGTGCTTGCCTTGGCGGTCCTTGCCCTGTTCAGCGGTCCTTGCCCTGTTCAGCGGTGCTTGCCTTGGCGGTCCTTGCCCTGTTCAGCGGTGCTTGCCTTGTTCAGCGGTCCTTGCCCTGTTCAGCGGTGCTTGTCTTGGCGGTCCTTGCCCTGTTCAGCGGTGCTTGCCCTGTTCAGCGGTCCTTGCCCTGTTCAGCGGTGCTTGCCTTGGCGGTCCTTGCCCTGTTCAGCGGTCCTTGCCCTGTTCAGCGGTGCTTGAGTTGGCGCTCCTTCATTGCCCAGCTGGGCTGTGGCTGGCGCTCCTTCATTGCCCAGCTGGACTTTGGCTGGCGCTCCTTCATTGCCCAGCTGGGCTGTGGCTGGCGGGGCCCTCCTGGGCAGCTGGGCTGTGGCTGGTGGGGCCCTCCTGGGCAGCTGGGCTGTGGCTGGTGGGGCCCTCCTCGGCAGCTGGGCTGTGGCTGGCGGGGCCCTCCTGCACACCTGGGATGGGGCTGGTGGGGCCCTCCTGGGCAGCTGGCCTGCTGCCGGACTTGTCAGGCGTGCTGCCCTTCCCACCCTTCCCTGGTCGTCTATGGCCCTTTCCCACCTTTGGGGGTGTGACAGGTGGCACCCCACTTCCAGGTGGAGCCAGGGTAGGGATTTTGGTCCCTGGTGTCCTTGGCCTCTCGCGCCGGGCACTGGTGATCTTTGGGTGTTTTTCCGGGGGTGGGCTGGCCGTGCCTTGGCTCCTACCAGAACTAGTTGCCCTTGAGGGTGGGGGACTCCACAGTCCTTGGACAACAGTCCTGATAGGTCCTGGTTTGGTGGTGGCTGAGGTGCTGATTGCAGTCTTATTCGATGGACGGGGTGGGGGAGTTATTGGAAAGAGATCAAGTTTGGAAAGGAAAATCAATTTGGAAAGAGAGGGACGGCTAGGTGTAGTGGGTATGGGAGTGGAGGAAGAGGATGTGGTTGTAGGAGTGTGAAGTCTGGTGTCTTTGGGTGCAGGTGCTTGGGCTGGAGGCTGTTGTGAGGTGGATGGCTGTTGGGTGGGTGGCTGGCTGCGTTTGTGTGGTTTGGAAGAGGGGGTGACAGACACACTGGGAGAGGACACAGGGGACGTGTAAATGGTAGTGGGGGTGGTGACTGCACGTGTGCGGAGTGTTCTGGTGGGTGTGCTGGTGATGGACGTAGTGGCTGAAGATGTTGTGCATGCAAGTGTGAGTGGAGACGTCACAGGGAGGGAGGAGGGAGACGAGGAGGAGGGGGACACAGTGGAGGCAGTGGGTGTTGGTGTGTCTGCATGTGGATGTTGCTTGTGTGAATGCTTGTGTGAAGTGTGGTGCTTATGTCTGGATGAGCTTCCCTTGGGTGTTGAGGTGTGTGCAGGCTGGTCTGTAGGTGTGTCTGGGATAGGCAGAGGTACAGGGGATTGGGTCTGGGTGGAGGAAGTTGGAGGGGGGAGGCTAGAGACAGGGACAATAGCTGCCGTCAGTGCTGAGGCCAGAGCGTTGAACGATCGCTGATGGGCAGCCTGACCAGAATGAATGCCCTCCAGGTATGCATTACTCCGGTGCACCTCCCTTTCTACGCCCTGGATGGCATTCAAAAGGGTAGACTGCCCAACAATGATGGTCCTCAGGAGGTCAATGACCTCCTCACTGAGGGCAGCAGGGGTGACAGGGGCAGGGCCTGAGGTGCCTGGGGCAAAGGAGATGCCCCCCTTCCTGGGTGAGCGGGCACTGGGCAAACGCTGAGGGGCTGCCGGGAGGGCAGTGCTGGTGCGCTGGGTGGCGGCTGTACCTGTTGTTGCGGGGGGCACGGATGTTGCCGCCACCACAAGGGAGCTCCCTTCAGAGGACGAGTCGCTGCCACTGACATCAGCACGAGTCCTTGCTGTGGAGCTCCCCTCGCCCTCCGTCCCACTGGTGTACTCAGAGTCCGTTGCATGGCCCTCCAGGGCTATGTGGGATGCAGCTCCCTCGTGCTCCGATGCCACTTCTCCTCCGCCTGATGATGCTAATGCACACATGAACAGGAAGACCACAAAAAAGGGGAGGGGGAGAAAGAAAGACATGTTGAGTGCATGGATTACCGCTACCGTTGGTGGAGAGGACAGACACAGAAGCCCCCTGCACTACGCTGCGCACTTGGGGTCCACTACTCAATCAGTGGGACATGGCCTACAAGCCTATGGACGACAACTGCACACATAGATGACACAGGGCCATGAATAGCTGTACTTGGCACCCTACAGAGGTAGGGAGCGGGGGCACAGGGCAATGCCTTACGGAGGGGCCTAGCCTACAGAAATCGCCCTGGCCTATAGATACCCACAGCCCACCTCCCCCACCCAGACACCTCCACTGCGCGCCAAGTCACCAGAATGAGAGTGTACTCACCCCCTTGTGTCTGCTGTGATGTCCTCACGCGCCCATCCAAATCGGGGTAGGCCACCGCCAGGATCCGGGACATCAGGGGGGTCAATTGACGACTGGCACCCCTCCTACGTTGGGAGGCCATCCCCAGCAGAGCCTCCGCCGTCTTCCTGCTCCCGCGTCGGATGTCCTCCCACCTCTTCCGGCAGTGGGTGCCCCGTCTGTTGTGGACCCCCAGGGTCCGGACGTCCTTGGCGATGGCACACCAAATAGCGATTTTCTGGTGGGCGCTGACCTATGTGACATGTACAGGGGGAGAAAAAAAATCATCACCTTCTGCATGCTTGATGTGAGTGGCCCCCCATCCCCACCCTTGCCATGTGGCCAATGCTCTCATCTGTCGTCTGATGCATGCCTCAATCGCTCCTCTCCCCACCATCTTTCATCCACCCGACTCAACCCAGGCATTGCCCACAAAGCATGGTCCCAGTGTACTTACCTGTTGGTCTGGAGGACCGTAGAGTAGCGCATACTGGGGGAGGACCCCATCCACGAGTTTCTCCAATTCTTCAGAAGTGAAGGCAGGGGCCCTTTCCCCAGTCGCAGCAGCCATTGTCTCTTCCAGACCGAGGTCACAGCAGCACTTGCAGTGTAGGTCCTCTCCTGTGGAAGATCAGGTATCGAGTGATTAAGTAGATAGAAAATGGCGGTCACGCCCGCAGCGGTGCGTACCGCGCGGTGCGTACCGCGACCGCCGGCGCACATCGTCATTGGCTCGCGAAACCCATAGGATTCTATGTTAACCAATGCGGCTTTGCGCCGCGGTCTTCGACCGCCTACCGCCACGGTGTGCCACGCCAGCGCATTGACCTCACATCCCATTGTCACACTTCAGCGGTCAGGCAGCCGCCATTTCAAGGGCACACATGGCTTAATTTCTACTGTTTCACACATACCTAGGCCTTTCCTCAACACTCATACAAACCATTCAATGCATAGTGAATCGTTTTGTGTACAAGCTGTGGGAACGTACCTTGTGGGTTGATTGACTCTGTGCTCGCTGTTGTCCTTCATAGGCACCGTCCGCTGGGCAATGCGAGGAGATGGAGGAATCTTCCCGTGTACAGACCGCTGGTGGACCTGTCGACAATGGAGGAAAGACATGTCATACTGACATACAGGCTTGACCGAGCCAGGAACTGTGTGCCCAGCTGGAGGCAGACCTGATGTCACCCATCCGCCAACCCACAGGGATCCCCCCTCTAGTGCAGGTGCTGTCAGTACTCCATTTCTTAGCAAGTGGGTCATTTCAAACAACAGTGGCCATATCATCAGGGATGTCTCAACCTATGTTTTCCAAGGTGTTGTCCAGAGTGTTGTCTGCCCTGCTGAAACACATGAGGAGCTACATCATTTTCCCTGAGGTGGGGGATTTGCCTACAGTGAAGGGTGATTTCTATGCCCTTGGACATGTCCCCAACATCATAGGTGCCATTGATGGGACACATGTGGCTTTGGTACCCCCCAGCAGGAGTGAACGGGTGTACAGGAACAGGAAAAGTTACCATTCAATGAATGTACAGATGGTCTGTTTGGCAGACCAGTACATCTCCCATGTTAATGCCAAGTTCCCTAGCTCAGTGCATGACGCCTACATCCTGCGGAATAGCAGCATCCCGTATGTGATGGATCAACTCCAGAGGCACCGGGTGTGGCTTTTAGGGGACTCTGGTTACCCCAACCTGTCCTGGCTACTGACCCCAGTGAGGAATCCCAGGACCAGGGCAGAGGAACGCTACAATGAGGCCCATGGGCGGACTAGGAGGGTGATCGAACGCACCTTTGGCCTCCTGAAGGCCAGGTTCAGGTGCCTCCATATGACAGGTGGATCCCTAATATACTCACCAAAGAAGGTGTGCCAGATCATCGGGGCCTGCTGTATGCTTCACAACCTGGCTTTGCGCCGCCAGGTGCCTTTTCTGCAGGAGGATGGTCCAGATGGTGGTGTTGTAGCAGCTGTGGAGCCTGTGGAGACTGAAGAAGAGGAAGCCGGAGAGGGCGACATAGACAACAGGAACACAGTAATAGAGCAATATTTTCAGTGACACACAGGTAAGAGTACACACCGGCATATTACATTTATTTAAAGACTCCTACCTCTCTACTGTCTGACTTTTTCCCCCAGTGTATGGTAACTGTGTTGTGACTTTCCCTTCCGTTTTCAGAGCTGTGGGCCCCACTGCGTGACATCTGCTTTGTTTCCCCATGGACTACAGCTGTGTGACAGCGGTTTGTTGGCATCACAATGTGAATAAAAATTTTGGCACTGTCCTGTCTAATACATTTGTTAAAATCACAGACAGACTCCAGATTGTTTATGTGCAATAAGTGTGTTTATTCAAGTGCTCTAATTTGGATGGGTGGTTGCAAATCGGTGAGGGGTGATGGTGGAGGATTGTCCATGGCAGAGTCCAGACTATCAGGGTCACAGGAGCATTGTCCAAAAGCCTGTGGGAAATGGAGCAGGGGCAGTTTAAGGTTGGACAGGGTGACAATGTGGGACAGTGGGATGACAATCAGGGCAGTATCCTTTGCTGGCGGGGGTCTTGACATGTTACTCTGTCTTCTTCCTGGATCTCAGGGCCCGCTTGGGGGTGGTTCTCCTTCTGCAGGGGGTGGGGTTCTGGTGGCCTGTTGGTCTTCTGTCAGGGCCTCCTGTCCACTAGCGCCGGCGGAGGTGGTAGCCAGTTCTTGGTCCATGCTAGTGTCAGGGGCCCTTTGAGGTGCCACAGTGGTACGCAATGTGGAGATTAACTCATTCAGGGCCACTACAATGGTACCCATGGCGGTACTGATGTTTCTCAGTTCCTCCCTGAACCCCATATACTGTTGCTCCTGCAGAAGCTGGATTTCCTGAAATCTGACCAGGACCGTCGCCATCGTCTCCTGGGAGCGGTGGTATGCTCCCATGATGGAGGAGAGGGCCTCGTGGAGAGTGGGTTCCCTTGGCCTGTCCCCCCCCCGTCGCACAGCTGCCCTCCCAGTTCCCCTGTTTCCTTGGGCCTCCGTCCCCTGGACTGTGTGCCCACTACCACTGCCCCCAGGTCCCTGGTGTTGTTGGGGTGGTGGGTTAGCCTGGGTTCCCTGTAGTGGTGGACACACCGCTGATTGACGTGTCCTGGGGACAGAGGTATGGGCCCGCTGGGTGGGTGCTGTGCTGGTGTTTCCAGAGGGGGGAAGGTCTGCTGTGGCCTGTGCGGGGAACCGACTGAGGGGAACCGACTGAGGGGAACCGACTGTCCCGAGGTCTCCGATGGACCGGGCTGGTCATCTAGATCCAGGGAGACAGAGCTGCTGTCATCACTGTGGGCCTCTTCTGGGGGTGGAGTGGACATTTGTGGACCCTCCTGCGCGGTGACCTGGCGTTCGGGTCCTGCAGGGGTATAAAAGTATGGTTATTGCTTCTGTGTGTGCCAATGGCGTGCAATGGGTGGGTGCCCGTGTACCCCAGTGCTGGCATTCCTTTGTGGGGGCTGTTGTGATGGTGTTTTGGGGGGGGGGTGATGGGTATGTGCATTGGGCATGCTTTGGTGATGGGTGTCCATGCTTTGGGGCCGCATGGAGGGCTAAGTTTTGGGATGGGTGGGTTGTGATGGTGAGACATTTGCAAGGGGTAGTTGTGATGGGGGTAAGGGTGAGGGTGGGGGTATGAGTTGGCATGCAGGTGGGGTGGGGGGGATGAAGTAGTGAAGATGAGACTTACCAGAGTCCATTCCTCCACCGACTCCTGCGAGGCCCTCAGGATGCAGGATGTTCAAGACTTGCTCCTCCCATGTTGTAAAATCTGGGGGAGGAGGTGGGGGTCCGCTGCCAGTCCGCTGTACCGCGATGTTGTGCCTTGATACCATGGAACGCACCTTCCCCGTAGGTCGTTCCACCGCTTCCTGATGTCGTCCCTATTTCTTGGGTGCTGTCCCACAGCGTTGACCCTGTCGGCTATTCTGCTCCATAGCTCCATCTTCCTGGCAATGGTGGTGTGCTGCACCTGTGTCCCGAACAGCTGGGGCTCTACTCGTACGATTTCCTCCACCATGACCCTGAGTTCAGCATCTGAGAACCTGGGGTGTCTTTGAGGTGCCATGGGGTGGTGTGGATGATGTGTGGGGTGGAGTGTGTAGTGATAGGTGGGGTGCTATTTAGTGGTGTGTTGTGTGAGGTGCGTGGAAGTTCTGTGGGTATTGGTATTGTGTGCCTGTGGATGCTTGGTAGTTGACTGTGGTGTCTCTCTCTCGCCTTTTCTCAGAATTTCTGGTCGTAGGGGTTTGTGGGTGATGTGGGTGTGTGTTTTATATTGTATTGGGTGTGTGGGTGTGGTGTGTGTATGTGTATCAGGTGTGTGTATTTCAAATAGTCCAATGTGATAGTGTTTTGTACGAGTATGTGTATTTTGACCGCGGCTGTGTGTACCGCCAATAGAATACCGCGGTTGAAAGACCGCCGCGTGGATTCGTGGGTCGTAATGGCATGGGCGTATTTCTGTTGGCGTGACGGTGGAGGTTTGGTCATCGCCAGTTTATCGCTGACCTTTGGTGTGGAGGACTTTTGTGGATGTCGGTATTTTGGCGGTTTGCCTGTTGTGGGTCAGAATGACCGTGGCGGTTTACTGCGACCCCAGCGGTGTTATGGCGGTCTTCTGTCTGGCGGTAAGCGCCTTTTACCGCCGAGGTTGGAATAACCGCCAAAATTCCTACCACCCAACATTGTCTCATCTATACCGATAAAATTTCTGCTGCACTTGTCAGCCTAAAAATGTTTTTTTCAAAATGCCCTTTTGGACCCACTTTGGTTCCCCCTCAATTTTGACGTGTTTTTGGCTCTTCCCTGTCACAAACACTTGGCCCACCTACACAAGTGAGGTATCGTTTTTCCTGGGAGACTGAGGGGAACGTTGGGTGGTAGGAAATTTGTCCCGGTGCAGTGATCCCACACAGAAATGTGGGAAAAATGTGATTTTTTAGCTAGATTTGCGGTTTGCTGAGGATTCTGGGTAAGAAAATATTGGGGGATCCACGCAAGTCACACCTCCCTTGACTCCCTCGGGTGTCTAGTTTTCAGAAATGTCTGGGTTTGGTAGGTTTCCCTAGATGGCTGCTGAGCCCCGGACCAAAAACGCAGGTGCCCAACGCAAAAACAGGTAGTTTTCTATTTGCTAATTTTGATGTGTCCAGATAGTGTTTGGGGCACTTCCTGTTGCGAGCACAAGGCCTACCCACACAAGTGAGGTACCATTTTTATCGGGAGACTTGGGGGAATGCTGAGTGGAAGGAAATTTGTGGCTCCTCTCAGATTCCAGAACTTTCTGTCACCGAAATGTGAGGAAAAAGTGTTTTTTAGCCACATTTTCAAGTTTGCAAAGGATTCTGGGTAACAGAACCTGGTGAGAGCCTGACAAGTCACCCAGTCTTGGATTCCCCTAGGTCTCTAGTTTTAAAAAATGCACAGGTTTGGTAGGTTTCCCTAGGTGGCGGTTGAGCTAGAGGCCAAAATCCACAGGTAGGCACTTTGCAAAAAACACCTCTGTTTTCTTTGAGAAAATGTGATGTGTCCACTTTGTGTTTTGGGGCATTTCCTGTCGCGGGCACTAGGCCTATCCACACAAGTGAGGTACCGTTTTTATCGGGAGACTTGGGGAACGCTGGGTGGAAGGAAATTTGTGGCTCCTCTCAGATTCCAGTACTTTCTGTCACCGAAATGTGAGGAAAAAGTGTTTTTTTAGCAAAATTTTGAGGTTTGCAAAGGATTCTGGGTAACAGAACCTGGTGAGAGCCCCACAAGTCACCCCGTCTTGGATTCCCCTAGGTCTCTAGTTTTCAAAAATGCGCAAGTTTGATAGGTTTCCCCAGGTGCCGGCTGAGCTAGAGGCCAAACTCCACAGGTAGGCACTTTGCAAAAAACACTTCTGTGTTCTGTAGAAAAATGTGATGTGTCCACGTTGTGTTTTGGAGCATTTCCTGCTGCGGGCACTATGCCTACCCACACAAGTGAGGTACCATTTTTATCCAGAGACTTGGGGGAACTCTGGGTGGAAGGAAATTTGTGGCTCCTCTCAGATTCCAGAACTCTCTGTCACCGAAATGTGAGGAAAAGGTGTTTTTTTAGCCACATTTTGAGGTTTGCAAAGGATTCTGGGTAACAGAACCTGGTCCGAGCCTAACAAGTCACCCCATCTTGGATTCCTCTAGGTCTCTAGTTTTCAAAAATGTGCAGGTTTGGTAGGTTTCCCTAGGTGCTGGCTGAGCTAGAGGCCAAAATCCACAGGTAGGCACTTTGCAAAAAACACCTCTGTTTTCTTTGAGAAAATGTAATGTGTCCACTTTGTGTTTTGGGGCATTTCCTGTCGCAGGCACTAGGCCTACCCACACAAGTGAGGTACCATTTTTATCGAGAGACTTGGGGGAACGCTAGGTGGAAGAAAATTTGTGGCTCCTCTCAGATTCCACAACTTTCTGTCTTCGAAATGTGAGGAAAAAGTGTTTTTTTAGCCAAATTTTGAGGTTTGCAAAGGATTCTGGGTAACAGAACCTGGTGAGAGCCCACAAGTCACCCCATCTTGGATTCCCCTAGGTCTCTGGTTTTCAAAAATGCACAGGTTTGGTAGGTTTCCCTAGGTGCCGGCGGAGCTAGAGGCCAAAATCCACAGGTAGGCACTTTGCAAAAAACACCTCTGCTTTCTGTGGAAAAATGTAATGTGTCCACGTTGTGTTTTGGGGCATTTCCTGTCACGGGCACTAGGCCTACCTACACAAGTGAGGTACCATTTTTATCGGGAGACTTGGGGGAACATAGAATAGCAAAACAAGAGTTATTGCCCCTTGTCTTTCTCTACATTTTTTCTTTCCAAATATAAGACAGTGTGTAAAAAAGACGTCTATTTGAGAAATGCCCTGTGATTCACATGTTAGTATGGGCACCCCAGAATTCAGAGATGTGCAAATAACCACTGCTCCTCAACACCTTATCTTGTGCCCATTTTGGAAATACAAAGGTTTTCTTGATACCTATTTTTGACTCTTTATATTTCAGCAAATTAATTGCTGTATACCCGGTATAGAATGAAAACCCACTGCAAGGTGAAGCTCATTTATTGGCTCTGGGTGCCTAGGGTTCTTGATGAACCTACAAGCCCTATATATCCCCGCAACCAGAAGAGTCCAGGTGACATAACAGTATATTGCTTTCAAAAATCTGACATTGCAGGAAAGTTACAGAGTAAAACGTAGAGAAAAATTGCTGTTTTTTTCACCTCAATTTCAATATTTTTTTATTTCAGTTGTGATTTTCTGCAGGAAACCCTTGTAGGATCTACACAAATTACCCATTGCTTAATTCAGAATTTTGTCTACTTTTCAGAAATGTTTAGGTTTCTGCGATCCAGCATTAGTTTCACACCCATTCCCGTCACTGAAAGGAAAGAGGCTGAAAGCACACATTTTTTTAAAAAATGGGGTTTGTCCCAGTAAAATGCCATAATTGTGTTGAAAAATTGGGTTTTCTGATTCAAGTCTGCCTGTTCCTGAAAGCTGGGAAGCTTGTGATTTTAGCACAGCAAACCCTTTGATGATGCCATTTTCAGGGAAAAAACCACAAGCCTTCTTCTGCAGCCTTTTTTTCCCATTTAAAAACAAAAAAAAATGAATTTTCACTGTATTTTGGCTAATTTCTTGGCCTCCTTCAAGGAACCCACAAAGTGTGGGTACCTCTAGAATCCCTAGGATATTGGAAAAAAGGACGCAAATTTAGCGTGGGTAGCTTATGTGGACAAAAAGTTATGAGGGCCTAAGCGAGAACTATTCCAAATAGGCAAAAAAAGGCCTGGCACAGGAGGGGGAAAAGGCCTGGCAGCGAAGGTGTTAAAGAAATGCATGGCGGCCATGTTATTTGTTACTCATTGATTACAGGAGCTATCACCTAATAGCCCTCCCAGTGCACCGGAATGTAAGGCCAGGCCACATTTGAAGGGACAGGGTCCATTTCAATCAGGGGAGCAACACCCATTAGGCTGACAGGGCTTCAACTCTCCCGTCAGTTGCTGTAAGAGGGGCTGGCTGGGCTGCAGCAGATGGATAAAAGGTCGCTCTGATCCTACTTGAAGTCAGAGAGCCATTTATAGTTTTACTGGCCTCCGTTTAGTTTATGTTTTTGGTTCTGCTTTCATAAAAGTAAATAGTCATCTGGGCTACATAAGGTGTCCTGGGGAGTAGGTTTAAAATAGCAGTGACCCCAAATGACAAATAAACAGCAGGTGTAACCAACAAGGAACTGACCTGTGCAACGTGCATTGCATGCTCCCATTAAAACAAAAGTAGAAAGGGAAAACTACAATCAGAAACTATGGCAACGCAAGTGATGATAGTATTCTGAAAAGAGGTTTGTTTTCCAGAGATAATGAAAAAGTCATGTCACATTAGAAATAAATCCTAATAGTAGTATGCATGCTTCTTTGAGCAATACAAGGACAATCATAATTAATACGTGGCACTAACTTCACAAAATATATTTTACATTCTGGCATTGGATTGTACTTAGTACACATAGGCGGTCATTCTGACCGCGGCGGGCAGCGGTCGCCGCCCGCCATGCGGTTACCGCCGAATGACCGCACTGCGGTCAAAAGACCGCGGCGGTCATTCCAACTTTCCCGCTGGGCTGGCGGGTGACCGCCAAAAGGCCGTCCGCCGGCCCAGCGGGAAAGCCTCTGCAACGAGGAAGCCGGCTCTGAATGGAGCCGGTGGTGTTGCAGGGGTGCGACGGGTGCAGTGGCACCCGTCGCGATTTTCACTGTCTGCAAAGCAGACAGTGAAAATCTTTGTGGGGCCCTGTTAGGGGGCCCCTGCACTGCCCATGCCAGTGGCATGGGCAGTGCAGGGCCCCCCAGGGGCCCCACGGCACCCGTTCCCGCCATCCTGGTTCTGGCAGTGGACACCGCCAGAAACAGGCTGGCGGGAAGGGGGTCGGAATCCCCATGGCGGTGCTGCAAGCAGCGCCGCCATGGCGGATTCCCTGGGCCAGGGGAAAACCGGCGGGAAACCGCCGGTTCCCCTTTTCTGACTGCGGCTTTACCGCCGCGGTCAGAATAGCCCAGGAAGCACCACCAGCCTGTTGGCGGTGCTTCCGCCGCCCTCCGCCATGGCGGTCATGGACCGCCAGGGTCGGAATGAGCCCCATGGTATGATTTTACATGTGGGTTAGGAGTGGCCACAATTGCATTTTTTCAAAATTCAAGTAATATTTACATAGAGTTGGCCCCCTTTCTTGAGAGCATGCCTTGTGTACAAGAGCCACACGAGAATCCAGTAGTAGACTGGTTTGAGAAAAAATTTACCTTTACTGTGATTTTGTTCTCCCTGTAAGGCATTTTGGGGGTTATTACAACTTTGGAGGAGGTGTTAATCCATCCCAAAAGTGACGGTAAAGTGACGGATATACCACCAGCCGTATTACGAGTTCCATAGGATAAAATGGACTCGTAATACGGCTGGTGGTATATCCGTCACTTTACCGTCACTTTTGGGACGAATTAACACCTCCTCCAAAGTTGTAATAACCCCCTTTATGCTCAAACTACTGTCCTGTTGGCACAAATTTAGTACAATCGTGCACTCATGAAATGGCAAGAAATTTAACAAAATTTGCTTAAACACAAAATTTGTGAACTTCACAAGAGTTCGTCTATGTAAGTAAGGTTTTGCCTCGGCCTAATGTGGGTATCTGGTCCTCTATTGAGACTTTTGCAGAAATCTGTATCTACCCTTTAGGGAACAATTATTAATGACACCAGCAGGAGCTTCACATTCTTTCATCCTTCTTAAATTTATAAAATGTATATCAATGAACGGACAGCAAGAATCTGCTGGAGCAAGTGCTACATAAAGCACAAGTCACAATTATGCAATCAAGAAACATGTTTTTGTGGAAGTTGAGGTTGCAACAGGAACAAAGTACAACACATAACAATCATTGGCAAAAATAATAGGTCTGGTGTTGGCCACCAGCCTTTAAACTTTGTCAGTGCTTGTTTTGTTTTGTCATTTTTTGTGAAACTTTTTGTTGGGTGAGCTGCTCGACAACTGTCAATATATTTTTAAAAATGGTGAACAGCTAATATGTTTGGGTCTCAAAAGCACAAATCGCCATAGCAATCTCTGGCACAGAATGGAACTACTGTACAATACTGATGCTCGCGGTGAAGTTAGCCAATGACTAAAGTGGGCTGACCCATTGTTCCATGCTCTATGATGTAGTGAGCAGAAGAAATAAGAATGAAACAACTGACCAATAGATGAAGAGAGGTGTCTGAAAGACCCTACAAGTAAATGTATTATATACACATTTTAGTAAAATCAAAAGGTGGCTAAGGCCAGACATAAGAAAAAAAAGGACATTTTTTTTCTTAAGAATTGAAACATCAGATAAAATGCATTAAAACATTTGCATGGTCAAGTCATGTTTTTCTGGTGTACTGGTGAACATTGAAAATTAGGGCTTCGGAGAGCACTCCTATGAGTAATATTCAAAACGGTTATGCTAGAAAATGGTGGCAATTTAAAGAAAAGAGGTTGTGAGCCAGGGAACAGAGGAGAAAGAAAAAACAGGAAGAGAGATGAAAGAGAGTGACAGAAAAGAGTGTTAAAGATAGATTGAAATGATAGAACGACAGTGAGAAAGATGGAAAAAGAATGAGGAAAGTGATGGAACATGAACAAAGAAGGAGAGTGAAAGCAAGAAATAAGAGAAGGAAGGCATACAGAAAAGAGCAGACAAGGAGAGATAACAGAATATGTTGGAGGGAGGAGGAAATGAGGGTAAAAACATAAAGGCAAGAAACAAAATTGTAAGTGCAAGAAAGAGGGAATACAGGAACGAAAGGATAGAAATGAGGAGGACATGCAGAAAATGTAAGAGCGGAAGAAAAGGAGAGAGAAAAAGTCAGAGAAGGAAGGAGAAGAGGAAAGAAAAAATATATAGAACTACAGGTAAGGATGTTGGGTAGAAAGAGAATAATTATAAGAACGGCAGTCCAGAGGAAGAGGGACAGAGACTGAAGAGAACAGAAGGGGAGATGTAGGAAAAAGCAGTAATAAAAAAAGAAGGTAAAAAGGGGAGGGAGAAAATGAAGGAAAACAGAGATGTGGAAACTGTTTAAGCAAGACAGACTGGCTAGAGAAAGCGAGCAGTAGTGAGAGAAAGAAAGCACAAAGCAGAACAGAAGAGATTCAGAACAGAGAGCGGATTAGGTGAAGAGAGAAAGATATTTAAGAGAAGAGGGAGCTATAGAAGGGAGAAACAGAAGAAAGAGAGAATGTCAATGAGATACAGTCTGTTCAGCTGAATAGAAAGGGACAGATTGTTTGCCAAGAGGCACTTCAAACTACACATCTGGATTTATATTGGGTCAATAGTTATTACATGCAAAAAGTAAGTATCTTAAAGCTTTGTCAGTTTTATACCAGCGAGGTATGCCAAAAGTACTCTAATATCAAGCATTTTATACCAGCTATGAAACAGTTTGCTTGGGGAAGATCTTCTAATCGCTTCTGTGTGTTCTTTAAGATCCTACAAAATGATTATTAGATTGCTATTGCTAGCCACATTTTCTTTAAAGGGATCATTTTGTACTCCAGTTTCAGTAATTTTCTTGGGCAATAAACATCACCTCAGTTGTAAACTCTAAGGTCTGTGAATCTTTCTTGAAAGCACACATTATCACACACAACACAACACCAGAGTCACACAGTTGGCTAAACATTGCCACCGCTCTGAAGTCGTCCTACACAACACAGCACCGAAGCCTAATAGTTGGCACCTTAACAACATGTTCTCTCATCAACACTCGTATCAGAATCATTCTCAGTAGGACTAGCAGTGGATAACTTTGTACCTCCGCAGAAGAAAACAAATGAGAGGGTCTACACCTTTACTCATGGGAGGCAGACTGAAGACGGATGAGGTGAGAGAAAGGGCTACGTGGGCGCAGGGTGAGCAGGGAGGAGGCATCTGCTGATCGCACAATCCAATTACCCTATTCTTCCCTCAGGTCTTCCTCTCCTTCATCGCCCCCCTGATCGCCCCTTCATCTCTTCCCCCTCTCGACCCTTCTGCTTTCGGCCTTCTCTCCTATCCTCTGGAAATAGCCCTTTCTTACACTTTCCCTTCAGAACATAATTTCCCCTAATCTGTTGGTGCTCATCTCTTCCCCTGCCTAACTATGTCCTTTCAACAATTCCCAAAACAAACCTAAAGAGACTGAGAGATATAGAAAGAGAGAGAAAAACCAAGACAAAAAAGAAAGTGAGAGACCCAGCGAGAAAGAGGGTAGAGAAAGAGAGATGGAAAGAAGTGGGGGAAATGGGAGTGTAAAGGGGGAAATAGTGGTAATCGGGAGGGGAGGAAACAGGAGTACCAACAAAGAGAGACAAGGAGAGGATGAGACAAGATATAGGCAGTAAAGAAGGGACATTGTGAATGGAGTCGTCATGCCTCAACACTCTGATTTCTCACTGGACAGAGAAAGTATTCTTCATTAAGTGCCTGACCAACATGGAAGGAAGGATAATGAGATAATGGGAAGCAGGAGAGCAGGTCAACGTGAGAGAGGGAAGGAGCTAGACATGGTAACAGGGAGGGGAATCAGAGCTTAACAGAAAGACACATTGAGCTTTTCAAGATATTCATAGGCAGGGTCCAGCAAGCCACTCAGTGGCAAATAAATTGTCTACATGCCACACACAATGAATCTTCCTAATAGACATATTCAGTTGAGGGAAAGATAACTTAGTTTCTGGTAAGACAGACAACATGAAGTTTAGGGAATCCAAATCTTTTACATGGGTTTACAGTGGTTGAAGGGAATGGGTTAGATTAGCAGGCAGTGCATGAAAAGTATAATGACAAATGCATGTAATTACTGTTTTGGAGTACCTCGTTCCTACTCAAATCACTACCTCTGTAAATCAAATGTCTTTACGACTCACCCTTTTCCTCACACTGATTACTCCAATTTGTCTAAAACCTTTTTTGGTTTTGTTTCTGATTTTCCCCACCATTCCTTCTGAAAGACTTGTTATTCTACTTGTGAACATTTCTCCAAGAGGTCCGGTTTCATAATCCCTTTGCTTCACAAAATAATTTGACAGAAAACATGCACAATTCCATTTGTAAAATCATATGTAGAAATTCCACAATAGTTGCAGCTAGTTGCCAAATTATTCTTCATGCACTACTGCCACTTATTTTCACAAAGAGTACTATCATTTCTTATTCTGCTTTAACCAGTGTTCATGGGTATGTTGTAAATTTGAGTATAATTTATGTGCTGGAACACCACCATGGATGCTCACGCGTTGTGCTTGGGTTCTGATTTTTATGCATGTTTCTTCATCCAATATCTTTCAAATGTTGGTTAGATCTCAAGCAGGAGGGACAAATCATATAAAAACCAAGAATACTGGATAAAAGGTGAAAACCTGAGTTATCATGTAGTAAGTGCCATGGAGTTCGTATCTCACTTTCTATCTCTTCTATTGCATGCACTTGGGGCATCCTTCCCACAGACCAGCAAGAAAGTTTTCTCCCTCACTAACACACCATTCTAAAAATAGTGTAAATAAATTATATGCATATAAATGCAGTAGGAAAATACTTAGACAATTTTTGCCTAAGCTATGCTACCTGTCACCACTTTTCCAAAACTACTTCGGGGGAAGGATGCTCAGATATTTTGCAATCAATTTTAAAGTCGTATTCAACTGCCCTAGTGTGTTTTAGAATTTAAAAAATCACTGATAATGTCAGACACTAGAGAAAGATTCCACATCCTGCCAAGTCTACTGGCCCAACATATTTTAAAATGCAATGTTGGTGATACATCTTGCTAATTTTCCTTGCAAATTTTTCTTAATGGACAGCCCATCATCTCCTGTAAATGTTAGCAGGCAGATTTGCTAATATCATTCCTACTGGCCCGGTGTGCTTTAAAATACACTGTTCACCACATATTGTCCAGGTAAATGACCCAACCCTCCACTATTACACATAGGCCCAGATCAGTGAAAAAAGGGCCCAGAACTATTTTTTCAATTAAGTTCTTAAGATGGCCCCACCCCCACTGTTCGATGTCTTGCACCCCCAAAGTTCGAATCTAGTTGCGCCCCTGATTTCAATCAAGTACAAAGGATCATAAAAGCAATTCTGTTTGTTTAAAAAGTAAATCACTGAAATCTAAAATTACAAAAATCACAAAAAGAGTTAGCAATATCGCAAACACACACACAATAGCGGTTAACCCACAAATTTAAAAATAATGTTGGCACTAGATAGGTTTTTGTGCACATATCGCAGTATCTACATTTTTTTAAACAATAAATATTACATTATTTTGAGTTCCTTAGTGAAGTGCTTATCAGAAGCCTATTTACATTGGAATGCACCAATACTGTTAAAATGGAGTACTAGAGATAAATTACACTGGCCACACAGGAATTTTGCCCCTAGACAATAAGAGACTTCACATGCCAAGTTTGTACTTGATTTCTTATAATTAGGTGTATGTGATGTTTCATGTAGGTAAAAGCACATACCTCCTCCCTCATTAGTCAGTTCACCCCGCAGGGTAATTCTCGGGCAAGTGGAATATGCAACAAGAGTTGGACCAAATTATATGGCAGGGTTGACTGAATTATGCTTCAAGAAAAGGCAAATTAACTCATCCCTGACTCTGCTTGAGTCGACAGTTTGTAAACCTCCTCTCCCTTCCCCAGTCCTTCCAAAACCTCTACCAGTGCCCCTACCTGCCAGCTCCCTGCTTCTCCCACCCGTTTATGTGGGCCCGGGCACCAGGCTGCTCTCCACGGGTTGGGCTCTTGCTGTCCTGTAGGGTGTGGAAGATGCTGGGTCGGTCTTTTAGCACTCGGTCTTCAGGGATAATGGAAACCAGCCGGGAGCAGGGCAGCTTCCAGTCCTTAAAGCGGGGGCATGGGCAACCTGCTTCAGTCATCAACGTTTTACTTCCCATCAGCGCGCCTCTACAAAGCCTCACCCCTCCAGTCCCTACTGCTGCCAGGACCTAGGTACAAAGAATGTCCCTCACCTCTCAAAAAAAGCCCGACCTCCACAAAGGCAGCAACTGGCTTTAAACCACAAATCACAACTTGTTGTGATATGAATCCAACTCACGTTACCTGATTTGAGTGTGCGCCCACCAGTTAACTCTGCTCCGCCGGCATAGGCGGAGCTTTTGCCAAACTCGGGGCTCCAACCAGAGCGCGGAAGTGACAAAACTCTTCAAACTCCACCAGTGGAGAGGAGTTAGCCGCCCACTCCTACTGTTTACCCACCGCCCTCCCAGTCATGATGGTATCACACTAATCTGAGGACTGCTCCACTGTTATTGTGAAGTTTGAACAGTATCCAATTGCATACCAATTTGTTTCTGCATTTTGCTAAACCCATGGTGTCACCTCATCTTCCACAAATGTTTGCCCCTCCATCATGCTTTGCTGCATGTTGGTATACTGTCAACAGACATAACTCTTATATCTTCACCATGTGATGACTGCTGTGTGCTGTTAGAAGAACAAGGTGTCCCTATTGGCTTCAGACACTGGGCCCACCCCCTTCTTGCTGCCTTTAACTCCTCATTAAGGGTCGAGCCTGGGAGTGCATGTGCTTGACACTGTTGTGTTCCGTAAAGGGCTTGGAGCCCACCTGCCGCTCACCATTTGTTGGTTTGCAGGGCACTCTTCTTTACAGCCTTGTAATTCATCAAGGCATGCCTGACATCATTTCCGTTTGTCTCTGTGGAGCAGGGATCAAGCACTAATTGATTTCAACTTAATTAGTGCCCGTTCCCTGTTCCCGACGTGATCGAAGTACTGTATTGTTCTAATTTCCAGTGCCCCACAAACCGAAAGCTTGTGACTGGCATAAACGTGCCCAGCAGGACAAACAAAATTGGAACTTTTTTTTATTTTTTTAAAGCTAACTTTATTTTAGTTTGTTAAGTCGTCTTTTCTCAGTTTCCACTCATTTTCTTTTTTTTGTTTTTGCGCGAGGGTGCTGTTGTCAGAAGATGACAATCAACTTGTATAAAATGTGCGAGATCTAAATGCTTGTTTCTAGTGCTGGCTTCACTTATTGCCCCGCCTCTTCTTTAGTCAGTCCTCCTCTTTCCGGATGCTTGCTCATATTCCTCCGCCTGTTGCCCTGCTTCTTGTGCTTGCTTGGTTGGTGCTTGCAGTTTTTGGCATATTTCCACCACATCCCAAATACTGTGTGCCTCCATTCGCCTGCTCTTCGAAACTCTTTAATAATGTATTATTAAAAATAACAAGATAGCAAAAAGGACAAACATAAAGAGCAATTCAGTCAACAGGAGGACAAATGAGACACTAGGCAACAAAGCTGTACAAGTACTTTATCTATGGTACATCAGAAGGAATTCCTCACACATAAATCAATTCCTTCAGAAAGTAAAATAACTAACTAAATGCATAAATATATTCATACATGCAGGAATTCATAGAATAAGAGCAAGAGAATTCAATAGAGAAGTGCATGAGTCGACAAATAAATTCATACTGAACAGATAATCAAATGAATACATAAACAGATGCATATAGCAATAAATACATAAGACAGATACATAAAAAACAATATTTGAATTCATAAATAAATGCATAAAGAAATTGATAACATACTTTAAAAAACGACATCAATCAAAGCTGTATTGTTTTAAGACCTCGACTGACCTCAAACAATATAAAAAACATGCATAAATAGAAATGGAGAGACAGGTAAAACGTAATGTAAAAGGTCAGAAGTAATACAATGATAGGAAACGTCTAAAAATTTGAAAAATATGAAATCCTATAGCCTTTGCAGAGATTTTATAAAGGCTGTGCTACTTTTGCTGAGAAAATACGTCTTTAAGGTGCTAAAGCTGGACAAACAAACATCATTCATTACGATCTTGAACGAACTCCGCAGAAAGCGCAAATGAGTATATTTTTCCCTAGCTTCCGTTCAGTGCTTAATGCGAGCCGGTGGTTGCCGGTGGGGGACACGGCACTCATTTTTGGGGACTTATTTTTCCACGTCAGATTTTTAGCGAGAGAGGGAAAGACACACAAATCAAAAGACGGAGGAAGACTAAGACGAAAAAAATGTCACAATTGGAGAAATCAGGAACCTGCAACATCAAGATATAGGGGCAGGGAGTGTCTCGTAGTGGATTAAAGAGGCCTGAGATCCTCTTTAATCCACTATGTTGCAGGCGTATCACAAGCCCCCCACAAGCCACTGTGGCGCAGAGGACCCCAATTTACCCCCAAACTGATAAATAACTGTGTGATATGGGTGACTGAGGGGGATGAGGGGGCTTCATCACATTCTGCACGAGGGCCCCTTCATTTGGCGTTACCCCACTACTATGCAGCCTTGATATTCGGCTCACAGTCATTTAATTGCACTGTCCGTGGGCTTCTGAGCTGAGCTTCTGGCAAGGTCACTCATTCTTCCACAAATTAAGCACTGCTCCCGTTATACTTCTAACCAGAATGAACTCCCACTCTGGAGTCTCACTTGATAACAGTTTTTCAGGGAATGCTCAGGAGCATGAGTTGTCTGACAACCCAGGGAATTACTTCTGCAAGCCCTACAACCAGTGGCGGATCACCAACTCTTGAAAGGGGCAGGGTGGGTGCGGCACGAAAGGGAGGCGAAGAGGAGACGTGGGCACGGGGGGATACATTAAATTTTTTGAAAAAAAAAAAACTTACCTGAACGCAGGCCGCACCGCTGCTCTGTCTCTGCAGCAGCCGGCTTCAGGCACAAGCTCCCAGCCTGCCCTGAGCCAATCCTGATGTTGCTCAAAGCAGTGTCAGGATTGGCTGGGAGTGCCCAGCCAGGGCACTCCCAGGCAGACTGGGAGCCTGTGCAGGCTCTTTCCAGCCCAGCAACTGTGTTGCCGGGCTGGTGATAGCCTATTGTGCATGTGTTATTGGCCTGCCCAAGACGGCCGACCAAACACACATGTGCATTGAGGGAGAGTGCTGAGCACTCTCCCTCAGTGCACGTCAGTGCTCAGCACTCTCCCTCAGTGCACATCACCTCCGTGGCCCCGCCCCTTTCAGAACAAAAGTTTATTATCCTTTTGTTCCTAAAAGGTTTGCAGCTTCTGCTGATGGCGGGGGGAGGGGGGGGGGGGGGAGGGAGACAACGCTCCTCTGCCCTCATGGAGGAGCCCCCTCTGCCTACAACTTTAGCATTGGAAGGCCCAAACTCTAATCTCACAACTTAAATTGGGAATACAGAGGCTACAGAGCACAACTGGCATACTATGTTTTCTTCAATGAGATTAACGAAACACCAGTGTGTATATGGATCAATGTAAAGGGGATTTTTAATATATAAATTGAAATTCAAATGCTTGCAAATGTTGACCTCCAAACTGCAGTGCAAAAGGGTCCAGCCCTTTTCCACATGCCTGTCCCAGTCCCCGATTCGGTAATATGAGTTTTATTATTCCTCTGAAAATCAGTGCTTTGCTTTTTGAAATATTTTTACTAATATGATGTTGTTCTGCACAGAGCTGTGAAGTATCCAGGCTTTTTTGAATGCCTGTAGGGTTACCTTAAAGAACATCACATGGTATGCATGTAACAATGTGCACATTTGATGAAAATGTTGATGCGGGCTGATTAAGCAGGTCCCTACTAGCTCTACAAGAATCCACCTGTTGCCCCTGGTCCTTGAGGACCCCGGTATAGAGCGTCTCAGGCTCTGCCTCATTCCAGCTTCTCCGCCGCTACCGCTCTCTCGCTATTTCTCTCCAGCTGTCTCTCTCTTGCTCCCTCTCTCTCTCTGGCTCCTCCTCACGCCCAGGACTGTCTTTTTCCTGCCTGCCTGGTGTCACTACTTACCTTGCTTCATCTGGCCCATGTCATGTTCTCTCTTACCTCCGGTAGATCGTGAACTGCCAGTTTTCTCTGCATCTTGTACTCTTTTCCATTAACTACCTCTTTGGACCTTTTCTGTGCGTTTTGGCTCTTCTCTGTCCGTTCTTCCTTGCCTCCGCTGCTTTATGCCTGTTTTTTTCGCCTCTTTTCCCAGTCTCTGCCCATTTTACTTTGCTTCTTTTACCGTGCTCCAACTGTTGTCTTCGGCACTGCTTCTCTTTTCTGCCTTATTCTATCTGACACTTTTGTTTGTTTTGTTTCCCCCTTTCCCCAGGACATTTGCAGCTCATTTGCCCCCCTCTGCATATTCACACCCTAATTTTCTGTGCTCTCCACCCTTCTCCAATCCCCACCCATGATTCCCAGTCCTCCTCCTCCCTGGACCTACTTTTTGTTTTCAGAAAATATTTTTATTGCCATTTGAAGATTGACAGAAATCATAATATTATAGAGCATTGTTACAGTTGTGTCTTCTTGTGCATACATAGTATATTGCATTCAAAACTGTTCTTATACATATAGCTTAGCTCTTTACGTCCAGAGGTTTAGGCGTGATATTACTTCAGCCCAGTAAACTCACAGGAAGGGATCTATCTAGGGTGAGGTTTAGGCGTGCTTTTACTTCAGCCCAGTAAACTGCCAGTTTAGGGCACCCCCAAATCATGTGTTCATCGAGAAGATTGTCAATGGCCAACTGTCCCGCTTCCTGGAGGACAACAGCACGCTAGACATCTCCCAATCCAGATTTGTAAGAACCACAGCACCAAGACTGCACTCATTGCCGCAACCAATGACATCAGGACCATTCTCGACAAAGGCGAAACCGCTGCCCTCCTCCTCCTAGACCTCTCAGCACCATCTGTCACCACACCCTCCACACATGCCTTCACAACGCAGGGATCTGCCACAAGGCCTTGGACTGGATCACATCCTCCCTCTCCGGTAGAACTCAGAGAGTCTGTCTCCCTCCCTTCCTGTCTGACGCCACCAAGACCATCGGCGGCGTTCCCCAAGGACCCTCTCTCAGCCCAACTCTTTTTAACATCTACATGGCTCTTCTCACCAAAATCGTCCGATCTCACAGCCTCAACATCGTCTCCTACACAGATGACACCCAGCTGATCCACTCACTCACCAAGGACCCTGCAACCGCAAAGACCAACCTCCACGACAAACTGCATGCAATCGCCAACTGGATGGAGATGAGCCGCCTCAAACTGAACTCAGACAAGACTGAGATCCTCATCCTCAGCCCCAACCACTCCACATGGGACGACTCCTGGTGTCCAGCCACCCTAGGAACCGCACCAACTCCCACCAGCCACGCACGCAACATAGGTTTCATCTTAGACTCATCGCTCACCGTGACCCAGCAAGTCAACGCCGTCTCATCTTCTTGCTTCCACACCCTCCGCATGCTTCGCAAGACCTTCAGATGGATCCCCATCGAAACCAGAAGGGCAGTCACCCACGCCCTAGTCAGCAGCAGACTGGGCTACGGCAACGCGCTCTACGTGGGAACAACGGCCAAGCTCCTAGAGAAACTGCAACGTATCCAGAACGCCTCCTCACGCCTCATCCTCAACATCCCACACCACGACCACATCTCAGCCACCTCAGAGACCTACACTGGCTCCCCGTCAACAAGAGGATCACCTTCAAACTCCTCATCCACGCTCACAAAGCTCTCCACAACGCAGACCCTGCCTACCTCAACAAGCAACTCACCTTCCACGTGCCCATCCACCAACTCCGCTCCGCCAACCTCGCCCTCACCTCCGTTCCCTGCATCCATCGAACCACAGCCGGCAGCAGATCCTTTTCACACCTCGCCCCCAAAACCTGGAACTCCCTCCCCATCCACCTATGACAGACCCAGGACCTCCTGACTTCAAGGAAACGCCTCAAGACCTGGTTATTCGAGCAGTAGCAACCCCCCCAGCGCCTTGAGACCCTAACAGGTGAGTAGCGTGCTTTACAAGTGTTTGATTGATTGATTGATTGATGTGTCCAAATTCTGTGTCCCGGGCCCGTATCCGTAGATAGATTGGAGTCTATGCGGGGTTAGATACGTCCTGTGTATGAAGCTGAACTGAATTAGTTTAAGGCGAGTGTTCTGTGAGACATGAGATGCAGATGCAACTACCCGTCCCCACTCAATCTCTGTCAGTTCCCTGCCCATGTCCTTCTCCCATCGAGCCTTCAGGGAATGTAGTGGTCTACTCATCGTTCCAAATAGTGCCTTGTACAGCCAGGTCACCAAGTGGCACCCTCCACCCATCCGGAGCATCGTCTGGAGCACTGCATGTGTGGAGGGCTCCTCCGTACCCTCCCCCCATAATCCTCGCACTGCTCGGGTCACCGCCTCATTCCTGAAGAACTGACCTCGTGGGAGTTCTGTCTGGTCCAGTAGCTCCGTGAAAGAGGACCACTCACCTTGGGCATAACAGTCGCCCATGGTAGCCAACCCCACTTCCATCCAGGGGTACATCTGTCTCTGTGTAAAGTAAAGTGGGGGTTCACCAAGTGGAAGACCCACCAATGGGATCTCAGGCACATAGGGCGTCCAGGTCCCAGTCCACCTAAGTGCTCCATGCCAGACCCTGTAGGCCGCAGGCACAAGAACCCCACCCTGCCAGGGCAGGAGTCCCGGCCGAAATTATCCAGCCATCAGTTTATCTGCGTGCTGTCCAGCCCCATCCCAAAACACCTCGGACAACCCATGAGTATACAACCACTGTGCCAGCCACTGCAGCTGTGCCGCCACATAATAGAGCTCAAAGTCTGGGATCCGCAGCCCCCCACTTCTGGGCGTAGGTGGAGGGTGGTCAGTGCAACCCTATGGCACACGCCATTCCATATTAGGGTGGTCATTATGAAGTTGGCCGTGTGGCCCGCCATGCCGGCGGTGGCGGGAAAAACCGCCAGCCGACATGGCGGGCCACACCGCCACATAATGAACCCCTTGAGGGCCGCCATCGGCAGCCCTCACTCACCACCAGGCTGCCTCCGTCAGGCAGCCTGGCGGTGGTCAGAATCATTATCTGACAGGGCAGCGGTGATGTCCCTCGGATAATGATCACTAATCCTCCAACCTTTCCCTGGCGGGGAAGCACGCCATGGAAAGGCTGGCGGAGGGGGCCCCTGCACTGCCCATGCACTTGGCATGGGCCCCTGTGCAGTGCCCCATCGCACAGGTCACTGGCTGATTTTCGGGCAGTGATCTGCGCGACGGGTGCAGCTGCACCCACCGCACAAAGGCATTGGCGGCGGCTCCATGTGGAGTCACCGTCAATGTCCCGGGCAGGCATTCCTCTGGGCCGGCGGGTGGAAACAATGTTTCCGCCCGCCGGCCCAGAGGAATGTTCGTAATACGGCCGGCAGGGATCCGGGGAAGCTGGCGTTCAGTGTTTTGACCGCCACCATGAACACGGCGGTTTCAACCGCTGTGTTCATAATGAGGGCCTAGGTCTCTGAGGAGGGTGTCAAATGCTCTAAACCAGTGTACCGGAACAGTTACTGACAGATTAACAAAGAAATAAAGAAGCTGTGGGAGCATAATCATCTTGGACAACGAAATATGCGCCATGAAGGGCAAGTTAAGGGAGCACCAAAAAGCAACCCTAGATCTAAGGGATTGAATAGCTTTGCCCAGATTGCCCTCCCACAGATCAACTATGTTGTGGTAGATTTGAATCCCCAGATATTTGAATGTACTAGTGGCCCATTTAACATCTGTCAGTCAGGTGGGGTGTGGGGCACTGCCAGCAACCACCGGAAACACACACGTCTTTCCTTTGTTAAGGCGTAACCCTGAGTAGGTCCTGAAACCTTTCACTGTCTCAAGCGCCCAGGGCAGGTCTCTCTCCCCATCTCTTAAGTAAATCAACAAGTCATCAGCGTACAACAATATAATATGTTCCGCTCCTCCCCAACATATCCCTCTACCACTCCCCTCCTTTCTGAACCACGCCACCTGGGGACCATAGCCAAGGCGGAGAGCAATGGGGAGAGCGGGCACCCCTGCCTGGTAACCTTATGGATGTCATACACGTCCGAGAGCTGCCGCCCGGTTCTGACTCTTGCGGATGGGGAACCGTACTGCAGTTGGATCCATTTAAGCCGTGCTTCTCCTAATCCCAACCGTTGCATCGTAACTTCTAGGTAGTCCCATCTCACAGTGTCGAAAGCTTTTTCAAGATCTACTGACACTAGCACAATGTTTGAGTCCCTAGGGTGGGGAGAACCATATAATACTGTGGACAATCTACAGAGATTTTGTGAGGTGTTTCTTGTAGGTATGAACCAGCATTGGTCATCATGGATCAGGTTCTGCATATACGGCGGACCTTTCTCCGAATTTTTTAATCATTATTGAGCATGGAGAGGGGCCAGAAGTCTTTTACCCCTGCATATCAATCAGTAGTTTTAGGGAGGGGGACCACCAGCTCCTCTCTCAGCGTCACAGGGAGAAGACCCCGCCCATAGGCTTCCGCATACATTGCTACAAGCCTTGGGGCTAAAATGTCTACTGTCAATTTGTAAAACTCCGGGGGAAGGCCATCCATCTCAGGAGTCTTACCAGTCACCAAGTCCCCGATTGCCAACTTCACTTCATCTTCAATCACCTCTGTACCCAGCAGGGCAGCAGCCTCCTCAGTGAGGGTCCTCAGCTGCATTCCCGCCAACAGGTCATGTAATGTGTCCGTCAGCGGACCTTCTGAGTGGGCATACAGCGCTAAGTAATAATCAGGGAACATTGTATTTATACTGAGGGGTTTATGTACCAAGGAACCATCAGGCAGTGCAATCCCAGTAATCGGGGTCCCCGCTGTATGATGGCGAACCAACCAGGCCAGTAATCGTTCAGCCTTGCCTTCCTCCTCATGCACCCTGCGCATATACCCTGCATGATCATGACACCTAAGTTTC
The DNA here is from genome assembly GCF_031143425.1 of Pleurodeles waltl. Classification (NCBI taxonomy): domain Eukaryota; kingdom Metazoa; phylum Chordata; class Amphibia; order Caudata; family Salamandridae; genus Pleurodeles; species Pleurodeles waltl. The sequence continues at coordinate 1,015,578,433 of NC_090442.1, forward strand.
TCAAGGGCCACTGCGTATTCCTCCCGAACTTCCAATAACCAGTGGAGGGCCTCAAGGCCGCGGCCCTGTTCATTGTCCAAGGCATGCAATCGGTCTTTGAGACATATGAGGTCTCCCTCCAACACTCGCCTAATGCCAGTCATCTGGCCCATACAGTGGCCCCATACCACCACCTTGAGGGCCTCTCATTTCACCCCCCTCTGTGTTGCTGAGCCCTCATTACAGGAACAGTACTCCGCCACTGTCGCAGACAGCGCTTCTCTAAAACTGGCATCTTCCAGCGCAGTCGGCTGTAGGCGCCATGTCAGGATAGAGGGTCGGGGCTCAACCACTTGCATATGCAGCAGCAGCCGGCTGTGGTCCAAGAATGTGTGGCCTAGATACTCTGGGTGCCTTATCTGTCCTCTGATTGGTCCACTGCACACAAACCTATCAATTCTAGTATGTACCTGGTGGATATGAGAAAAATAGGAGTAGTCCCAATGTATTGGGTGTTGTGTTCACCACACATCCTCCAGGCCCCAGCTTGACAGCCAGACGGACAACCCCGCAGAATCCTAATCGACAGAGCCCCCTGCACCACGAAGAAGAGCGGTGCTGTGTCCCGGACCCCAATAAAGTCCCCCCGAATGACTTATGCCCTCCTGGGAAATCAGCCATGTGTGCGGACAGAGTATGGAGATAGGTCACCTGGTCGTAGTTAGGGGCGTATACCAACCACAACATGATGGATCTACCATGCAGGCGCTCTCCCACTAAGACAAACCGTCTCTTATTGTCCACTACCACCCTCATTGCTTCCAAAGACACCCCTGTCCTAATCCAGATCAGTGTACCCCAGGCATATACAGAGTAAGTGGTCCCGAACAGTTGCCATCTCCCAACGCGGGTGGAGGCGTTCGGCTTCTATCTGTGTGAGGTGTGTCTCCTGCCACATAGCGATATGTACCCCACGGCATTCTAAATATGACAGAACTTTATGCCGTTTGGCCATAGATCCCAACCCCGAACATTCCAGGCAATCACATTAAGTACAGTCAACGGTACTGGCATTGTATAACATTATTTGGTCATCTTCGTCAGCCATAACCCCCAGCAGCCCCACTATCTCTGCAATGTTCTGCAAATCAATAGACACAGTCGGAGATCACTGAGGACAAAACAATTAAACAAAACCCCAACTCCCTTCCTATGGACAGTCCAGCAACGCCTGCCCACCCAAACAGAACACAATAGCCATAATGAATGTCATACGATACCGCCTCTACAAAGACGAAGAGGCAGGAAGAAGAGGTGAGGGGTGAAGCAATTGTTGGGACATCATGTCTTAGTCTGGCCCATCCTTCTATAACCATGAATAGTCTGTGGAGCAGCGGCAGCTTCAGGCAGTTCAGTGGGACCCATTTAAATGATATAGTCGGATGATTGAGGCATTACTTGTGGGAGATCTTCTGGTGTGCTTGTTCCTGAATTGAAGTCTGACAGGTGGGTGTCCGAGTCACGGTGTAGGACTTTTCCGGCCCCCACTCATCATAAAGTTCAGGTTCCGATAAGGAGGCAGAGACTCAGAGCGCCAGCTTCTTCCCTTCCTCTGACTGGGCGGGCGAGGGCTTGGTGAGCTGGGGATGGCAGGCCTGGCTCTCGGATCCTCTCCTTCTCTTTTGGCGCTGGGCAGTCGTTGCCAGTTCTTTTGGGGATCCAGCCGTGTCCGATCTGTAGCATTCCAGCCAAGCCTATGCCTCCTCGGGGTCCTGACAAAAGTGTGCAGTTCCATTCACCATGAGTTTTAGCTGGGATGGAAAGAGTAGTGGATATGTTATCCCTTCCTCTCTAAGCACCCTCTTCATTGCTGTAAAGATGGCCCTCCAGGCTTGTACAGCTGCTGTAAAGTCCGGGAACAGACTTGCTTGACCTCCTTCCACTTTGAAAGGCCCAGCCAAGTGGGCCCTTTGCAACAGCAAAACTCAGTCACGATAATGAAGAAGTTTATCCACAACGGGTCGAGGCAGCCTACCAGGCTGTGGTCTCTGTACCGGGACACGGTGTGCCCTTTCCAGGGCAACGAAAGGTATGAGGTGAATGCCGTCTATAAGAGCACGCAGCCAAATTTCCAGGAATTCCACCATGTTTCTCCCCTCCACTTCTTCTGGCAGTCCGACAATGCGAACTTTGTTGCGACGGCTGCGTCCCTCTGCATCTTCTGCACATCGTTCCAATCGATCCACTCTGTCACTTAAATGTGATACTTGAAGTTTCAGTGCTTGCTGGGAAGGTTGGAGGTTTGTGACTGTAGATTTCACTTCACGCACTTTGTCGGACAGCTTCTGATGGTCTACACGTAGCAAACCCAATTCGGCCGCAACCTTGCCAATGTCTTGTTGCAGGGTGAGTTTGGAGTCTTCAATAGCCCCCGGTATTTTGTTTAAGGTGTCACTCATCTCTTCTGGAACAACGGGGGTAGCCGCCTCTGGCGTTTGGTTATGCAAGGCCAGAGATGCTTGACCTATAGGGCCTTGCGACTTGGGCTTATTTTTCCCCATGGCAAACACCTACGGAATCTGTCTGTTACGTGCGACGTGCCTCTTCCAATGGCCCTCTGTAGCAGGGCCACTCCAGGGACCATATACAAGACTCTCGGGTCATTTCCAGTCGACACTACGTCCAAAATGTCTCAACGGTTCCACTCCCACACTGTCCCAGGGATCAGAGTAGCATCTACTTCTGGTCTTGGGTCCTATTAATCCCACTGAGGTTTACCCTTCACAGTGCAAAAACACATAATGAAATGATGGACGGAGTGCTGAACAATGCAAACACTCACCCCCAGTCACAGATCTGGGTTTAATCCATCATTCTTTTGCTCACAATGCCACCCCAGTTTGGACCCAGCCATATGCAAATCAGTCTTGACCCTGTTCCTCATGGGAACAGTCCAGCCCGAACTGCCAGGTCAGGTCCTCCCTGAACCGGAAACAAGCATCCTCGGACCGGTTTCAGGGTGTTACCTTTCATCAGCCAGTCTAGCTTGAATCCAGTGGCACAGTGAGCACGGGACCCACGACTGGGCATACCCTTGCCACTAAGAGCGCAGAAGGCAAAAACACAAAATAAAATGATGGATGGAGTGCTGTACAATGCAAACACTCACCCCCATTCACAGATCTGGGTTTAATCCATCGTTCTTTTGCTCACCAGGTCACCCCAGTTTGGACCCAGCCATATGCAAATCAGTCTTGACCCTGTTCCTCATGGGGTGAATGTTTGATTGATTCCGCATTCCATCCATCATTTATATTTGTTTACCCTTCACAGTAGGGAAAAAGGAGGTGGTCTACTCCATTCCAGTGCTCCCCACATCTCTATTGGCCTCACCGGGCCAGGCCCATCATTGTCTGTACCCCAGTGGGAATCGCGCTGCCCAGCCGTGTGCCCCCCATAGCACTCCACTGTAGGATGGGGCCTCCTGAGCTCTTTAGAAGGGCCATTACTTCTTGCGTCCCTGGCACCCTGTCAGGCTAGCGAGCCCAACTTCGTTTCCCCTGCAGGAGCCCGCCAGTCTCACAGCCTGGCAGTGGCCTACCATCAGGGGCCCCACCTCACTCCTCCGGGCCCCCTCTGAGCCAACATCAGCGCATGGTACTCTCGGCCTCGGGACCCTCCGTCCACATCCGCAAGCCCTGCTTCACACAACAGGGGAGTCCAAGAACATTTGCAGGGGGTCCCGCTGTCAGCGTCCCCCGCCTCCGGTTCCTAGGTGCCGGTTGTCTCGTGGGTCCGGACCCTCTGCCTCACCTCCTGTAATGCCTCGTAATTCCTGTCCGCAGGCAACGGTGGGATGGGGGTGCTCTCCGGTTCTCAACGGCCTGCCACGGGTGGCTCCGCCACTCTCCTCTGCTGGGTCAGCGTTGGCATGCAGCACTCTCGGCCTCGGGACCTGGGCCATGCACCAGGCCCCCGGCCAAGCGAGACCACACTGTGTGGAAGAGGAGAGCGGCCCCCAGGCCTGAACCTCCGACCTCTCTCCCCACAGCACTGTGCCCCCTCCGCTCACGGGCAACGGCGGTGGACCGCTGGGTACCGAACTCTGGCCACCGCCGGATTCAGGATAATAGTTGCAAGCCGGTAGGAAGCTGGAGAATTACAAGTCTGCCATGTTGGGACGCGAGGCCATGCCCCCCCTCCCCGGACTTACTTAATGTCAGCCACACCAAAGGCAAGAGATCTTTCCGTTCTGAGCACCAGGAAATTTAGTCCTCACCTTCGACAGCTACTCCGTTGTGATCTTTCATGCTTTTAACCCCCGCTGCTGCTTACCACTCTGCTGCTGCACCACAACACACCACTCAGAAGGTGAGTTCTGTGCATCTTGCAAGTTCTCATGCATTCTCCCACACTAATCATTCAACTCTCCTGCACTGAAAGGACCCAACATGCCACACTCTCGGAAACTAACCTACCAGACACCATCTATCCACACCACACTCTGCACTTTCATGCATGTTCCTCAATACCCATTCACTCACCAAACATGCCACAGAAATATAGGACCTGCTGCATGACCTGGCTGAAACCTGCATCGCCACCAACATCACCACAACCATTTCTCCAAGCAACAAGTTCACCACGCAGGACTGACAACACAAGCCTGGAGATGGAGTCGCCATCATCAGCTAAGATGCCATCAGAGGCAGCACCCCACAGACACTCTCACAAGGAACATGGAACACCTGACATTTAAACTTCACATTGCAGCTAACTTCACCTTGAGAAGAACTCTCAACCGCAGACCACCAGGATCCTGTATCACCTTTACCAACAGGACTTTGTCGCCCCCCCTCATCCTCAACCCCAGTCCCTGAAAAGCTGAACTTCCACGTGGAACACTGTGCCAAACCAACCTCCACAGCAGTACTTGAATACCTCAGAAACCTTGGCCTCAAACAATGTGTAACAGGACTTACACTCCATCGAACACCTCTGAGACCCAATTTTCATTTCCTTCGACAACATATCAATCAACAAGCCCACACCAAACTTGATAGATCACACCCAGATCAAGATCAGCATACCCATCTCAAACATCACAAAACAACCTCTGCTGGACCTGCCTGCTGAAACTGGAACAACATACCAGAAGAGGTCTGGACTACCGCTCTCAGGGCACAACAGCCCGAACACAACAGTAGCCTGGCTGAATTAATCAACAACTTCAACAAGTGGATCACCATCTGTGCCAACACCCTGGCTCCTCTAAGGCACAGCATATCCAAAAGAGCCAGACTTGAACCCAGCTGGTACATGGAGAAATTCGGGCTGATGACGTGCCACTACAAACAACTGGAGCACACATGGAGAATGAGCCAAGACATCGCAGACACAAACACTTGGAAATCTGCCCTGGGACGCTACTGCCAGCAAATCTGGAAGACCAAACACACTGCACTTTTAGACCATCTCTATGCCAGCACTAACAGAGGTAAACAGATCTTCGCCATTTTGAAAGATTTCACATCACCAGCGGCCGCCTCCAATAGCATTATCCTCTCACAGGACTTCTACAACAAGCTATCTGAATACTTCTACAGCAAGAAAACATCCCTCTACAGCAACTTTGACCTTCAACTTGGCCCAGCAGACCATGCAACATGGCTTCCCATTTCAGCAAGGAAAACAATCGTGAACACTTTGCCTACCAACACCCCAGATTAAACCACCAGCGCGGTCGGGTCGCGGCTGGGGCTGCAGTCCAATTCACATGCCACGGGGCCCGCTGTGCCCCTTTTTTCCGGCCTTGCACCGTTCTTGCCGCTGCGGTGGGGACGGGAGCCTGGAATTGGGCTTCTGTTCTTGCCGCACATTTTGCACAGCGTGAGGAATTTAGATAGGCCCTTGGGCGCCCCCCACTGCAGCCTCTCTCTTACCTGGGGTTTTTCTTGGGTTTCCTTTTTTCTTTTCTTTATCTCTTCTTGTGGGAAGCCATCTTATGGCTATCCCATCATACCTTTATCTTCTCTGGTTCCCTGCATGCACCTGTTCCCTTTTTCCTGTGGCATCTTTTCTATCTGTTCTATTACTTTTCCCCAATCCAAGATGGCTGTCTTTCCTTGTCCTGTTTCTTACTTCCTGTTTAGGGGTATATAAGGGCCTTGATTTGTTTTCTCCTTGCGTTTCATAACTGCTCTGTGGTGATTACGCTCCTGCTGGTTTTCTCTTGATATCCAGTTTTTTTTTTCTTGTTTTTTCCTGTTTTTTCCTGTGTTTGGCCTGGTTCAAGACTTTGATTTTTCTTTGTGTCTTCCTTTCTTCCAGGGTGTCCCCATCTGGAGGTTTTTTCCCTTCGGGGTTTTTCCTCAGGGACTCCTTCTGGGAGGCACGGACTGTATTGGCAAATACTGTCAACAGCACCGTGGATACCAGAAAGGGTCATCCCTACCTTGGCCAGAGCCGGACCTGCAAGAACCGAGGTCGCACTCCATCTCCCTCTGGTCTGGATGGTAAGCCAAAGCTTGACACCACCACATGCAGTCCATCATTGGATCTCTGGTCCAGCCACACCTTCAGCCAGAGGACTTCAACCCATCAGCAAAGCACTCACACTTATCCTGAACTCCTCCATATCATTGGCTCCCTTCCTAAACACTTGGAAACATTACACAGACACGCCATGTTCAAGAAGCCCTCAGGGGACCCATCCACACTCGCCAACTACATAACGATATCCCTGCTACCATACCCAGTCAAAGTCCTAGAGAAACTCCTCAACAGATGCCTCACTAACAACCGCAGAGACCACCAACTCATCGATGTCACACAATCTGGCTTCAGGCCCACCACAGCACAGAAACAGCCCTCATCGCTACCACAAATGACATTTACAAGATGCTAGGCAGAGAAGACCCAGAGTCCCTCATCCTCATGGATCGCTCAATAGCATTCAACACTGTTTCCCACCTTATTCTCATCTGATGCCAATATGAGATTGGAATGCAAGGGCCCCTTTCTGCTGGATCTGCTCCTTCCAGAGGTTCTGAACACAAGCAGTCAGCATAGCCCCCTACTCTTCTGACGCATGTAAACCCATCTATGGAGTATTGCCAGGAACTTTGCTCAGCCTCACCCTCTTCAAAGCAAAATGATCCCTCTGGCCATTATCATCCAAAGGCATGAATTGACATCCTCACCTATGTAGACGATACTCATCTAATACTCTCCTTCTCGGACACATCTCTCAACACCCAGAACAAGTTCACTCCCTTCATGAGCAAAGTCACCGACTGGATGAGGAGTAAATGTCTCAAATTCAAAAACAAGACAGAAGTCATGATCATCAGGAAGAACATCTCACATTGGAATCCCACATGGTGGATAGTTGAGCTAGGACCCACACCCACTGCCAGCACCAATGCCAAGAACCTCAGGATCACCATTGCCAACAAACTGGCTATGAATGCCGAAGTCAATGCTTTTACAGCTTCCTGCTCCCACACCTTGAAGATTATGAGGAAATTCTTCAAATAGCTATTCAGCAGCCCAGGCAACACCGTTACACATGCCCTTGTCATTAGCAAACTAGACTTCAGGAACACCATCTACCTCATGATCAGTAGACAACTCACCAGATGACTGCAAACCATACTGAAATCAGTAGCCATAATCACTCTCAACCTCCTACGCAGTACCCATTACACCTCAAGGAGCTCCACTCACTCCCTTTAAACAAGCAAGCACAGTTCAAACTCCTCACCCACACCTTCAAATTACCACACAACACTAGCCCGGCCTACCTCAGGAGCCACATAGTCTTTCACAAACCAGCCAGAGACCTCAGCTCAGCTGACTCCTTCTTGCATACATCCCTCAAATACGCAGAACCAGATTCAGCGGTCAGGTCTCCTCCCACATCGCTCCTAATGAATGGAATGACCTGCAACTGCACAGCAGAGCCTCCTCCTCACTTTGTGAGTTTGGTAAGAAGCTGAAAACCTGGCTTTTCGAACAGCCCTGTCCACCCGTCCTTCGCTCAGCTAGACTCACATCAAACACACAAAATACATAAAGGGAGATGGGAAGAATGTATGCGATAAGTCCAACTACTGGCACTTGCTCAGGATACAATTACAACCCTATGTACCCTGCCACCTCAGATTGGACTGAGCTATATGCAAATCAATCTTGGCCATACTCCAAAATGAACAGTCCACCCGACCTGCCATGCAGGGTCCTCTGTAATCATAACACAAGCATCCATGCAGTGCCAAGATATTATCCTGGGTAATACGAATACGCATAACATAATATCACCTGATAGATAGTTTAGTCTTAATGGTAGATCATTGAGGTGCTAAGAAAATGAAAACAAGCAGCCTTCCTTCAGACCATTATTTTTTGTACTTTAGAAGCAAGACTGAAATCCCCTCCCAGTCATACCTGGTAACGTGTTGAAGTATGGAGTGCAATAATTAATCACAATTCTTGAGGATCTCAAGATCAATATGCTTTTTCCACAAACTTTGTTTATCAATAAATATTGAATACACAGGTTGTCCTTTCCCATTTACATCTGTATCTAATATAGTTTGTACTGTGGGGCAATGGTACCAATGGTGCAGTATTGAGCTCCAAAGACTGATTGCTCTATTTAGATGATTTATTCATCAAGGACCTAAGATTGCAAGTATTCTAGGACAGTTATTGGGAAAAGGTTTTCCCTTGGAATCAAGCAGAGCTATCTGTCAATAAACGGTGTATAGTTTCCAAAATCATTTTTATGTTGTGGAATTATGCTACTCTTGCTGTTGCCCTGCTGCCTTGCTGGCCTCTGGCTCTGCTGAAAAGTGCTCTCCAAGGGCTTGGATTGAGCTTGCCTCCTGTTTCCTGAAGTCTCAGGGCCAAAAAGACTTCATCTCTGCAAAGGAACTCCTTGTGCGGTGAAAATCGATGCACAGCCTGCCAGAATCGATGAACAGCCTGCCCAACAGCAAAAGAATCACAGCATCACCATTCCCAAACGACGCAGCCCAGCTCTCCGAGTGGAGATCGATGTACACCAGCGTTGCGACCGAAACTTCAACGCACACCCTTTGCTTTCCATGCATCTCCTCCTCTGCAGTCTCTGTGCGTGTCATTTTGATGTGTACCAGGTATTTTGTTCACACAAGAGACAATTGTTGCTTTTTAAAGACTTAAGACGCTTCTTATCCTTGCAAAAGTGAGATTTCAAATTCTACTTATCAGATCTTGATCATTTTGACCTTAAATCATTCAGATAAATATCCTATATTTTTCTATACCTGTGTGGTGTATTTTTGTGGTGTTTTCACTGTGTTATTGCATGATATATTGCACACATACTTTACACATTGCCTTCTAAGTTAAGCCTGACTGCTCAGTGCCAAGATACCAGAGGGTGGGCACAGGATAATTTGGATTGTGTGTGACTTACCTTGACTAGGATTGTGGTCCCTACTTGTACAAGGGTGTATACCTCTGCCAACTAGAGACCTCATTTCTAACACCACCTACAACAGTAAGTCAGCAATTCTGCAGGGTATCCTTAGCAGAAATTGAGATCTCCTGAAATGTGACCCTGTGGTAGGTAGAAACCATTACTGACATGCCCAACATCACATATCGTAGAGCGAGGTTACTAAGGCATTTGTTGGTCAAAACTAATATTGAGGTCACAGTGAGTACTCATGACTCACTTGGACACACACTGAAAGGTTTTTTCAAGTGTGGGAAATGTAAAGCTTGTGAGCATTCCACAAATTGTAAAGAATTCAAGGTGCTCCACACTGGTAAATGGAAATACATAACCCAGCTCATCACATGCAGCACGACTTTTGTCATTTACATCCTACAATGTCCTTGTAATCTGATGTACATAGGTAGCATGATGCATTGTGATGCTTTTAATTGTGTTTGACCGATGACTTTGTGCTTCACCACTGCGCATATTAGTTGCTCAATGTTCACCAGTAGCACATTATGGGGGTCATTCTGACCTTGGCGGTCTTTTCGCAAGATCGCCGAGTTACCGCCGCGGTGAAGACCGCCGACCGCGGCGGTATGCCGCTGTGCGCATTCTGACCGCTGGGAGCGTTCCGCCGGAAAACCGCCAGCAGCCACACTGGCGGTCGGCGGGAAAGTGGAGACTGGTCAACCTCCACCGCCACGCCAGCAGAACACCGCCCACAGAATTACGACCCACATTTCTGTGTGGCGGTCTTCTGTTGGCGGTCTTCTGTTGGCGGTCACCTCCCCATGGCTCCTGTCACCTCCCGGAGGACCAACACACAAGGTAAGTTGATCGTCCGTGAGGGGAGGGGGTGGGGGGGTGTTGTGTGATGTGTGCGTGCATGGGGGTGTGCGTGTGAGTGTGTAGAGGGGGGGTGTGAGTGCGTGCATGCGGGCGGGGAGTGCTGCTGTGCCTATGGGCAATGTGTGTAGTTCGGCGGGTGCGCATGTCGGCATGTATGTGTGCGGGTATGTGTCCCCGTTGTGTATGTGTGTGTAGGGGGTGTGTATATGTGCATGTTGGGGGTGTGTGCATGTCGGGGTGCGTGTATGTGCATGTCGGGGTGGGGGTGGGGAGGGGGTTCGTACCACCTCTGGGGGGTGGCAGGGGGGTGGTGGGTGTGGGGGGAGGACTCGGGGGGGCAGTGGAGGGTGGGGGAGACCCCTATCAGTGCCAGGGAAGGAATTCCCTGGCCCCGATAGTGCCTACCGCCATGGTTCGCATGGCGGTTCCCGACCGCCAGAAACCGCGGCGGTAAGCAGGGTCATGATACCGTTGGCGGTCTTGGGTCGACCGCCGGACCGGAGTGCGCAGACTCCAGCCCGTCGGTCATGACCGCCGTGGCTGTCGGAGTGGGGAAGTGGCGGTCGGTCGCGGCGGTGACCGCCGCGGTCAGAATGCCATTTTTTATACCGCCGGTCTGTTCGCGGTCCGACCGCCGCCTCTCCGCCGACCGCCAAGGTCAGAATGAGGGCCTATATGTTCTGCCTATTGGCTTTGACATGGCATTAGCCATTACATTTTGTATTCAGCTCAGCTGCCTTTTGGCTTTGACATGATATTAGACATTACATTTGATATTTAGGTTAGCTGCCTATTGGCTTTGACATGACATTAGCAGCTTAGCTGCCTATTGGCTTTGACATGATATTAGCCATTACATTCTGTATTCAGTTAAGCTGCCTATTGGCTTTGACATGACATTAGACATTATATTTGATATTTAGGTTAGCTGCCTATTGGCTTTAACGTGGAGTTAGACATTGCAGTTGAGACATTGCAGAGATGTCTGTGTTTTTTCCAAGCTGTGTTTTTCCACAAGATGGACCAAGCTGTTTTCTTCACACCAGACCTTAGCTGATAAGAGCACGTAGATTTTGTGTTTACCTCGCAATCCAGTCTGAGAGCAGAATGGCTCAAGAGAACTGGCCATTCTCCAAGGTCTTTCAGATCTCACACTGAGTTTGCTTTTAAGGATGACTCTGGGCTACAGTGAGTTGGATTCAAATCTGCTTGACTTCAGGCTGGAGCTAGACGTCAGTTGCCAATCTCTTTCTCGCAGTTAACCGGAGTCATCAATTTGCAGACCCCAGAAAGATGAAGCTGAAGATAGGCCCTACTTGCCCATACGGTGATGAATTTTGACCTTTATGCTTTGCTTTGATACTATAATCATATATATTTGCTGTGTACATTGCAACTGAGAAGTACTGTGATATATTTTGCTTTCATTGCTGCAACTACTCTATTAAACGTGTGCTTGAAATCTACTAATTTTGTCTCTCAAGAACTTGTGGGTGGGGGAGAATTAACAACAATAAAGGTCTTCTTTGAACTCAGAAGTGCATTCCAGAGAGGTTCTGTAAGCTCCGATAGGAGATATGTAGGAAAGCAGAACATGCATCCAGTGCACAAGAGAATTCTGGAAAACACTAGGATGATTACTATTCAGACTAAGCATCCTGTAGCCGGACACTTTGAGACACACTACTACAGTGATAGGACACAGCATAAATTCTTTGGTGTGGAACATGTAAGAAATGACTCCAGAGGAGGTGACAGGGTTACCACACTCAGGAAACATGAGTCAAAGCTTATCATTGAACTCAACATCAAAACACAATACTCTGATGAAGAGTTACATGTTCATCTTGGGTAACATTATCATGGTTTGCTGCCCTAAATGGTCTCGTTTCTGTATGGTCTCTGAAAGGTTTTAACTGATCATATCATGATACAACAGGTCTTTTAGTATGTGTTATTTTGGGTATTGTGTTCATCGGACAGTGTCTACTCTACACTTTGTGATACCTGTATTTTCAATTTATTTCAGGAAGGAGAGGAAGGGACTCTCACCTGGCAAGTTGGGCTAGAGCGGAGACCTCAATGGGGCTGCCCTACCCATTTCTTCCAGAACACCGCTAATACTTGGTTGATATATTTTGCACTTTTTTCTTTTTTTCTCTGTCAAATTATTGTGACAGCATGGGAGGCTGTGAATATTTATATAATTGTGTGATATGTGAAATCTTATGCCTGGACCTTTTTCATAGAATGTACCGATCTGTACTCAGCCCACTGGGGCAGGATAATATTATATCCTATTTGCCGGGGATTACTTTGCGCAGTTTAGAGTGATAAATTTGGAGTAAATTCTTCAGAGGGATGGATGGCGAAGGGATACAACGTTGTACCATGTTATACCCTGTTGTAACTTGTTTGCTTACCTCATACACATTGCAAGCCACATTGAATATTTTTTTTGACTGACAGGTATGACAGATTTTTGTATTTTGTATTTTGCACGATTCATTATCATCACATGCTCTAGACAGTTGCATGTTCTGTATTTCACTTTATACTTTGGTGAAGCTGTACCATGTCTTCTGACTGCATTTGGCAGCAATGGTGGAAGGATACGGGCATTGACAGCTGAGGCATACTTTGGTCATATTATCAATGGCACACCATAGATGATATACATGGTGCACACTAGATTTTTATTTCATTTAATTCAATGATAACAAGTGAGGATATTATTGTGGATAGAATGACAGGTTTTATGTTTCATAGACCTTGACAAGAAATTAGTTTTGGCTGACCAAATTGAAAAACTGACCTAGTACTGATGTAATTGATAAAATATTGCATGCAATATATAACTAAGTTTGTATTCATGGTTTGATGTGAAAATGTGTGCTATGTTTACTGTAAATATCTTGTAAATCACCACTCCAAGATGGCAAATTTAATTTTCCTTGTAGTTGGTGGCCACGATAGGTCCAGTCATTTCTCAATGTCTAATTTTCATGTTGAACTGCATTTAATGGTGTTGGTATCACTATTCCCCCATGCATGAGCAAGGCTGTTAGGCCAAAACACATTGTAGGGGTTGGAGCACATTAATAAATTATCTGTTTCTGCATTCTGAGTGTGTGTGAACTCTTTTGCCAAAGAGAGTGTTGTGGGAGATATATATGTGTTTTAGCCCCAGGGACCCCATCACCTGTTGCCCTGCACCTTTTTGAATAGGGAGCATAGCAGGAGTCAGGCCTTAGGGGATGGTGTTCCCAGGGCAAATAATTGCTCCAGAACGGGACAACGTACCCACCCTCACTATTTAAAGCATGAGCATACACCGGGGATGTGGCCCCAGGGGCCGAACATAGCTCATGGAGGGAAGCCATGTGGCCCATCCTTTTTTGCTAAAGCTGGGGGATAGGGTCTCCAGGGCCAAAGTCGGCTTGGGAGAGGGGCCACACAGCCCCACTCTCTATTTTCTACATGGGCCAGGCCCAGGGGATGTAGTCCCTCGGGCCAAAAGCGGGCCAGGAAGGGGGGCTGCGTGTGCCACTTACTCATTATATAATGATCATGGACTTTGCCCACCTGGGAGGTTACTTTGGGGGGTTCTACCACCAGGCCTAGGGTGTCAGGGTATTCCTATCTTGCCTTCCTGGTGGCAGCCAATCTTATCTAATTTTGAGATCTGTCATAGTCGCAGACCCTCCATGTCTCTAGATGTACATAAATCTTTCTTCTTTATTGACTCCAAAAATTACGAAATGGATTTACACCAAATTACAAAAGCAACTCTTTCTGAACCAAGATCTAGCTTTCTGCCAAATTTGGTGTAATTCCGCTCAGCGGTTCGGGAATTAGTGGTGTCTAAAATCCCTATGGGAAATTTCATGGGAGCAGTGCATTTTGAGACCTCCCCTTTTCATCAGCTCCCGCTCAATGAATCACCCCGAAACTTTCCAGCCAGAAGCTGAAGTGAGTGGCAAATTGGTTTTTCAAACAAGTTATTAGCAAAAAAAAAAGTTTTCCTATGAAAACTAGGTCCTAACTATAACTACCTACTGGTGCGCATTTCACCAGCTGGGGAAGGCCACTTCCTCCATTGGCAGTGCCCACCCTCTACTGTGCTACCACCAGCACAGCTCTATCTGCAAGTAGTGCCTGCTAGTGTACTAGTGTATCTTTAAAGTTGTGGGACGTAAATAACTGACTTTAATAGGACTGAGCGAGTAAGAAAGGGGCACTACTGAAATATTCCAACACATTTGTGATATTTCATGTAAGTCTTATCCTACTTAGTGCTCACTGGGGTTTACCCTGCTAAAAAGGCCTATTAAACATGTCTGCAAAAGAATGAATTTTTCAGCATATTTTCTCTAAAAATTAGCTAATGAGTAACATGCATTACAGGCAGTTAAAAATCTGTAGTTTAAAGTGGCCTGCCAATTATCAAACACTTGCAGCATCTTTCTTTACTTAATTTCTCTATCCTGTCATTTTCTGTAGATTCTGAAAACCAATTCTGAGGAGGCGGTTTGGAAAACGTTTAGTTTACTGGTGACCGATCTAAATCACTAAGGCCCTCATTACGACCCTGGCGGTCGGTGATAAAGTGGCAGTAATACCACCAAGAGAATGGCGGTAATAACAGCCAAATTATGACCATGGCGATGTTATCTTTGATAGACAGCCAATGTACCACACCGACCGCCAGGGTGGAAACAACAGTCACCAAGGTGGTTGCCGCCTACAGCCAGGCGGAAGACAAAGTTCCGCCCACCATATTATGACACCACACTCCGCCACCTTTTCCGGAGCGGTACCAACGCCATTAAAAGCCTGGTGGAAATAGAGCACAAAAGTCAAAGGACTCACAATTGGAGACACAGGGAAGAACCATGCTGCCATAGAACAAGAACTGCAAGTTTTCCAGATGATCTTCTACGTAATACTCCACCTGGAACACCAATGCTGTCGAAGACAACGACGGTGAGTACAGCCGCCTAGCACAGAAGGGAGGGGGGAGGAAAAAGAGAGTGACACACACATGCACAACACACACCCAACACACACACACGCCATACACACAACCAGATGCATTACAAAGCATTCATTTCATGAAAATCTGCTGAATAATGCAAGGACAACAGGAATTGAAGGAAATGATTGTAATCAGTCCAACAATAAAATGATAATTCCGGTTTGGCCATGATACAGATCTGTACATATGTATAACAAAGGGACACTGCCCAGTCCTTAGCGCAAAGGGCCCACATGGCCACAGGCACAGTCCAAGGCCCCGCTCGAAACCTGCACCAATCCGGAGAGAACACTGCAGGGGCATCAGTTGTCAAATAGGCAGGCACCTCGGGGGGGAGAGGGCACCTCAGCCATATGCAGGAATAAGCCTACTGGTTCTAGAAGGGGCAACATGCCCTGTGCTTTGTCCTGGGGAGTGCAAGGCCACAGTCTCTGGAGTGAGTGTCTTACCCACTGGTTCTGGAGGGGGTGACATGCGCTGTGCTTTGTCCTGGGAGTGCAAGGCCACAGTCTCTCGAGTGGGTGTCTTACCCACTGGTTCTGGAGGGGGCAACATGCCCTGTGCTTTGTCCTGGGAGTGCAAGGCCACAGTCTCTTGAGTGGGTGTCTTCCACACTGGTTCTGGAGGGGACAACATGCCTGTGCTTTGTCCTGGGGAGTGCAAGGTCACAGTCTCTTGAGTGGGTGTCTTCTCCTCTGGTTTTGTAAGAGGCAGCCCGCACAGTAGTCCATGGAGGCTGGACTATATGGCGTCCGCTGGTGGTGACGGCTGCACTGCTGTGGTGGTTATGGGATGCTCCTGCTCAGCCCCTGCACCCTCAGATGGCTGCACAGCGGTGGTGGTTGTGGGAATCTCCTGCTCAGCCCCTGCACCCTCAGATGGCTGCACTGCTGGTGGTAGTTAAGGGAGGCTCCTGCTCAGCCCCTGCACCCTCAGATGGCTGCACTGCAGTGGCGGTTGTGGGAGGTTCCTCCTCAGCCCCTGTACCCTCAGATGGATGCACAACCACGGCTGGTGAGAGGGGCACTGGGACAGCTGCTGGTGGTGGCAGTGTTTGGCTGGCATCTTCCTCTGGCGTAGAGTGCCTCCTCTCCTCTTGCTAATGGGTTGGCAATTCCTTACCCTTTCTGGCACTGATGGATGGGCTCTTTCCCCACTCTATCAGCTGGTGCTGGCTCCTTCCCTTTCATAGCAGCTGCTGCAGGCTCCTTCCTCTTCTTATCAGCTGCAGCAGGCTCCTTCCCCTTTTAAGCAGCTGGTGCAGGCTCCTTCCCCTTCTTATCAGCTGGTGCAGGCTCCTTCCCCTTCAGTACTGTTGTCCTGAAATCCTTTCCACCATGAGTAGGTGGTGCAACCACTGGGCCCGTGGACTGTTTGGCTGAAGTGCTTGGCTGGGTACTTGCTACCCTGCTCATACGTGCAGGACCGGTGGTGGAGAGGTAGGGAAATCTGGGAAAGGAAAAGCTTTTTAGGGATGTTGTGGAGGGAAGAGGGATGGGTAATGGGAAAGGAGGATGAGGGAGTGGTACTTGGAGGTGTTTGTCTGCTGGATTTGGGTGCAGGTGCATCGGCTGTACCCTGTTGTGAGGTGGATGGCTGTTGCGTGTCTGAGTACTTGCGTTTGTGTACTTTAGGAGGGGGGACAGACACGGTGGGAGAGGACAGAGGGGAAGCGTGCATGGATGTTGTGGAGGTCTCTGCCAGTGAGGTGTGTGTTCTGCTTGGTGTGGGGATGATTCTGGCAGTGGATATTGATGTACTTACTGCATGCAGGTGTGAGTGTAGACATAACTGGGTGGGAGGTGGCGGAAGAGGAGAAGGGGGAGACAGTGGAGATAGTGGATGTTGTCGTGTCTGCAACTGGATGGTGTTTGTGTGAGTGCCTGTAGGATGAAGTGTGTTGCTTATATTTGCCTGTGCCACTCTTGTGTGTTGTCTTGTGTGCATGCTCGTCTGCCTGTGTGCTTGGGGAGGGTTGGGGTTGAGGAGAATGGGACTGTGAAGTGGAGGTTGTAGGAGTGACGGTTAAAACAGGGACAATGGCTGCCATCAGAGAGGAGGCCAGAGCCTGAATCTATCTCTGTTGGACCGCCAATCTACTGTGAATGCCCTCCCGTAAGGCATTAGATTGCTGCATCTGGGCTGCCAGCCCCTGGATGGCATTCACAATGGTTGTTTGCCCTACAGAGATGGATCTTAGGAGGTCAATAGCCTCCTCACTCAGGGCAACAGGGCTCACTGGGGAAGGGCCTTAGGTGCTTGGGGCGGAGGAGATGCCCACCCTCCTGAGTGAGCGCCACGGGCAACTCGCTGAGGGGCTACTGGGAGGGCGGTGCTGGTACAGGTGTGGCAGCTGTACCTGTAGCTGGTTTGGTCACAGAAGTGACCGCCACCACCAGTGAGCTCCCATCTGAGGAGGTATCTGAGTCTGTATTGTCCCTTCCAGTCTCCGCCATGGTGCTCCCCTCGCCCTCCATCCCACTGGTGCCCTCAGCGTCAGTGGACTGTGCCTCCAAGGTCCTGTGAGATGCAGCTCCCTCTGTCACCGGTGCCTATGCTCCTCCGCCAGATGATGCTAATGCACATAAGGACAGGTTGACAAAACAAGAAACGGGGGGTGTACTGCTATTTGTTAAATTTTGTTTTGACCAATGACTTTGTGTTTCACCACTGCGCATATTAGTTGCTCAATGTTCACCAGTAGCACATGGTATGTTTTGTTCAGTTGAGCCGCCTATTGGCTTTGACATGGCATTAGCCATTACTTTCTGTATTCAGTTTAGCCGCCTATGGGCTTTGACATTGCATTAGTCATTACATTCTGTATTCTGCCTATTGGCTTTGACATGCTGTATCCAGTCTAGCCGCCTATTGGCTTTGACATTGCATTCCTATTGGCTTTGACATGATGTATTCAGTTTAGCTGCCTATTGGCTTTGACATGGAATGTACTGCCATTTGTTTAATTTTGTTTTGACCAATGACTTTGTGTTTCACCACTGCGCATATTAGTTGCTCAATGTTCACCAGTAGCACATGGTATGTTTTGTTCAGTTGAGCCGCCTATTGGCTTTGACATGGCATTAGCCATTACTTTCTGTATTCAGTTTAGCCGCCTATGGGCTTTGACATTGCATTAGTCATTACATTCTGTATTCTGCCTATTGGCTTTGACATGCTGTATCCAGTCTAGCCGCCTATTGGCTTTGACATTGCATTCCTATTGGCTTTGACATGATGTATTCAGTTTAGCTGCCTATTGGCTTTGACATGCTATTAGATATTCTGCCTATTGGCTTTGACATGATATTATACATTGCATTTTGTATTCAGCTTAACTGCCTATTGGCTTTGACATGATATTATACATTGCATTTTATATTCAGCTTAGCTGCCTATGGGCTTTGACATGATATTATACATTGCATTTTGTATTCAGCTCAGCTGCCTGTTGGCTTTGATATGACACTAGACATTGCATTTGATACTTAGGTTAGCTGCCCATTGCCTTTAACGTGGAGTTAGACATTGCAGTTGAGAATCCAAGCTGTATTTTTCCAAGCTGTGTTTTTGCATGAGATGAACCAAGATGTTTTTCTCACAGTAGACTAGACCTGATAAGAGAGGGTACATGGGTTGTTTTTCTCCGCTTGAGCTTGGGAACAGGAGTAGTCTCGGAGACCTGGCCAGTCTCCAAAAGGCTTGCTCAGTTTTCCCCGGTCTGAGAGGAGGGGGCACACCTTTGTAACGAATGTCACAGTTTGCAGAGATTCAGATTCGGATCTGCCGGACCTCGTGCTGGAGCTCGGCGCCAGCTGCCAGCAATCCCGTGTGGGTAGATGAATCTCTTTCTCGCGGCTGACAGGGGGTCATCAGCTTGCAGACCTTAGAAAGATGAAGCTGTAAATAGTTTCCCACACGGTGAAGTATTTGTTTTGCTTTGCATTCAATATCTTATAAATATAACCTGCTGTGTATATTGCAAACTGATATATTTTGTTTGATTAACGCGGGCTTGAAAGCTACTAATTCGTCATTCATAAAAATTGTGGTTGGGGAAGAATTAACAACAATAAAAGTCTTCTTTGAACTCAGAAGTGCATTTCTGGTGTGTTATGTTAGTGCTTAGAAACTAGATAAGAGGAAAGCACTACATTTGGTACCAGGAGTGGGGTCGATCATTAAGAGTTGATTAAGGGGTTTGGCGAGTTAGTGGATTTCTACGTGCACACTTTAAAAGTGTAATTGTTATTGTTGTTTTGAGAATTACAGAAATTGTTTTTGTTGTTTGGAGAATCACAGTAGCACGGCAGACCATGTTTGAAAATGCATGTGTTGTTAAACTGCCCGATGGTGCTATGAAAAGCTGTGAATTGTTTTCTGTTTGGAGAATTACAGAAGCACGGCAGACCATGTTTGAAAATGCATGTGTAGCTAAACTGCCTGATAGTGCTTGGAGAAATAATTCCTGTTGTACATATGTAGAAAACGTGTCTTTTGGAAGTAATGATGACAGAAAGGTCTGGATACCTTTATCTGCTTACAGAGAAATGCAGGAGAAATGTAGGAAGTTGGAACATGAAAATAGGAATTTACGTGAGCAAATTAGCCAGGATACAATAATTCAAAATAATGCTGAAAGTTATAAAAATGCTGTTGTAGAAGAATCTTTCTTTTCCCATTCCAGTAATGAGGGAGTTAAGACAGCTCCGAGCTGCACTGAGTTTTCATGTGAGCTAGGGTTTTTGGCAGCCAAAGTGCATTCCTTAACTGATAACACGGAGAGAGCTCAGAATGTGATTTACGAGTTACCGTTGCAGAATGAAGTAAAACGAAAGATTTTAGAGCAAGACATTAGCTTGTTTGATTTTTTGAAACAGAATAGCCCTCATTTGAGTGAAATCCTAACACTTTTGTATATGGTCACTGTGAAAAATAATATGCAGCTGCGCGCTTGTGATTTGGCAAATGAAATAATGCAGACTTTAGGTTTCTGCGCACTGCAAGAAGGAAATACTGATGTACATGTACTTCAAGAACAAGGGAAGAAAATAGTGCCCCTAGCTAGAATCATACAATGGATCTGGTACTTGCAAGACAGGGCTAGAGTACCACAGGTAAAAGAGTTACCAATGAAGTTGAGTGCACCATTTGAACTCGTGTCCACTGAAGATAAAAAGCATGTTTGTTTTACTAATGATTCACTGACTGAAATGTTGTTTTCTGGCACAGTAGAAGGAACAGCGTTGTATAATGTGTGTCAGATTTTAAAGCAAGAGCTACGTGAGATGTGTCATTTTTACGCTGATTTTTGGTTCATTGCTAATGTTTTAGCCGTTTGGTTTTCCACATGGCTTGTACCTAACTGGTTCAATTACCTTGCAGATGTTAATGAGAAAAATTCAGAGAGAGAAGTGTTCACCCAGAATTCTGCCTTAGTGGGGATGGCTAAGTGGGTGCCCCAGAAATGTGAACAGCTGAGAGAAAAAGCCACTTACAGGTGGGCAGAGATGAGAGAGATGCACATTCCCCTAGATTTGATAAAAACTGTGCAGCACGCACAAAAGCAATCTGTCATGCAAGCAGTCACAGAGCAGTTGGGGAGAGGAAAGTTAACAGGACAGAAATGGCAAATTGATCAGGTTTTAGGGAAAGTGATTGCTGCAGATTACCAAGGAAAAATCGAAATTATGCTGATACTTAGAAAAGAATCTGATTTATTCATACAAATTGGAGACAGAATGGCCCAAATTGGCAAAAATGCAGTGAATGGAGGTTTGGTAAAGAATGAGTCTGCCCCAGCCCTTCTGACAGTGCAAGAAAAGGGAAGCTGTGGTGCAGCAGATAAAAACCTCAGTGCTGATGTGTGGGTTAAAGTCCCAAGTGACCCTCCAGAACCTGCAGAAAATATAACAAAGGGCCCCAAAAACGTCCTGCTGATTATAAAACAGGGAAAGAAAGAGGAAGGGTGCAGTTTAAATGAAAAATGTTATTTGCAAGAAAAGTCATACTTGTTTCTTTTGCAGATCCTACCACGTTTCGCCACTGTCCCTGAGTGTGCTGTGTGGTCCCCCTTCCGGTGTGTGCGTGTGGGGTCGGGGAAGGGTCCGAACCCCCAACCTGAACCTGGCTGAGTAAAGTGCCAGCACCATGGATCCATTTTGCGCAAACTGCGCCTTCAGTTCAAGTTCAACTTGTTTGATTGCATTCTTCCACTGGAACTAAGCTGTGTGTTTTTTTTTTTTTTTCCCCTCTCGTATGGAACTCTGACTTTTGCTTACCTTCCAGAAAACCTTTCAGATGGACCGTGCACCTTTACATGAGTAGAACTCATGCCACATCAAATTGCTAACACTGTTGAATTAGAGACTCATTCAGAGTACAAATTGCTCAGTCTTTTCTATGTAGATGTATCTGAGGTGAAAGGTTATGAGATCAATGTGTTGATCCACTTCTATTGCTTTACAGGGATTGCTTTGATCATTCAAATGTGACTTGCTGATAATGTTTTTTTTTGTGCTGATGTTTTTTTTGTTTTTGTTTGAAACAAGAGATATGTGAAACAAAAATTCATTGGTCAAAGGGCGGAATGTACTGCCATTTGTTAAATTTTGTTTTGACCAATGACTTTGTGTTTCACCACTGCGCATATTAGTTGCTCAATGTTCACCAGTAGCACATGGTATGTTTTGTTCAGTTGAGCCGCCTATTGGCTTTGACATGGCATTAGCCATTACTTTCTGTATTCAGTTTAGCCGCCTATGGGCTTTGACATTGCATTAGTCATTACATTCTGTATTCTGCCTATTGGCTTTGACATGCTGTATCCAGTCTAGCCGCCTATTGGCTTTGACATTGCATTCCTATTGGCTTTGACATGATGTATTCAGTTTAGCTGCCTATTGGCTTTGACATGCTATTAGATATTCTGCCTATTGGCTTTGACATGATATTATACATTGCATTTTGTATTCAGCTTAACTGCCTATTGGCTTTGACATGATATTATACATTGCATTTTATATTCAGCTTAGCTGCCTATGGGCTTTGACATGATATTATACATTGCATTTTGTATTCAGCTCAGCTGCCTGTTGGCTTTGATATGACACTAGACATTGCATTTGATACTTAGGTTAGCTGCCCATTGCCTTTAACGTGGAGTTAGACATTGCAGTTGAGAATCCAAGCTGTATTTTTCCAAGCTGTGTTTTTGCATAAGATGAACCAAGATGTTTTTCTCACAGTAGACTAGACCTGATAAGAGAGGGTACATGGGTTGTTTTTCTCCGCTTGAGCTTGGGAACAGGAGTAGTCTCGGAGACCTGGCCAGTCTCCAAAAGGCTTGCTCAGTTTTCCCCGGTCTGAGAGGAGGGGGCACACCTTTGTAACGAATGTCACAGGCTGCAGAGATTCAGATTCGGATCTGCCGGACCTCGTGCTGGAGCTCGGCGCCAGCTGCCAGCAATCCCGTGTGGGTAGATGAATCTCTTTCTCGCGGCTGACAGGGGGTCATCAGCTTGCAGACCTTAGAAAGATGAAGCTGTAAATAGTTTCCCACACGGTGAAGTATTTGTTTTGCTTTGCATTCAATATCTTATAAATATAACCTGCTGTGTATATTGCAAACTGATATATTTTGTTTGATTAACGCGGGCTTGAAAGCTACTAATTCGTCATTCATAAAAATTGTGGTTGGGGAAGAATTAACAACAATAAAAGTCTTCTTTGAACTCAGAAGTGCATTTCTGGTGTGTTATGTTAGTGCTTAGAAACTAGATAAGAGGAAAGCACTACATTTGGTACCAGGAGTGGGGTCGATCATTAAGAGTTGATTAAGGGGTTTGGCGAGTTAGTGGATTTCTACGTGCACACTTTAAAAGTGTAATTGTTATTGTTGTTTTGAGAATTACAGAAATTGTTTTTGTTGTTTGGAGAATCACAGTAGCACGGCAGACCATGTTTGAAAATGCATGTGTTGTTAAACTGCCCGATGGTGCTATGAAAAGCTGTGAATTGTTTTCTGTTTGGAGAATTACAGAAGCACGGCAGACCATGTTTGAAAATGCATGTGTAGCTAAACTGCCTGATAGTGCTTGGAGAAATAATTCCTGTTGTACATATGTAGAAAACGTGTCTTTTGGAAGTAATGATGACAGAAAGGTCTGGATACCTTTATCTGCTTACAGAGAAATGCAGGAGAAATGTAGGAAGTTGGAACATGAAAATAGGAATTTACGTGAGCAAATTAGCCAGGATACAATAATTCAAAATAATGCTGAAAGTTATAAAAATGCTGTTGTAGAAGAATCTTTCTTTTCCCATTCCAGTAATGAGGGAGTTAAGACAGCTCCGAGCTGCACTGAGTTTTCATGTGAGCTAGGGTTTTTGGCAGCCAAAGTGCATTCCTTAACTGATAACACGGAGAGAGCTCAGAATGTGATTTACGAGTTACCGTTGCAGAATGAAGTAAAACGAAAGATTTTAGAGCAAGACATTAGCTTGTTTGATTTTTTGAAACAGAATAGCCCTCATTTGAGTGAAATCCTAACACTTTTGTATATGGTCACTGTGAAAAATAATATGCAGCTGCGCGCTTGTGATTTGGCAAATGAAATAATGCAGACTTTAGGTTTCTGCGCACTGCAAGAAGGAAATACTGATGTACATGTACTTCAAGAACAAGGGAAGAAAATAGTGCCCCTAGCTAGAATCATACAATGGATCTGGTACTTGCAAGACAGGGCTAGAGTACCACAGGTAAAAGAGTTACCAATGAAGTTGAGTGCACCATTTGAACTCGTGTCCACTGAAGATAAAAAGCATGTTTGTTTTACTAATGATTCACTGACTGAAATGTTGTTTTCTGGCACAGTAGAAGGAACAGCGTTGTATAATGTGTGTCAGATTTTAAAGCAAGAGCTACGTGAGATGTGTCATTTTTACGCTGATTTTTGGTTCATTGCTAATGTTTTAGCCGTTTGGTTTTCCACATGGCTTGTACCTAACTGGTTCAATTACCTTGCAGATGTTAATGAGAAAAATTCAGAGAGAGAAGTGTTCACCCAGAATTCTGCCTTAGTGGGGATGGCTAAGTGGGTGCCCCAGAAATGTGAACAGCTGAGAGAAAAAGCCACTTACAGGTGGGCAGAGATGAGAGAGATGCACATTCCCCTAGATTTGATAAAAACTGTGCAGCACGCACAAAAGCAATCTGTCATGCAAGCAGTCACAGAGCAGTTGGGGAGAGGAAAGTTAACAGGACAGAAATGGCAAATTGATCAGGTTTTAGGGAAAGTGATTGCTGCAGATTACCAAGGAAAAATCGAAATTATGCTGATACTTAGAAAAGAATCTGATTTATTCATACAAATTGGAGACAGAATGGCCCAAATTGGCAAAAATGCAGTGAATGGAGGTTTGGTAAAGAATGAGTCTGCCCCAGCCCTTCTGACAGTGCAAGAAAAGGGAAGCTGTGGTGCAGCAGATAAAAACCTCAGTGCTGATGTGTGGGTTAAAGTCCCAAGTGACCCTCCAGAACCTGCAGAAAATATAACAAAGGGCCCCAAAAACGTCCTGCTGATTATAAAACAGGGAAAGAAAGAGGAAGGGTGCAGTTTAAATGAAAAATGTTATTTGCAAGAAAAGTCATACTTGTTTCTTTTGCAGATCCTACCACGTTTCGCCACTGTCCCTGAGTGTGCTGTGTGGTCCCCCTTCCGGTGTGTGCGTGTGGGGTCGGGGAAGGGTCCGAACCCCCAACCTGAACCTGGCTGAGTAAAGTGCCAGCACCATGGATCCATTTTGCGCAAACTGCGCCTTCAGTTCAAGTTCAACTTGTTTGATTGCATTCTTCCACTGGAACTAAGCTGTGTGTTTTTTTTTTTTTTTCCCCTCTCGTATGGAACTCTGACTTTTGCTTACCTTCCAGAAAACCTTTCAGATGGACCGTGCACCTTTACATGAGTAGAACTCATGCCACATCAAATTGCTAACACTGTTGAATTAGAGACTCATTCAGAGTACAAATTGCTCAGTCTTTTCTATGTAGATGTATCTGAGGTGAAAGGTTATGAGATCAATGTGTTGATCCACTTCTATTGCTTTACAGGGATTGCTTTGATCATTCAAATGTGACTTGCTGATAATGTTTTTTTTTGTGCTGATGTTTTTTTTGTTTTTGTTTGAAACAAGAGATATGTGAAACAAAAATTCATTGGTCAAAGGGCGGAATGTACTGCCATTTGTTAAATTTTGTTTTGACCAATGACTTTGTGTTTCACCACTGCGCATATTAGTTGCTCAATGTTCACCAGTAGCACATGGTATGTTTTGTTCAGTTGAGCCGCCTATTGGCTTTGACATGGCATTAGCCATTACTTTCTGTATTCAGTTTAGCCGCCTATGGGCTTTGACATTGCATTAGTCATTACATTCTGTATTCTGCCTATTGGCTTTGACATGCTGTATCCAGTCTAGCCGCCTATTGGCTTTGACATTGCATTCCTATTGGCTTTGACATGATGTATTCAGTTTAGCTGCCTATTGGCTTTGACATGCTATTAGATATTCTGCCTATTGGCTTTGACATGATATTATACATTGCATTTTGTATTCAGCTTAACTGCCTATTGGCTTTGACATGATATTATACATTGCATTTTATATTCAGCTTAGCTGCCTATGGGCTTTGACATGATATTATACATTGCATTTTGTATTCAGCTCAGCTGCCTGTTGGCTTTGATATGACACTAGACATTGCATTTGATACTTAGGTTAGCTGCCCATTGCCTTTAACGTGGAGTTAGACATTGCAGTTGAGAATCCAAGCTGTATTTTTCCAAGCTGTGTTTTTGCATAAGATGAACCAAGATGTTTTTCTCACAGTAGACTAGACCTGATAAGAGAGGGTACATGGGTTGTTTTTCTCCGCTTGAGCTTGGGAACAGGAGTAGTCTCGGAGACCTGGCCAGTCTCCAAAAGGCTTGCTCAGTTTTCCCCGGTCTGAGAGGAGGGGGCACACCTTTGTAACGAATGTCACAGGCTGCAGAGATTCAGATTCGGATCTGCCGGACCTCGTGCTGGAGCTCGGCGCCAGCTGCCAGCAATCCCGTGTGGGTAGATGAATCTCTTTCTCGCGGCTGACAGGGGGTCATCAGCTTGCAGACCTTAGAAAGATGAAGCTGTAAATAGTTTCCCACACGGTGAAGTATTTGTTTTGCTTTGCATTCAATATCTTATAAATATAACCTGCTGTGTATATTGCAAACTGATATATTTTGTTTGATTAACGCGGGCTTGAAAGCTACTAATTCGTCATTCATAAAAATTGTGGTTGGGGAAGAATTAACAACAATAAAAGTCTTCTTTGAACTCAGAAGTGCATTTCTGGTGTGTTATGTTAGTGCTTAGAAACTAGATAAGAGGAAAGCACTAGAGGGGGAGAGGGATAAAGGATACACAGGGTCAACGGCTGCACCAACACCACTGTTGGTGTACACAGCACCCTTACACACAGGGAACAGGCCTACGCACTATGCAGTGCACTACCAGTGAAATGGCTAGTCACTAAGGAATGTGGAGGGGCACACACCGCAATCTGCAGCACACCTGGGACCCACACAGCCCTACCCAGGAGTGAGTTCTAACAAGCTAGGTAAGCAGTATTTCCCATTCAGACCCTTAGCCGCCAGAGGACCCACGCTGCTATGTCCGGCCTGTCCTAGGGGCACCCAAGGACACACAACCACTACCCGGATACCAACATATCTATTGATACCCACTGTACTCGCCCCCTTGTGGCCGCTGTGATGCCCTCAAGCACCCATCCAGCTCAGGGTAGGCCACTGCCAGTATGCGGGCCATCAGGGGGGTCAGGGTCCGATGGGCACCCCTTCCTCGTTGGGAGGCCATCCCCAGCTGGGCCTCCGCGGTCTTCCAGGCTCAGCATCTCAGGTCCTCCCACCCTTTCTGACAGTGGGTGCTCCTCCTGCAATAGAACCCCAGGGTCTGCACCACCTTGGTGATGGCACACCATATCCCCTTCTTTTGATGGGCGCTGACTTGCAGAGGCAATACTGACAGGAGAACACCATTAAACAAACAGACCAGCCTGTCACACACATGGCCCACCAAACACATTTCCATCACCATTGGCACACACATTGCCCAATCCACAACAGGTATACCGCCAAGAGGACATCCACCCACTCCCCTCATGGTAGGTCTTCACACACAACTCCAAGCATTCAGGCCACATGCATCATGCCCAAGGTGTACTCACCTGTTGGTCTGGAGGACCACACAGCTGTCTGTACTGGGGTAGGACCCCATCCACCAGTTGCTCTGACTCCTCCAAATTGAAGGCTAGGGCCCTTTCCCCAGTCACACGGGCCATGGTAGGTTCCAGACACAGGTCACAGCAGCACATGCAGAGTAGGTCCTCTCCTATGGAAGGTCAGGAAACAAGTGAGGAATCAGATACAAAATGGCAGTCACGTCTGCGGCGGTGCATATCACCATTAGCCACTGTACCCCTTTGAGCCCTATATTAACCAATGAGATACTGCACGGTGGTTCACGGCCACCTACCGCCATGGCGCACAATGTCAGCAGCATAACCTCACTTCCACCTGTCCGTCCACATGGGACAGGCTGTCGCCATTTCTGGGGGGGGGCTGGACAGGCCTATCGATTATTGCTGCGTCACAGGACCAATTGGCACAAATATCATTAATTACAATGTCCCATTACATGTATGCACATTGTGGAGTTCTGTGGTGGCTCCATTATTCATTTTGTGACAGCCTACTCACGCTTGTGTCCCTTAGATACCTACCACTGCGGATGAATAGGAGATGGAGACATACCCCCGTGTATAGACCCTTGGTGGACTTGGCCACACTGGAGGACAGACACATAATACTCACCTATGGACTGGACAGGGCCACAATCACAGAGCTGTGTGCCCAATTGGAGACTGACCTGATATCTGATATCCGTCAACCGACTGGAATCCCACCTCTTGTGCAAATGCTATCAGTTCTCCATTTCCTGGCAACTGGTTCTTTCCAAGTGACAGTGGGCTTGGCAGCGGGAATGTCACAGCCAATGTTCTCAAACATGCTAACCAGAGTGTTGTCTGTCCTGATAAAAACACATGTGCAGCTACATTGCATTCCCCCAGGTTGAGGATTTGGCCACAGTGAAGGCCAGATTCTATGCAATGGGACATATCCCCAACATAATTGGTGCGATTGACGGTACACATATTGCATGTGTACCCCCCTGCCATAATGAACAAATGTTCAGGAATCTGAAGAGTTTCCACTCCATGAATGTGCAGATGGTGTGCTTGGCGGACCGGTACATCTCCCACGTCAATGGTAAGTATTCTTGGTCAGTGCATAATGCCTTAGTCCTGAGGAATAGCAGCATCCCAAATGTGATGGTCCAACTACAGAGGCACAGGCTGTGGCTGATAAGTGAGCCTTGGTTCCCACCCAGTATATGTTGGTGTATGCCTATGCTGTTGACCATGTAGGATAGTGTGTGGCTAAATGATGTTCCCCAATATTTGCAGGTGACTCTGGTTACATAAACCTACCATGGCTGCTGACCCCTGTGAAGAATGCCAGGACAAGGGCAGAAAAACGTTATAATGAGGTACATAGGCGAACCAGAAGGATCATTGAAAGGACCTTTGGCCTCCTGAAGGCCAGGTTCAGGAGCCTCCATCTGACAGGTGGATCCCTGTGCTACTTACCCAAGAAGGCCTGCCAGATAATCGTGGCATGTTGCATGTTGCACAAACTGGCCCTCAGATGCCATGTACCTTTTCTGCAGGAGGAGGAGACTGGAGATGCCATTGTGGCAGCAGTGGACCCTGAGGACAGGAGGCAGAGGATGAGGCAGAGGATGAGGATGTGGACAACAGAACATTAGTGATCCGTCAGTACTTCCAATGACACACAGGTGAGACAGTGCAACTTTACATTTCGTGACTATTGTTGTATTCTGTGTGGCATGGCCATGCTGGCATTACCCGCTTCTTTCCCACACTTACTGTTGCCTCTGGATATTGATTTTGCAGATGTTGGTGATATGACACATTTTCCTGGTGTGATCACAACAGCCAGCTACTGGTCATTATTTCTATGCTCATTGTATGTACAGTTTATTTGCAATGGTTGTTGCTGCTTCAATCAATACATATTTGCAAAACATGAATTACTCATAGTCGATTTTTATCCATGGGTGTTTATTGTAGTGCCAATATCTGGAGGGCAAAGTGCAATGGGATGGGGTGATGATGGAGGAAAGTCCAGGGTATTGTTCCAGTCTGTTTGTTGCACTGGTGCATTGTCCATGGGGACATAGGTAGGAGAGCTATGGCAGTTCAAGATGGACAAGGTGACTGAGTGGGACACAAGGGGGACAATCAGGAGAGTCTTGTTTCCTGGCAGTGGTCTTGGCAAGTGTCTCTGGCTTCAGTCTGGTTTGCAGGGAACGGTTGCGGAGTGGTTCACCTTCTGCAGGGGGAGGGATGCTGGTGGCCTGTTGGTCCTGTGGCGGGGCCGCCTGGCCTCTAGCGGCAGTGGAAATGGAGGGCTGTTCAGTTGACTGGCTAGTGGTAGGGGCCCGCTGGCGTGACACTGCCTCCCTCATAATGTTGGCCATGTATGCCAGCAACCCTGCAATGGAGATCAGGGTGTTGTTGATGGTCTACAAGTCCTATCTGAACCCCTGATACTGTCCCTCCTGCAGCCACCCGTTCTCCTGCACGTTGTCAAGGATCTGGTCCATCGTGTCCTGGGAATGTTGGTAGGCTCCCAGGATCTCTGAGAGTGCCTTCTGGAGTGTCGGTTCCCTGGTCCTGTCCTCCCCTTGGTGCACAGCAGTCCTCCCAGTGTCCCTGTTGGCCTGTGCCTCTGTCCCCTGAATGGTGTGCCCATTGCCACTGACCCCAGGTCCCTGATTGTCTTGGGTATGAGGTGTGGCCTGGGGTCCGTGTACAGGTGGACACACTACTGATTGACGTGTCCTGGGGACAGAGGTGTGGGTACGCTGGGTGGGTGCTGTGGTGTTGGTTCCTGATGGGGGAGGCTCTGTAATGGTCTGTGACTGTGCTTGTGTGACCCACTGTCCAATGGTCCCTGATGGGCCAGGTAGATCTTCCAGATCCTGAAGTCCAGAGTTACTGTCTTCACTGTGGGCTGTTGGGGGACTGGATAGTGGCGGCACCTCCTCTCCAGTGACACTGGCTGGGGTACCTGTGGGGATGTAAATGATGTATTATGCTTCAGGTGTCTGACATTTGTACTTCTGTAGCTTCCCCTCTATGGTTGTTGCTCCCCTGGCAGCATTTGCTTGTGTATGTTAGTGTATAGTGATTATGTTAGTATCCCTATGCTGTGCATGCTTTGGTGATAAGTGTCCATGCAGGTCTGTGAGGGGTGTCCATGCATTGGTACAGCATGCAGGGCTTGCCATTGGGATCAGTGTGATGTGATGGTGGAGTGAGTGGGATGGGGTGGAGTGATGGGAGTGAGGGTAGGGTGTGTGATGGCATGCAGGTATGGAGGTAATAATTGTTAAAAGTTGGCTTACCAGTGTCCAGTCCTCCTCCAACTTCGGCCAGGTCCTCAGGATGCAGTATTGCCAGTACCTGCTCCTCCCATGCTGTGAGCTGTGGGGAAGGAGGTGGGGATCCACCGCCAGTCCTCTGCATAGCAAGCTGGTGTCTTGCTGCTATGGAACGTACCTTCACCCGTAGGTCGTTCCACCTCTTCCTGATGTTGTCCCTTGTTCTTGGGTGCTGTCCCACATCGTTAACCCTGTCTATGATCCTCCGCCATAGCTCCATCTTCCTTGCTATTGATATCTGCTGCACCTGTGCTCCAAAGAGCTGTGGCTCTACCCTGATGATTTCCTCCACCATGAACCTTAACTCCTCCTCAGTGAAACAGGGGTGCCTTTGTGGTGCCATGGATGTTATGTGATTTGTGTTGGTGAGGGTGTGTTGGGTAATGTGTTGGGGTGTGTGATGTGGAGTGTGTGAGGGGTGTATGGGTGTGAGTGGTGTGTGTGTCTAGTTGTCGCAGTGGTCTTGGTGTCAGTATGGTGGCAATGATTTGTATTCGGAAAGGGTTGTGGGTAATGTGGGTGTGTGTTTTATAGTGGAGTGGGTGTGGTGTATGTATGGGTGTCAGGTGTGTGTTGTTTGAATTGTCCAATGTAGTGTTATTTTGTCTGTGGGTGTCCATTGTGAGCGCGGTGGTATGTACTGCCAATGGTTTACCCCCGTTGAATGTCCGCCGTGGTGATTAGTGGGTCATAATGTGATGGGCGTTGTTCTGTTGGCGTAATGGTGTGGGTTCTGGGACTGCCACTTTAACACTGACCTTTGGGTTGGCGGATTTGTGTATGTGGATGTATTCTGTCGGATTGGTGATTGTGTGTCATAATATGGTGGTTGGCTATTCGCCAACATGGCGGTAAGTTGGCGGCTGTCAGCATGGCGGTAAGGGCATTTACCACCAATGTCATAATACGGGCCTAAGTCTTCCTCTGTCTAAATATCTTTTTTATGAAATTATAGTTCCTAGAATTACCCACTAACAGTCTCTCCATCAACAAAAGTGCCCTAAATCACCATCACTGCTAGTGGATTAATTACCATAACTATTAGTTGAATGATTACCATTAGTGTGTTTGGATTAATCACCATCACTATCAGTGCACCTATCCACCACATAGGTAACTCTGGTGTCAGCAGATCTGGAGTCCAGTCCAAGATTCATGTCCTCATCAGATAGCCATGACCTTAATACTCCATCGGAAGCCACAATCACATACTAGTGTCAATCATCATCATGTACAACAGTCACGGTTACTACCAGCACCCCAGTAACCATCACAATTTTCTTAATGCAAAGCATTTGAGGGTAAGGAATGCAAGTAAACAAATACAAACATATATAGATGAACATAGGAAATGTATCAGCGACAGAGTGATTTTCTTCTCTGGAGTAGACAATAGTAGAATTTGAAAAGTCACTGCCCTCTGTCTTGGCATCAACGCAGCATTCATCCTTTACATTTGTACGCTGTTGTGATATGAAAGCCAGCAGTCGATAGCTTTTTTGCTATTGTCCACAAAAATGCGTGAAGGAAACATTTCAGACTCAAATAACATATCTGCATTTTACAAATAAAAATGGGCACATTTCAATGACCATCAGCTTCACATATTTGAATTCTGGTATATAGGTGGTCATTACGAAAGACCGCCGAGGAACCACCGTGCTGAAGACCGCCAGTGCAGGCGGTTTTCCGCTCAGCGAATTATGACTGCTGGCAGCCCTCCGTCCTTTTACGGACGGAGAGCCACCAGCAGCCATCCTGGCAGTCGGCAGGGAAGTGGAGGTTGCTCCACCTCCACCGCCCCATCATCATAACACCGCCCACCGGTGTTCTGGTGACGGGGTGCTGGCGGCGGAGCAGCCCCCATGGATCCCGTCCCCTCCGGGAAGATCAACGGACAAGGTAAGTTGATCGTATGTTAGGGGAGGGGGTGGAGGGGTGTTGTGTGCGTGCATGGGAGTATGCGTTTGAGTATGTTGAGGGGTTGTGTGAGTGCGTGTATGCATGCGGGAAGTGTTCTGTTCTTGAGAATGTGCACGTGTCTGTCTGTATGTCTGTGAATATGTGTGCGTGTATGTCTGGATGTATGTGTGCGTGTATGACTTTGTGTGTGTATGTTGGTATGTATGTTGGTATGTGTGCGGGTATGTGTATTGGGTGTGTCTGTATGTGTGTAGGGATGGGGGTGTGTTGTAATGCAGGAGGTAGGGGTGGGGATGGGGGTCCTGCCACCTTTGGGGGGGGTAGGGGGGTGGGAGGTGTGGGGGAGGACTCGGCGGTGTACTGTCATGGATTTCATGGCGGTCCCAAACCTCCTGAAATCCGTGGCGGTCGGCAGGATCGTGATACCGCCGGTGGTCTTGTGACAGCCACCGGGCAGGAGACCGAAGTCTCCAGCCCAGCAGTCGTCACCGTCCTGGCGGTCGGATCGGAGAAGTGGCGGATGGCCATGGCGGTAACTGCGATGGTCATGATTCAATTTTTTTTTCCTCCAGCCTGTTGGCGGTATTACTGCCACTTCTCCACCGACTGCCAGGGTCGTAATGAGGGCTATAATGTCTTGCCACCCTATTCCGGATATTGAATCAAGATGTTGAGCCAGTTCTTGGCATGCCTCCCAGCCCCCACTACCATGGTCTGGCGCTTTCTCCAGGCATGTGCACCCTGGAAGGGAGTACTTTCATGCAGTGCTCCGGCCAAGGGGAAGGAAGTGACAGTTCTGAAGTCTGAAACCTGGGTTCGAGGAGTCCCGCTTATTTCTGGGACATAGGTTGTCCAAATTAATAGTTTTGTTGTCTTCGAGGAAGCCTGCTAATATCTGGAGCCTGTGGAAAATAGTGCATTCGAAAGGCAGTATTGCTGTCTATTTGATAGCCCATCTGTCTGAGATCAGGGATTAACACTGTTATCAGAGATAGCTTTGCTGTCTTAAACCATGCAGTTCTGTGGGATAGCACTGCTGTCAGAGGTTTGACAGTTCTGACTGGTACCAGTCCTGTCTGAAGTTTGGCAGTTTTGAGGGGTAGCTTTTGTATGTGTTCACTTCAAGGTTGCACCTCAGAGTACTGCCACCTTATCACTGAAACCTCTGAGCTATGCTGGGTTCGATTAATTTTTTTTTATCCCTGGGCCATGGGGGAGGCTGGAAAACCATCTAGTCTACAATTTCATTCACCTTTCGGAGCACAATGGTGAGCAATGAGCAATGAGGAGGTAACCACCATTTCCATGTCTAAGGCAGGACCAACAGTACTTGCCCTCAGCACACAACTGAAACAGTTGCTATACACAAATGTCGAACACCAGTGCTTCTTAGTGTTGTAGATATTTTAGTAAACCTTGTCACTCAGACAGCGGTAACTAAAAATGACTGAGGTGAGTCAAAGTTCTACAAGAGATTCAACCTGTACAGAAATAATAGCCATAGGAAATATGAGGATGTTCGGTTGCTTCCTCCCTGCTGGAAATGAGCAGTGCTGATTTTATGCTCGTTAAACTTTAGCCTCTCTGAGCTCTGCTGCAGAATAAGGAGCCGAAGGATGTAGACTGGGTGGAATTCCCCTATGCTCCCGTCCTATTCAGGTGTGTCTAGCCCCTTCTCCCACAAACTGAAAAACGTACCATCCCAGTTAAATGATGACCAGTCGGGATGTAAGTGCAAGAGTTTTTTTCTTCTATCACCATTCCCTGAGTCCAGGCAACAACTGCCAGTGCTGGAACACTGTACTCGAGCCTTCCTACTCCGCCAAACATTCCAACTCTACCAGCCTGGCCAAACAGCACACCCCCTATGTAACAAAACCAAACAAACATGTTAAAATAACATAGTTGGTAACACATTGCTGGAGATATCCACCTTCCACACAACAATGAAAAAACTATGGAGAGGTAATTTACAATGACTACAAATACAAGGAATGGAATAAAACATTTGAGTACAATACAAACCTAATACTTATAGACACCAAATTATTATAAGTGCAGCACAAACAAAAGAAAGAGTAGAAATAATAAAAATCCAGCTCTGGATAGTACTAGAAGTAAATGAAAAGTGTAAATACTACATTACATTGCAAAGTCAGAAACTAGATTTCCACGCTTATTGTCATTCATCCCAAACGTATTGTGAACGCAATCAAAGATTAAGGGCCTGATTCCGATTTTGGCGGGCGGCGGAGGCCGCCCGCCAATGTCCCGCCGACAAATGACCGCACCGCGGTCAAAAGACCGCGGCGGCCATTCTTACATTTCCGCTGGGCCGGCGGGCGCTCTCCAAAAGAGCGCCCGCCGGCCCAGCGGAAATGCCCCTGCAACGAGGATGCCGGCTCCGAATGGAGCCGGTGGAGTTGCAGGGGTGCGACTGGTGCAGTGGCACCCGTCGCGTATTTCAGTGTCTGCATTGCAGACACTGAAATACTTTGTGGGGCCCTCTTACGGGGGCCCCTGCAGTGCCCATGCCATTGGCATGGGCACTGCAGGGGCCCCCAGGGGCCCCGCGGCACCCCCTACCGCCATCCTGTTCCTGGCGGGAGACCCGCCAGGAACAGGATGGCGGTAGGGGGTGTCAGAATCCCCATGGCGGCGGAGCGCGCTCCGCCGCCATGGATGATTCTGCAGGGCAGTGGTAAACCGGCGGGAGACCGCCGGTTTACCCTTTCTGGCCGCGGCTGAACCACCGCGGTCAGAATGCCCTTGGGAGCACCGCCAGCCTGTTGGCGGTGCTCCCGTGGTCGGTGACCCTGGCGGTCACCGGCCGCCAGGGTCAGAATGACCCCCTAAATCTGGGCCAATTAACATTAAGGGTTTGTTCCAAACTTTATCATTCTCCAATACTACAACATGGTCTTTGACTTTGTTTTACTTGTACGGGAGCAGAGACACGAGAAAACCCTTTCTGCAAATTGCTTGGCTTCTTGATTCCGACCCACTTGAGTCTGACCGAATCAACAGCTTTGATAGGAAGATTACAATGTTCCCTACCTGCCCTACTGTATTTGTCTGGAACTGCACATCTGACATCTACCACCTCCTCTAGCCTCTCCATATTCACTTTCTTCCAGCCCATCAACTCCTTGTTTAACTTAGATCCAGTTACTTTCCCTCTCAACAGGGTAAAAGGTGATACCTCATTGCTAATGTGCAGTGTGGTTCTTATGGCCCATAACATGTCTCTGATTGCGGACTTGCACTCCAACCCATAAATCAATGGCAACTGCAGTTCATCTTTTATCATCAGATGTTTTCTCTGTACTAGTCCATTGCTCATGGGATGGCAAATGGAAGTCTTCATGTGCTTTACTCCCACTGACTCCGAAAATGTATACATTTCTCTTGACACTAACTGGGTGCCATTGTCAGTAATCAATTCTTCAGGGTACCCCTCTCTCAAGAACAGTTCTTGAACAAACTCGATGACATATGAGGTACTGTTTTCCACAAATGTTACCATGGGCCACTTGGAAAAGTAATCTTTGAAGACAAGACCAAATTTGGGTTGACTCCCTAAAACGCAAATGGTCCTGAGATGTCAAGTGCCATGGCAAATTAATGCAATTTTTAGGATTGGCTGGGCATGGTTACCTGCGTTTTGTTGCTGAGAACGCAAGTGCAACAATCCCTGAGGAAACACTCTAATTCCTTATCAATGCAATACACCAGAAACCCTCTCCTAATCTGCTTTTCACGGCACATATGCCTATTTGTCTCTCATGAGCTAAGTATAGAACCTTGTTTTGAAGACTTTTTGAAACGACTAACAATACACATCTGCATAGCATACCATTTTCGATTGATAATTCCTCAGCAAACTTCTTTTAGGGAATTAAGTTATCCTGTAACGTCTTAGACGTAAGCCAGTCGTGAGGCACACATTTCATAATGGCTTCCATGTCATAATCATTCTATAGTATACACTTCCATTCTTGTTCAGAAAACGCTTCTTTCATGACAACTCTGAAGTAGTCACACACACCCTCTCCAGATCATCTAAGCATTACTGCTTGGAATCATTTTTACCCAAGTAATCTGGGCAAACAGTCTGCAGCAAAATTCTTTATGCCAGCAACATACTCAAGGGTATAATGAAATACCTGATGCCTGTACTGCTAGTTGGCAATATGGGGAGTGGCTCTGCCTTCTCCAGTAGTGCTGAACAGATCAACTAATGGCTTAGGATGAGTTCTGAGGATAATATGGCTTCCCCATATAAAGTTCTTAAAGTATTGCATGCCCCAGTACAAGGCAAGAGCCTCTTTTTCTGTGGTGGAGTAAGTGGACTCCATTCCACTCAAAGCTCTTGAAGCAAATGCCACAATTTCCACACTTCCACTGTTCCTTCTTTGCATGAATACAGCCCAAAGCCATGGTTGTTGGCATAAGTAGTAATAATGCTTAAATACAGCTCGATTTATAAAGAGCCTCCACACTCATGGTGGAGGCTCCGCACAGTTGTGGTGGGATCTCAGGACTCGTGGTGGGATCAGTGCAATGAGACACTGCAGTATGCAGGCCCCTCCATGACTGCGGAGATCCCGCCATGACTGTGGAAACTAAGCTACAAGTCTGGAGACTTTCTGTGAATCGAGTACTTAGGGCCTCATTATGACTTTGGTGGTCTTTTGGCAAGACCACTGCTGTGGCTGCCAAAAGACCACCACGTTGGCAGTAATCCGACTGCCGTATCACGACCCACACTGTGAATTCTGCCAAAAACAGCCAAAATTCCAAAACCACCAGGACACTGGAGGGCGGGAAAGAGGCAGTTCACCACCAGCACCACCAGCCCGACACAGATCTGCCCACCAGATTACGATTCACAAATCACCACAGCCGTCCTTCCATGGCGGAAAAACATTGGCAGTGTGAGACGCCGCGGTCAGAAACCACCACTGTCAGAACACAATATCACAATGGACAGTTTGAATACCCCACACCTGACACACAACCACACACCCGACACACCTATACACACCACTATATAAGACGCTCGCACACAACCCACAATCCTTTGCAACAAAACTGCAATACTGAAAAACAGAGAGCAGGCACATACACAGAGAGAGCACCCTAACACTATATGCACACAAACACCACACACATCACGCCAGCTAAACAAACACAATACACACATAACAAGCACACAAATTCCACGACTACCGTTCATCCCTCACAACGCACCACCCACACCTTATCATTCACCCAACACTGCACCCTTTCATACATAACCCCCCTACACTGTCAACACAATCACAGCCATGTCCCCACAAAAGCACCCATGATTCACCGACGATGAGTTGAGGGTCATGGTGGATGAAATTGTTAGGGTACAGCCACAACTGTTTGGAGCCTCCTCCCCCACAGTTCACATCTTGGGAGGAGAAGGTCTTGGAAATACTGCACCCTGAGGGGTTGACTAGAATACCTGGGGGACTGGAGCCTGGTAAGTTGCCACAAATCAATGTCGCACAATTGTCGTGTCCTGCATGCTTCCTCAACACCCAAATACCCCCTAATTCACTGAATGTCCCACTACACCTATCTGCCAAAATCACCCAATGCCCCTATCCTACATGCCACCACCCCACACAGCCCTTGGCAAGCACACTGATACCACTAGCTAATCCTATCACTATGACTCCCACTATGCACCAACCTATCAATGCGAAAACCTGCAATGTGCACATCACGTCACATTTCATGCATGTATGACTATTGTACGACCTACACCAACTAGAATGTACAACTGAGGACTAGTACATGGCTATGACAGCAATGCAATGGCACACCACAAAGGCTAAACATAGCTACGGCTCAGTGACAAATCCAAATGGACACTGATCCATATCCCATAGCCTGTAATGGACTGACCATAGGTTTGGAAAGTAAGATGCCAGACTCCATGCAGAACATCCAGAGACAGGAATATCACCTTTTGCGTACCCACTTACTGTGTTCCCAATGGAACATCATGGTGCAATGTGCAGCCATATTGTGTGACAACTACCATGCCTCACTACTCACCAGGTAGCAGAATCGGATAGTCATGTCAAGTATCAGATAGTAACAAACCCCATTATCAGTGCCATACATACTAATCAATGATGACAGCACCCAACATTGAGTATGGTAATCCTGTCATAGACTTGAATGAAATTCCAAGCTATGCTGTGCAGCACCTGTGATTGTCATTGCAGGGAATCATGGTAAGCCACTCTCTGCATCTCACAAAGAGGGAACCAAACACACATTCTTAACTGTACTCTGTGTCTCACTCCATTCACAGGTAACCCTGCCATTGCCGCCATTGAGAGGATACCAGACACTGTTCGCCCTCCTCAGGATGAAGGCCCCAGTGAGGACTACACGTCTGGATGTCTGGACAG
This sequence comes from Pleurodeles waltl, assembly GCF_031143425.1. Taxonomy (NCBI): domain Eukaryota; kingdom Metazoa; phylum Chordata; class Amphibia; order Caudata; family Salamandridae; genus Pleurodeles; species Pleurodeles waltl. The sequence goes on from NC_090442.1 coordinate 1,015,617,821, forward strand.
TGACAACCTACTTAGCCCATCCGGGACACCTTGTCAGTCAACAAGTCCCAGCCTCACCATGCCCACAACAATCCCCCCATCTCTGTTGCTCTGACATCACAGCTAACCAACCACCCCCAAACCTGTGTCCCAAGGACTGTTCAATCAGGTGTGTGTCCCACAGTACAGGGTCCTGAGTCGGACCGTCACACCCCAGACAATGATGGTCCTGCTAACACTAAGAGTGTGCACACGTGCCAGGGGCACAGGCACCTGGGGGCAGGTGATGTGGGAGAGATGCTGTGGGCCAGAGGATGGGGCACCCAAGGGACTCCACTGACCAGGAAACCATCTCCCAAGTCCTAGGAGCATACCAAACATCCCAAGACTGTATGGACCAGATCATCACCATGTTGGGGGAAAATCAAAAGCTGCAGAGGGAATACCACCAGGAGGCCATGCAGCAGTGGCAGGCACACAATCCCACCATGGCCTCCATAGCAATGGTGCTGAGGGACATGACCAGCACCCTGCATGCTTTAGCAACCCACCATCAGGGTCCTTCCACTAGCAACCTGACATCTGCCCCCTCTACATCAGCAGTAGCTAGTGGAATGGAGCCAGGGGCTCCCCAAGCCTCAGACACCCCTCCCTCTGTAGCTTAAGAATCCCCCCGCAAACGTGGATGTCCTTCCAGACGTCCGGCTGGAGCAGATGCCAAGACCAAACCCACTGCCAAGAAGCGAACCTCTCCTAATTTGTCACCCTTGTGTGCCACTGATATACCCTGTTGACTGTTCAGAGACAGAACTTCATTTTCCCATGATACAAGGACACTGGACCTGTGTGACCAAATGTTGCAGAAGCTACTCTGATTAATCCATCTACCATGACTCCTCTCTTCACCTGTTTGTTACGTTGTTCATATTCATTTCGCTTGTCACAAAACTGAATGCACAAATCACTTATGGATACAGCTACTGTATATGTGTGTTTAATGATACAACAATATTTGTCCTACTACCCAACTGTGGTCTGGTAATGCCCCCCCTGATTTTAAATGGCAGTGTCCTGGCCATCATACGGAAGCTCCCTCAGCAGGACACACATGACAACAGTAAGGTCATTGGACAGATGTCAGAGAGTAAGGTTGAAATCCACAGTAACACCAGGGTGTAGTCCATTGAGCCATCTGCAATTAGAGCAAGACAGAGAGTACCATCAGGATGGAAGGCATGACTGGGGGTGAGTGTTTGAAAAGTTTCAACACTCCATCCATCATTTTTTTTGTGATGTTGCCTTGTGTGACCTATGTGGCTAGGGTATGCCCAGACGTGGGTCCCTTGCTTGCTGCACTACTGGATTCAAGCTAGCCTGGCTGATGAAGGGTGACACCCTGAAACCAGTTACAGGATGCTTGAATCCTGTCCAGGGAGGAACTGGCTTAGCAGTTTGGGCTGGAATGCTCCCATAGGCAGCACGGTCAAGACTGATTTTCTTATGACTGGGTCTGAACTGGGGTGACGTGGCAAGCAAAATAATGATAGACTAAGCCCAGATTTGTGACTGGGGTGAGTGTTTGAAAAGTTTCAACACTGCGTCCATCATTTTATTTTGTGATGTTGCATAGTAAGCACATGTACATGTAATCAACTGTGCTCCTACTGTAGTATAACTACAATTCATGAGCACCCAGATTGGATCTATACAGCACCAGACTCAGGCCCTTCACCAAATCCACTTAACAGACTATCTGTTATGTACACCTCCCAGAACTGTACTCAATCACCATTGACTGGTGATGTGTACCTCAAGCCTTAAGCACTAGACCCACACATGAAATCCACATCCAGTGGGTGGGAGGAGAAGGGAACAGGAGAATGCAGGAAACCCAGCTCAAAACTGGTCAGTCCACAAGAGATGTGCATGTCGGAATCAGTTGCTACAACACATATTTGAGGTCAACCACTGATACTGTACATCTTACATTCTATCTGTCTGCTTTCACAACTCACACATAGGCATTGGATATCATTACTCCATCACATATGTTGAAGGTCAGGAGGTGTAATGTCAGCTATCCACTTCTGATTGTGCACAGACAAGAATTGAAAAGGCACACCTCACATAGCTGTATTTCACTGGAAGTAATGATTGATGATCTCAGTTCTACAGTCAGCTGCTCCTTCTTCCTCTGGCTCTTCATTACTTTCCATATCGCCATGTGCAGCCACAGGTACAGCTTCCTCACCATCATCAGCTAGCAATGGTATCTGACACCTCAGGGCTAGATTGTGGAGCATGCAGGAGGCAACAATGAATTGGCAATCTTTGTGGGGTGAGTAGAGGAGGGCACCTCCAGATAGGTCCAGGCACCTGAATCTTGCCTTCAGGATGCCGAAAGTTTGTTCTATTACACGCCTTGCCTCCTGTGGGCCTCATTGAAATGGAGTTCCCCTGATGTGGCTGGGTACCTCACAGTTGTTAACAGCCAAGGAAGGTTTGGATAGCCAGAGTCACCTGTGACCATAATGGTAGAACTATTAAAATTAAAGGTTCAACGAGTGGGCAGATTGTGATAACAGGTCACATTACATACAAACACATTACAATGTATACTTGCCAACCAGCCAGGCCCTCTTTGTGTGTAGTCATGCCATCATGTGTGGTACATTGCTGTTTTGCATAATGTTGGAGTCTTCACTGATCCAGGTCACTTGGCTGTCACTTGGAAGATGTACTGGTCTGCCAGACACACCTCCCGCACGTTGATGGAGTGGTAGTTCTTCCTGTTCCAATACACCTGGTCATTGACACTGGGAGGGACCAGGGAAACATGGGTGCCATCAATGACCCCTACCACATGAGGAGTCTGTCCCATTTGATAAAAGTCAGCCTTCACATATGTCGTATCCACTCTTTGGGGAAACCTGATGTAGCTGTGCAGGTGTTTCAAGAAAGCACACAGTACATCCCTGAACACCAGACTGAATGTGGGCTGAGGCATCCCTGCTGTTAAGCCAACTGTATTCTGGAATAACCCTATGGCCAGGAAATGTAGCACTGGCAATACTTGAACAATGGGAGGAATGCAATATGGATTGCGATTGCCTGCCATCAGATCTGGCTACAACTGTCTTCATAGATCCATGATGGTCTGGCAAGTTAGACGATAGGTTTGGATGACATGCCTGCCCTCCATGGTTGCAAGGTCAGCCAGTGGACGGTACACTGGTGGTTGTCTCATTTCCCTCATTGCAGGATACCTATGTTGAGAGGAGAGAATGTACAATATGTCATGCAGTAGGCACTCATCAGCAACACATGGTATTGAAACAGACATCTAACATGTGTAGGGGATACGTAGCAGTGCTGACATAAACAAAACAGACAGTGGAAATGCACATCATACACAGGCATTGCAGCACATTGGCTGAAATGTCGGGTAGGATGCATGACACATATGTACAAGAAAACGAGTAGGTTACTGTGCAGTCCTGCACTGATCAAACATATATAATTAATTCAGCCTATATGCCAGTGTACCACACAGTAGCTACACAGAACTATCGACATTCATTCAGACTCAACAGATCATTCTCATGATTGGCCCATCATGTAACACAGCCATTAAGTCACAACATTCTGTGATGAAGATATCTGAACAAATTGGTGTCTGATGCACTTATTTAAGAACATGCATCAAGTACATGTGCCCAAAATGGCAGGCTGTTCTGGACAGTTGGAAGTGGCCTTGCAGTGAATCTCATTTTGTTTTAATGGGAAACAGGAGTTAGCTTAGCCTTTCGCTTGCAGAATCGTGCCCTGTCACCCTGTGATTTTTACCCTACTTAGTTTGCTCTGTTTCAGCCAATTTATTTAATTATATTCTTTAAGATGGCTGCCTTGTTTCTAGTTAGGCCAATGTTTTAGTTTCACGTTATCAGTGCCACCGTGCTAAGGAGTCAATATCAAGCGACAAAGATAAACAAACTGTAGGGGTTCACATTAGGTACTTCCCCTCTTCACGCCTTCGAGGGAATTGTTTACTTAAATTGGTTACCCAAGCATGTCTTGTTATCTATTGTTTGGGAACAGACTTCCGTCAGGGGTCCGAGCAGATCTGTATCAATGCACCTCACTTAAACAGATAGCCAGATGGATTCCGTCAGATGCCATTGCTGCTATTGATGCTGCACATTGCCTTGACGATAACCCAGTCTTCGTGTCCCTACGGAGTCTGAGCTAGAGACCTCATTCCAAGGTAACAAGGGTTGGGGGATCTTCTCATGGACATGGCACTGGCAGATTAGGTTTAACACACCTAGCTCTCTTCTAGGTTAGAGATTAGGTTCACATTATTATGGTATTAGAACCTATTTCATATCTCATTTCACTTCATGTCATTTCATGATATTGCAAGATGGTGGGTGCCTTTGTATTAATGACTCTTGTCTTTACCATTCTGTTTCTTGTACTGTTCATTATCCTAATCTTTGCAGCCCATGAAACGTGTCGTAGATTGCAGTTTTGTTAAATAAAACCTATTGACACCTTACTGCATCTTCTTCAATGCCTGTGTTTGATTGAGACATGTTGTTCATGTGAGAAAGGAGTATTCCCCGTTTAACCACAACACTCTTGAGTCCATGCATAAAGGCTACCACAAATCACCTTTTACTGTTTGGAATTTTGGTGAGGTGCTGCCTGTGAGCCGGGAGGGTTGGGACGACAGTTGCGACTTGTTGTAGGACTGGCATAGTCACCTGCAAACATAAGTACTATCATCCTTAAACCAGCAGTCTTGCCAAGAGCAAGAGTCAAACTACGGCAACCTATGTCTGCTGGCAGAAGTAGTCATGGTGGTAGGCGGTAGCAACCACAGTGCAACTTGTCATAGGTTAATATTGCTGTCTATGGCGGACTGGGGCCAATGGCGATGACCACCGGCGGTGACAGTTCTGTGACCACCATTTTCTGCAGTCTTGTTCAATTGACTTCTGACACCGCTGCTAGCAAAACCTCTACGACGTACTCCCTCTGGGAGCCATCATGCCTCGTCCTGCAGGTGATAGGGCCCCTGTCTTCATACAGGAAGAGCTAGAGAAGCTGGTGGAGGAAGTCCTACCCCTGTATGAACAGCTATATGGGGCACCAGAGGAACAGGTGAGTCCAATAGCCCAGCAATGTGTGCTTGGTCTTGTGTGTGACTGTGAGTCAGGAAGTGTGAACTGTAGTTGGAGTAGATGCATGCATGTGGTATACCATACAGGCATGTGTGCTGAGAGGATGGGTATGTGTGCTCACTTGCTGTTACAGTTGTGTAGTGTGAACTCCTGTTCGAATGGAGCATTTGTACATCACTTTCTCCTTTTTTCTGTGTCATACGTGCAGGTGAACACCCATCAGAAGAAGGGGATCTGGCATGCAATCACGAAGAAAGTGTGGACCCTGAGGGTCCACAGCCAGTGGAGCACCTATTATCAGAATCGATGGGAGGACCTGAGGCGCTGGGCCTGGAAGACTGCGGCGGCCAAGCTGGGGATGTCCTCCCAGCAAGGGTGGGGTGCCCGTCTGACCCTGCCTTCCCCCAAGTGGACCACATTTTGGTGGTGGCCTACCTTGAGGTGGATGGGCATTTGAGGGCAGCACAGCAGCCACAAGGTGGTAGGTAATGACTGTTTCCTGGCACTTGGCTCTGGTTGTATGGTGTTTTCTGTCTCACTGTTGTTTCTATGACAATGTATTAGGTGAAGGATGTTTGTAAACTAGTGTGAATCAATTGGTATCACCTTGCCTGTGTATTTGATATGGATCTCGCATCATGGTTAGCTATGTGTAAGTTTTGGACTTCTGTATCAAGACATCATTCTGAGTGCATGTGGAGATGCTCAAATGTCAATGCCACATGTGTTGCCTCATCCTGCCATTCCAATGGATGTGAGCTGGTGTGTCACCATACCCATTGACTCATACCTGGTCCATCCATTTGCAACAGGGCTGCTCACCTGTTGTATCAACTGGGAGGCTCACTCAATTGATACAGAGTCCAAACATAACTAGTACTGGTACAGGGCTGGACCCCATGTGAGGCTGCCATCTTATTGACACCACAGATTTAAGCTGCGTAGGACAGTACTGCTGCCTACCACAGATATGTGCTGTGTGGGACAGGGCTGTGTTTGTTGTTGTACTCCCATTGGCCATTCAACTCCATTCTATGGGGTATGAGAAGGTTGCAACAAAAGGACATCCTACTTTGGGTGTCTGATTTGTGTATTTAGACTCATCATGCTTTTCCATGTGATTGGCCTATGGGTATTTCATCTCTGCCCTAATGGGTTGGTTCTAGAGGAGGTAAGTTTTTTGCCAGAGGCAGCCTTTTACAATATGCTATGTCAATGCTATGTGTGTGTATGCCCTACCATTTCCTTAGCAACCTTGGCAATATGCTGCCTATATCATCTCTCAATGGTTACTTGGGGGCACAGCATATGAATTGGGACAATCTTTCCTACACTTGTCCTAGCAGATGTGTTCAGTCTGATGAAGTTATACATGCACTGGCAATCATGTAGGTCCATGTGTGCATCATGTGAACACATCATTTCCGTCTGAGATTGTTGTAGTCTGGACTTAGGTACAGGAAATCACATGTCAGGTATGGTGTGAGTGATATAGGTTTACTCATGTGCCAGTAGTGTAGCTGCATGACAGGTGGAATGGTATGTGGCCTATAATGTAAATTGTGGCTGCCTGAAGAGTTGTTGTTGTGACACTGCACTCAGTGATTGCCAATGGATGTATCATGTGTGCTATGTAGCCCATTGTAGCTGCACACATATTTATGCACTGATGTGGTGCATCTGTGTTTTATGTCTGCAGATATTCCTCTGTGATTGTGTGAATGGCATGCCATGCCTGTACTCCAGACATGTATTCTACACATCAGTTATCATGTGTATGGGAGTCCCACTTGTTCTGGCTTCATCAGTTGAAGCACCCATGTTGCCATATATGTATAGGGGGTCAGCCAGCCATGTGATATGTATGGCAGTTGCTGTGTAGTCTGTGAATAGGGTAGTCTACACTATCAAGGGACATTGCTAATTGAGATGGACTCGTCAGGTGTTGTTTCAGGACATGCATGATATGTTGTGATCAGTCACCTGCTCTTCCAATTGGTGATAGGAGTATGGAGACCAATGATCAGGAATATGCTTGATATACCTACTTCTGGCAGGGCATGAGTAGCATGCTGACATGGCTTTACAGGTGTTCAGTTGGATTACTCTAGTTGTGCTAACTTACTTGGGATCTGATGTGTGTGTGTGTGGGATGATATAAAGGGGTGGATAGTTGTAACATGTTGTGACATGATATAGGATATGTGTAATGCCAACAGAGATTGCCTAGCAAGGAGATGTTTACCTACACTTATGCTTGCTCACATGTGTGTATGTAATGAATATGAAAGCCCTTTCTCTCCCTCCCTCTCTTTCAATTTGTGTGCATCAGCATCGGCAGGCAAAGGAGAAGGGGCACAGGCGAGTGGGCATGCTGCTGGCCATGGGACCCAGAGTGCTGCGACCAGCGACAGTGAGGGACCCAGTGGCCCGGAGGGTGAGGGGAGTGCCACGGGGGGGACTGGATATTCTGCATCATCATCTTCGGAATTCTCCACCAGTGGACACTCCCTGGTGGTGGCGAACCCACCTGGAACCACCACAGCACCATCTATGTCCACCACCCCCGTTATTACCACCGCCCTCCCTGTAGCTCCCCACCCCGTTGAGGTACCCGCTCGCCCAGGAGGGTGGGCGTCTCCTTCGCCACAGGCACCTCCACCCCTGCCCCAGTCAGCCCTGCTGCCCTCAGTGAAGACGCTATTGACCTCCTGAGGTCGATCTCTGTGGGTCAATCGACCATCGTGAATGCCATCCAGGGACTTGCAACTCAAGTCCAACCGAGCAATGTGTTTCTGGACGGCTTTCACGGTGCACTGGCTTGCCTACAGAGATCCTTTCAGGCTCTGGCCTCCGCATTGATGGCAGCTAGTCACCTTTTGTTTTCCGTCCCCCCTCCATCTTGCTCTTCCCAATCCCATACCCCTCTTCCCATCCCAGCCAGAGCACACAGACAGACAAGCATGCATCCACCTGAACAGCCAAGGGTTCTGCAGACAAAGACAAGCACCACAAATCCCACCACTGGCATGCACACAAACAACACCAACATGCAGACACACCAACACCCACTACCTGCACAGACTCCGCCACTTTCACAGACACTACACCGGACACACCTGTAGACACCACACCCATATTCACTGATACAGCCACAACTTCTATCCTACCCACAGTCATCCCAATAGCATACCCACAGACATCCACCTCAGACACCACATTCACAGACACCACAACCACAGACACATCCACATGCAGCACATCCACCATACCTGCAGTCACCACCCCAACAGACAGTCACCCATCCAGCATGGCAACTCCCAGCTCCTCCACCCCCTCCTCCCACGACAAATAAACGCCAACACTCACCCACCCAACAGACACCAGCACACACAACCATTCCTCACACACACATGCACCCAAAACATCCACCAAGACACATCCTACAAGCACTCCCTCTCACTCCACTCCCAAACCCTTTTGCCATGACCGTCCTGTGTGTCTAAGAAGTTTTTGTTCTCGGAGTTGTCCCTTTTCCCTACTCCTCCACCACCCTGTGTGACCCTCAAAAGATCAGTTTCCCTCTCCAAGTCTAGTCCTCCCATCTCCAAGTCCTCCTGTGCCACCCATGCTACTACCCATCCCTCTCGCCTGCCAAGAAGTCAACCCCTCCAAAGTGTTCCCAGCCCTTCCCTAAGCCAAGTCGAAAGCCTCACATCCCAAGCCCAATGACCCCCCTCCCAAACCTAGGCCCAAACCCTGCACCTCCACCACTTCCTAATCCCTGAGGTGCCTGCCTGCTCCCTTTATGCCTAAGCCAGTGGAGGCAAATTAGCAGCTAGGAGTCAAGTTGGGGCAGTCAGACATGCCATCTGTGCAAGTTGCACTTTGATATGTGGATTGGCCTAAGGGCTTTTATTTATTGTACATAGTTATTTATTCTTGGTATTATTTATTTATTTAATCCCATACATCTGGGCCAACCAGTTTTTGGTTCCAACGTTACATATTTGTCCTGCCTTTCATTCCTCATGGCTGTTATGGTGTTGCCTGCTTTCTTTTGTGAGTGAGTGTGTTTTGAGTGTGTCGTGGTTGTTCTACCATTTGTGCCTGGGCTTCTTGTGTGAGTGTGTGCTTTTCATTTGTCCCGCAGTGATGGCTGGGTATGGTGTGTTGGACATGTATGTGTTTGGGACATTCATTTATGTAGATATTTTGTGTATAGATTGTGTTGGTGTTTGTTATTTGGAGTGTGGTGTGCCCTAGTGTAGTTGTACTGTGTGTGTGTGTGTGTGGTGATTCCTAGGTCTGAACCGCTGTGTGGTGTGTTTGCATGGTGTAACGTCTGTCTTATTGTATGGTTGTATGATTGTGTGTATTGGTACATTGGTTTTGTTATGTTGTGTTGTTTGTATGTATTGTCAGGTGGTGGGTGTGTTGTGGAGTGCTGACGGTGCATATGAGGTGTTGCGGTTGTTGAGTAGTTGTGTACTTTGCTGGTGTTGTGTCTTGTTGTTCTTGACAGTGCCGGTGCTGTGTGTCTGCGGATCGGTGTGTGTTTTGGTAGTGTGTGTTGGACGTGGTGTGTGTAATGAGTGTGTCTGTATGTGGCTGTATGTTAATATGCGTGTCAGTGTAGGAGTATGTGTATGTGTCACCTTCGCCACCCGTACCAGATGTGTATGTTGTGTGTACGTTGCGACCTTGGCATTATCCGACAGTGACAGGTAAGTGTGTGTACTCATCGTCGTCGCTGGTGCCAGAGTCGTTGGGCGAGCAGGAGCAGCAGGAAGACGTATAGTTCAGGCTCCATGGCGGCTCCAGATGGGTATGGCTTCCTGAACGCGAGTGTCTCCATTTATACTGATGGTTTCCGCCAGGGTTTCCGTGGTGGTGTGACCCCGCAGAAATCATGGCAATGTGCACTTCATAATCTGTCCAGTGGAAACATGATCTCCGTCAGACTGAAGGTGCCTCCTGCCATCCGTGGCGACCTGACTGCACTGGCCGGGCCGGCGGTGCTTTGGCTGTATTCTGTTGGGTATACTGCCATGGTCTGCTCCACCAGCCTGTTAGCAGTACGACCGTCACCGCCAACATAGTGGTCATGGAACTGCCAAACTCGTAATGACCCCCTTAGTGTCTAATGGTTTAAGTGGTTGGGTCACCACTATTTCCTTCTTTAAAGTTTCAAAACCCTTGTCACACTCATCATCCGAGGTGTACTTTGTATTTTTCTTTAAAGGTTACAAAACATGAGTTTTACATGCAAAATTGTGAACAAACTTTGCATAATATTCTGTGAGACCTGAAAAGAATTTCAGATGAAATTTAGAATGTTGGTTCAATGCCTTTATCTGACTCAAAATGACCATGATAGTCAACTCCTGGATGGTGAAACTTATACTTATCTTTCTTGAGAGTTAGGCCACCAGCACCTATTACTTCCCTTACTCTCATGTTGTTTTTAGTCCTCATCACCAGACCTGCTTGACCCATTCATCAGTAATAGCCAAACCAACTCCTTCGCACCCACCAAGGAGCAGGAACAAGAGGAGACCACTCCTATTCGCATGGTGTCATTGAGCACTACTGTCACCCAAACCAGCAGAAATAGAGTGGGCTAGTGGTGTTCTGAATCATAAGGTTTCGTCATATTTAATTTGTAGCCATTCATCCACTGGGGACCACACCTCTAGCTTATTCTTGCACTTTCGATTTCATTAGTCCATTGAGTATACTTTCTTTAAATGTACCAACCATTCCTCTAAATTAGAGGAATCAGGATCAACTCATCTTTTACAAATAGTATGCCTTGCTATAACTACTAAATAAAAAATAAGGTTCCTTTTCTTCCAGCTATTAGGCTCATCCTCTAGCTCTTGATCTACCCCAAAGAGAACCAGGAAGGCACTCACCTTATTCTCTTTGTTGATAATTTCAGATATTGACAAACTTACTTTCTCCTAGAATGTTGTAAGCTTCAGACATTCAACAAACATATGAAGATCGTCCTTCCTGGGCATGTTACACTTCTTGCAACAGCTTTCTGAGATATTAGAAATTTATGAGAGCTTTAACGGAGTCCAGTTGGCCCTGTGTAACATAAACAAATGGTTCCTTTTGAAAGCAGCAGAAGGGACAAATTGTATAAAGTGCAAAATGATACTTGCGATAATGCTTCCAACTGGTTACACTGAAAGCATCTGTTCCAGGTCCTGTATGGTGGTGGCAGCTGCATTTCTTCCAGTTGACACATCAGCCCATACCACTTTGCAACTTCTTACTGAATCCCACTGAGGTGTAGAACAACTTCAATATCTCCTGGGGATTGCAGTTTGTTTCTCTGTGCCATTGCCTAAGAGGTTAATTGCAGATATTTGAATTTGGATAGGCTCCCACCCGACTTAGTGCTTAATTCTGCCCATGATTTTAAAGAGTTTCCACCCAACAAATCTACCTATTTTTAGATTTCCGCCACTTGGAGTGGAACACTTAAGTTGTCTTTTAAGCACTAAGGAGTACCAAGTGAATCCCAAATCGGGGCAAAAGGGGAAAATAAGGTATCAAACCATAGCTTCCGGAGCCTCATCTACATGGTTATAGCCGCTGCTAGAACCTCTATGGCTTCCCAGACCTCTTCCTCCATAATTTCTTGCACTAGGCCTACTCTAGATTCCTCTGAGAGTCATGCAGATGTACACACTCAAGCCACTTTCTGATGCATAGTGGACTAAAGTGCAGATCATCTTTATAGAGATACTGAAAAAAATACTGAAAAGCATCTCTGATCTCTTCCGACTGTCTCAGTTCTTGTCCCTCCCCTGCTTGTTCTCTATTGATGTACTTATTTACTAGAATACTTCTGATAACATTTTGGGTAGTCTGTGTTCTTGCACATCATTCTAACAGCTTATCAATCCCCTTGCCATCATTAAACTGTCTTATCTTTTCAGCTTCCCAACTCTCTTGCTGTTTCTTCCCTGCATGACCTCTATATTCTTGATTACATCTTGCTAATTCCTTATTCAGGGATTTAATCTGACTGCTTGAATCACTAATCAAACCAAGGGCCTTATTACAACCTTGATGGAGGGGTTTCCTCCATCACAAATGTGACGGATATCCCGTCTCCCATATTATGATCCCATTAGATTCAGTGAGGGTCCTAATACGACGGACGGGATATCCGTCACATTTGTGATGGAGGGAACTCCTCCGTCAAGGTCGTAATAAGGCCCTAAATGTTGAATATTTTCTTGCAAATCTATTTCCAGCACTCTTTCTGCTCTTCTCTGTGCCTTCACCTATTTGATGATCAAGCCCCTTATATAGGCCTTTTAGGCTTCCCACACTATTCTTGCTTCACAACTACCGGTATTGATGTCAAAATATTCCAGTGTGTGAGTGAGCAGGGTTTGCAAAACCCTCAGGGTAATTAAGGAACTTTCTCTCCAATATTCACTGCCTCATTTGATTGCTCGTCTTATTAATATCCCTTTTCACTTCTAACCAAACAATTTTATGAACAGAGATTACATTGGGGTGTACTTGATCTGTCTCACTCGCTCCACATACCAATAATCGATGAACCAATAATCTAGTCTTGAGCGATGCCCATATTTGGAGCTCTAAAAGGAATAACCTCCTTGATCACCCATTTTCTCTCTCCAGACATTTCTCAATCCTAGATCACTCAAAATAAACTTCAAACTGTTCACCATTTTAGGCGCATTGACATGGGTCCGCCGATTTAAACTATCCATCGCACCATCCATCAAGATGTTCTATTCACTTTCTCATATAATGGGGCTTCTGCATTCCAGTAACTTTCCAAACACGTTTCTTAGGGGTACCGGGTAGTCAAGATTCTGACCATAGTAGCCAATGCAAGCAAACCCAAACTGACCATAAATCATCTCACTTCTACCCATCTTCCCTTTTCATTCACCTCTGATCGTATAACTTGTAGTTTAGGATTGGCGGACACTGAAATAGCGACCCCTTTTGTTGCACATGTCTGGGTAGTGAATAACACCTCCTGAATCCACCTGTTTTGACACCAGCAGTCCTCTCATTTCAGTGGCCAATAGGTGAGACTGCTGCAACACCACCACCTCCTGCAAGATCACTCTCTGCCTCCTTCAAACACGGAGACCATTTACATTCCAAGACAATAATCTAATGCATTGCCTATGAGTATTGTCACCTCCTATTTGTGCCGTGCTCTACACCGCATCCCCTTCGTGACATTGCCTAACAATCTTTTCCCTAAGCTTCCCATCTAGTACCCAACGTCCATCTATCCCACAGTGTCCTCTCCCACACCCCTGAGGAACCTTCACGATTCCTTCAGCTACAACAGTCATTTGTGTGTACCTAGAAGTCCCCTTCCCTCCCAAACATACAAGTATATGACCTAATTCAAAACTAAAGCCTTCAACCAGTAATCCTATCCAATCCTCTAAACCTACATGTTCTTTGTTACCCGTTAGACTCCCATCTAGTGTTCCAATAGTATTTTGCATCTACAAACATCCAAATCTTAAACTGACTAGCTCCATAATCTTCTTGTGCCTATTCCTGTTTCTCATCACTTTTGCTTAACTTGCCGAAGTAAAGCATCAACCTTATCTCCACTATGGACAATATGCATTTTATTCTCCCACGTAACCTTTAAAGTGGCTGGGAACTACAGCTGCGCAGACGCACCCAACTGCTTGAAATTGGACATCTTTGTCCCCATGCACCACCTCCTCTCTTATGTGACCTGACAAAGATCTGACCTTATGCAACATGGGTCTCCCTGAAATGAACAAAAATGTGTTTTAGGGCTTTAGACAGGATTGCCACTTTTACCTGAAAAGAACAGAAGTTCACCAGGATTTTCCTAGGTTTTACCCTGTTCTGCCTAGCTCTATATGGGCCCCTGTGTACCATTTGGATTTCCCCATCTAAGTCCTCCGGTAAGGACTCCACAAATAACCTTTCGTTGATCAGCTTGATAAGAAAAGCCTTAATATCTTAGCCTTACTCTCATGTTGTTATGTTCATTCAGATCCTTCCTGTAAATTAAAACGTTATCTTGAAAATAGTAACTTCCAGCAATGTCCTTGAATAAATTATTCATCAGTCTTACTGAAGAAGCAGACGCTATGCCGAACTGCATGTAGACATACCGATAAGCTTCTTACAGTCTACCAAGGATAAAAGGTGCCTGGAATTGAGACAAAGTTCAATTTGGGAATATGCTGCTGACATATTAAGGGGTATGAATAATTCAGCCTTTTTTAGAGTGGCTAAAATTTCATTGATATTGGACAATGGTTGGAGTTCAACCCGAATGTCTGCATTCATATTAACCAAGTCTAGACACAATATCAGCTATTTGTTCGATCTCTGAGCCAAAACAACTGAGAAGAGCCATTCTGAACCTTTGATTGGTCTGATTGTTCAGAACGTGCAGAATCACTCAAGCTCGAATCTCAGTTCTGCTCGTAAACTCATTGGAACTTTGTGTACCATATGTACTATAGGTCAGGCTCCTTCTTTTAAGATGATGCAGTGTGGAAACCTTTTAACATTCCCAATGCATCCATGAACACATGCTGAAACCCATCCACCCATTCATACTCATTAACCAAATTAACACAGACAATTATTGAGCTTATCAATGTGTGCTTAGACAAAACCATGTTAGGATGATTGTGATGTAAAATTATATCAAGATCACCTTGATCATGCCAAGGTGATAGCACTATGTTAAATTCTATGGTTGCTTCGATTTTACACACTATTTCCACTCTCTTTCCACCATAAGTAAATATTTTTTAAAGTGAGTCTTTAATGTGCACCCCTTCAAGATCAGGAAGTCCACAATGGTTGGTCGAAGTGAAAAGATCCTGAATTAGCCATGATCCTGACATTCTTTTTGTTCATGAAAATAGTGCAATCAAGAGGATCCTCCACCTCTTATGGTTGCCGGTCATTATTTTTTCAAATACTTCATCACGCAGTGGAGGACAACACTAGCACAAATTTCTCATCATCCTCAGAATCATAGTCCTCGAGAGCTTTAACAGTTGATTTAGGACAGTTTTCTGTCCCATAGGAGATTTGGACACCTGTGTAAAATGTCCTTTCATGCCACATTTGAAACACATCTGGTTGATTTCAGCACAACATTTGGCATTGTTTAACTGGGATTTGCTGCAACCTTGGAAGCACATCAATATACTTTTCTCATGCTCACTTTTGCTGATGAAGTCCTTGTAGTAATATGAGACTGGAACTCTGTATGTTAGACCAAGACAACTTTATTCTACAAACTCCTCCTCGCCATCAGCTACTCCTCATCAACATTCCAAGGTAAACTCCTGGCCAGTCCATTCTCCTTAAGATTCTAAGGAGACTTTTGGGAGTGTATCATTGGTGCAATTACAATACATACAATCAAAATTAGTGTAAATAAGTATATATAATTAGCCTGAATAGTTATTACAAAACTACACTTACGCAATGATAACAAAATGTAAACAATAGGTTCTTATATGTAAAATTGGTTCTTAAAGTTGATTTCAAGTTCACTTCCTTCACAAGTATTGTGCTTATAACAGTCCTACCCTTAAGTTGCGTATTTTCATACTTTACAACACATTCCTCAGATTGCTTGATCATCATCTTTATTTTGCTTGCCTGTGGACTTGTATTAATCTCCCTCATAAACGCCAGAATGCTAAATTCTCCTTGCCAATGGTAGTGCAGTTTCCATATCTGGACCTTCAAAGGGCAATACACGTTCTTGATTTTGCTTGTTGTTCATTCTCTCAATCGATTGATAATCAATTATTTCATCCTTAAATTCACGATAATTGCACGTTGGAGCAAGTGTTCTCAATGCTACTACAAAATCATCAATTGAGTCTCCAAGCACACTTGTGCCCATAGAAGAAACTTGTGCCATACTAGAATTGTGGTTTTCTTAGGATTAAGGCCTTCATTATGAACACGGCGGTGTTTACTGCTGTATTCAGGCTGGAGGTAATTTAACTGACCGCCAGTCCACCGGGACCCCGCTGGCCGCTTAAAGAACATTCTGCTGGGCCGGCAGGCAGAAACATTGTTTCTGCCCGCCGGCCCAGCAGAATGCACGGCCAGGACATTGCCGGTGACTCCACATGGAGCCAGCGTCAATGCTTCTGTGCGGCAGGTGCAGCTGCACCAGTCACGCAGATCACTGCCCGTAAATTGGGAAGTGACCTGCGCGACAGGGCACTGCACGGGGGTCCCTGCACTGCCCATGCCAAGTGCATGGGCAGTGTAGAGCCCCCCAGGGGGGCCCAAATCACCCCAAGATACCCATTCCATCAGCCTTTCCCTGGCGGTGTGAACCGCCGGGAAAAGGCTGGCGGAATGGGTATCATTATCCTGTCAGATAGGAATACACCGCCCCGCCAGCATTACCACTGGTGGTGGCGGTGGCGGTGTCGTCCGCTGTTGTTTTTTGGGCGGTTCATAATTTGGCGGTCTGGGCCGCCATGCCGGATGGCGGTATTTACCGCCACCGCCAGCATGGCGGCCCAGACCGCCAAGTTCAATAATGAGCCCCTAAATCTTTTGGCAATAGTTTTGATTATGGTTGCATACTCATCTTGAACTTGGGCAACATCAACACCAGTGCATATAATCCTGACCTGTAGAGGAAGAGTTTTTAATATGCTCCTACCCTCCAAGTCTCAAGTTGTAAATGAACAGTGCCTTTTTTCTTTTTTTAAGTGAGCGCACCACTATCAATGGCTTTGAGATAAGACTGAAATGCTTCCTGCCACTGTTTCCAGGTAGGAAGAGGAATTTCTGGAGTTTGAAGAAAAGAAGGTGCTGCTGCCGTTTTATCCATAGTAAAATAAATGATTACAGCTATTACTGCCTAAGTGGTTGCTGCCGATATCCTTGTACTGTTTGCCTTGATCTTGGTGAACACAAAGCACACCATATACAGATATAGATTGCCCCAGACATATTTTTCATAAACAAACACTTTTTGTAATGGGTGCATTTATCACTGTTTATCACTTGTGTAGGTGGTACATTGTTCAATTACTTATGCCCAAGATTCCCTTGAAATTGGTGTGCCTGTCACTGATGGTTCAGGCAACAAATGTTGATAGAATTGCCTTTATGGTAAGACCAATGTACTGTAATGGACTGTATATTTTCTATCAAAACAATTATAGAAATTAAACAAATCCTCCAGATAGGCCAATACATGAATCACTAGGATGGCTGTCAGACAAAATTATGTGAAGGTATCTCCAGCACCTTTAATGAAAAAGATACTATTGTTTTTTAAAAACATATTCGAAACATACCATGGCATCCACACTATAAATTATTACAATAAATGTGACTTCATTGTGTACAATCACATCACAGGAGAGGAGTCAAGAAGCCTGCAAATAGTTTGTGAAGGAACGTCCATTGCAAAAACTACAACACACAGAAATACTATTCTCTTTCCTTTCAAGCTACTAAACTGAGCATTGAAAACTGGTCATGGGATGGTGGAAAATGAGATAGTGTGGATTGAAAGGAATGTCAAATATGTGGGAAAACACCTTTGTGGTTGAGATACGCAGACAAAATGTTTATCATATGGGACCGAAGTGAAGAATAATTTCAACAATATTTTGAGACACTGAGTATAAGAGAACCGAACCTCAAATTCAATTATGATATCAGTACCTTAATAAGTATCTTTCTAGATACAGAAGTCTATATACAGAATGGTTAGATCCAAATATGGGCCCTCAATAGGACATTGGCGGAAATTCCCGCTTACCGCCACGGTGACGGCTGTCAACATACCACTGCGGTGGTGAATATCCGTTAGCCATATTATGACACACACACACCAGACGGACAGAATACAGCCACATACACAAATCCGCCAGCCCAAAAGTCAGTGGTAAACTGTCGGTAGCAACACCCATACCGTTACGCCAACTAAACAATGGCACCCACATTATGACCCACGAATCACCAAGGTGGACATTCAACGGCGGTAAACCATTGGCAGTACACACCGCCGTGCTCAGAATGGACACCCAAATGATAAACTACACAACATTGGCCAATTTAAAAAAAATACACCTGACACCTATACACAAACCACACCCACCTACATACACCACTATAAAATACACACCTACATTACCACAACCCCTTATGAATACAAATCATTGCCACCAGACAGACATCAAGACCACTGCGACAACTACACACACACCCATACATCCCTCACTCACTCCACTACGCACACCCAACCACAGTACCCAAAAGCGACACGCTTACACACACCACACAACACTCATGGCCCCACAAATGTGCCCCTGTTTCACAGATGAAGAGTTGCGTGTCATGGTGGAGGAAATAGTCAGGGTAGAGCCACAGCACTTTGGAGCACAGGTCCAGCAGATATTCATTGCAGGGAAGATGGAGCTATGGTGGATAATCGTGGACAGGGTGAACACCTTGGGACAGCATCCAAGAACAAGGGACGACATCAGGAAGAGGAGGAACAACCTACTGGGGAAGGTACGTTCTGTGGCAGCAAGGCACCAGCTCGCCATACAGATGACTGACGGTGGACCCCCCTCTCCTCCCCCACAGCTCACACCATGGGAGGAGCAAGCATGCATGGATACCCATCACCAAAGCATGCACAGCATAGTGGAACTAACAACCCCACAATACATCACCATACCTATTCAAAGGTGGCAGGGCAACAGCAACAATAGAGGGGAAGCTAGGGATGTATAATATGTCACTGGCATGAAGCATAATACATCACTTACATCCCCACAGGTGCCCCAGCCAATCTCAGCGGAGAGGAGGTGCTACAACTATCCAGTCCCCCAACAGAAGATGCCCCCAGTGATGACAGTAACCCTGGACTTCTGGATCTGGATGAACTACCTGGCCCATCAGGGACCACTAGGCAGTCGGTCACCCCAGCCCACTCACACGCCCCCATCAGTATCGAACACCACAGCACCCACCCAGTGTCCCCACACCTCTGTCCCCAGGACACGCCAATCAGCAGTATGCCCACCTGTACAGTGACCCTAGTCCATACCTCGCCTCCAAGACAATCAGGGACCTGGGGTCAGTGGCAGTGGGCACACCGTTCAGGGGACAGGGGCACAGGGCAGCAGGGAAACTGGTCGGACCGCTGTGCACCAGAGGGAGGACAGGCCAAGGGAACCGACTCTCCAGGAGGCACTCACTAATGTCATGGGGGCTGCAGGAGGAACACCGTCAGGAGATCAGGGAGGACTTGCAGGCCCCTCAACACCACCATGATCTCCATAGCAGGGGTGCTGGCAGACATGGCCAACATCATGAGGAAATTGACAGCACAGCAGCGGGCCCCTACCACTAGGCAGTCTATTGACCAGCCCACCACATCCGCTGCAGCCAGTGGACAGGAGGCCCCGCCACAGGACCCAGAGGCCACCAGCACCCCTCCTCCTGCAGAAGGTGAACTGCCCGCAAACGACCCAGACAGAAGCCAGAGACACTTGCCAAGACCAAGACCACTGCTAGGAAATGAGACTCTCCTGATTATCCCCCTTGTGTCCCACACTGTCACCTTCTCTACTTTTAACTGCCTTTGTTTCCCTTCCTATGGCCCCTTGAACACTGCACCTGTGCTACAAACAGACTGGAACAATACCCTGGACTTTCCTCTACCATCACCGCATTCTATTGCACTTTTCAGTCAATTATTTGAACTACAATAAACACCCCCTTGAACACAATTTGAGTGAACTGTTTTATGTCTTGAAAATGTGCATTTTTGGGAACAGTCACATCTAGTGCAAATGATCTGAACACTGTGATAGCATACAACGTAACTGTCTGTAGTGATCACATCAGGACATTGTTGTCATATCACCAACATCTGGAAAATGAGAAGCCATAGATGACAGTAAGTTGAGATGCAAAGGAAGTGAATGCCATCATGCTACAGTCACATAGATGAAATCAATAGTCAGAGCAATGAGGAGTTCCACTATCTCACCTGTGTGTCATTGGAAGTATTGACAAATAAGTAATGTTCTGTTGTCCACATCCTCATCCTCTGTCTCCTCCTCCTCGCTGTCCGCAAGGTCCACTGCTGCCACAGGGGCATCTCCAGTCTCCTTCTCCTGCAGAGAAGGCACATGTTGTGCAACACGCAGCATGCCACTACTATCTGGCAGACCTTTCCGGGTGAGTAGCACAGGGACCCATCTGTCAGATGGAGGCACCTGAACCTGGCCTTCAGGCGGCCAAAGGCCCTTTCAATTATTCTTCTGGTTTGCCTGTATGCCTCATTATAATGGTCCTCAGCTACTGTCCTGGCATTCCTCTTAGGGGTCAGGAGCCACGATAGATTTGGGTAGCCAGAGTCACCTGCAAGTTTTGAGGGACAACATTTAGCTTTACACAATGCTATGGGGATAACACCTGAAGGCATACACTGACATACAGTGGATGGGGACTCTGGCTCACCTATTTGCCACACCCTGTGCCTCTGTAGTTGGGCCATCACATTTTGGATGCTGCTATTTGTCAGAACAAAAGCGTCATGCACCGACCCAGGATACCTGGCAGTGACGTGGGAGATGTACTGGTCCGCCAGGGATGCCATTTCCACATTCAGTGGAAACTCCTACGATTCCTGGACACCTGTTCATTCTGGTGGGGAGGACAAATGCAATATGTGTACCATCAATTGCCCCAATAATATTGGGGATATGCCCCATTGCATTGAATCCTGCCTTCACAGTGGTCAAATCTTCCACCTGGGGGAAAGCAGTGTAGCACATGTGTTTGACCAAGGCAGACAAAACCATTGCCAGCATGATTGAGAACATTGGCTGTCACATTCCTGCCACCAAGCCCACTGTCACTTGGAAAGAATCAGTTGCTAGGAAATGGAGCACTGATAGCACTTGCACAAGAGGTGGGATCCCAGTGGGGTGACGGATAGCTGATATCAGGTCAGGCTCCAATTGGGCAAACAGCTCTGTGATTGTGGCCCTGTCCAGTCTATAAGTCAATATAATGTGTCTGCCCTCCAGTGTAGCCAAGTCCACAAGGGGTCTGTACACGAGTTTTGTCTTCTCCTCCCATTCATCCGCAGCGGTAGGTATCTAAGGGACACAAGAGTGAATAGGCTGTCACAATTTGAACAATGAAACCCCCACCTCAGTGTACATAGTGCAATAATGTGATGGGACAGTGGGAATGGCAAGGTATGTATAAATCTAGGCAGTGACGCCAGTAGGTTGATCTGATCATTGTCCACCACCATGATATGGCGACTGCCTGTACTGTATGTAGGGACAGGTGGAAGTGAGGTAACTCCGCCGACGTTGGGAGTCATGGCGGAAAGGGGTCTTGAACTGCAGTGCAATTCCTCATTGGATAATGTGGGGCGCTATGGAGTACAGTGGCCAATGGGGATCAGCGCCGGTGGTGACGGTGTACACTGCCGCGGATGTGACTGCCATTTCCTATCTGAATCCTCACTTGTTTCCTGACCTTCAACAGGAGAACACCTACACTGCATGTGCTGCTGTGACCTGTGTCTGGAACCTACCATGGCCCTTGTGACAGGGGAAAGGGCCCCTGCCATCACTGCAAAGGAGTTGGAGCGATTGGTGGATGGGGTACTACCCCAGTACTGACTGCTGTATGGGCCTCCAGACCAACAGGTAAGTACACCTTGGGCACAATGCATGTGGGAAGAATGCATGAAGATGTGTGTGCAAGCATCGAGGGGGGGGATGTCTTGTGGTGGTGTACATGGTGGGCGCCGGGCAATATGTGTGCCAATGGTGATGGAAACAGGATTGGTGGGCCATATGTGTGACAGGCTGGATTGTATGTGTAATGGTGTCCTTCCATCTGTATCGCCTCTGCAGGTCAGTGCCCATCAAAAGAAGGGATTATGGTGTGCCATCGCCAAGGACGTGCGGACCCTGGAGGTCTATGGCAGGCAGAGCACCCACTGTCGGAAACAGTGGGAAGACCTGAGCCGCTGGGCACGGAAGACCACGGAGGCCCAGCTGGGGATAGCCTCCCATTGACGAAGGGGTGCCCGTCAGAACCTGACCCTCCTGATGGCCTGCACACTGGCAGTGGCCTACCCAGAGCTGGATGGGCGCTTGAGGGCATCACAGCAGTCACAAGGGGGTGATTACAGTGGCCGTTACAACAATAATTGGTAGGTGTCATGGGATCCTGGTGGTGGGTGTCAGTTAGTGTGTGCCCCTTAATGCCAGGCCAGAAATTGCAGCATGATCCAGCTCAAAGGTAATGGTTGAAAGGGAAATCCAGGTAGCCTAGCTAGGTTGCATTCCATGTCAGACAGGGCTTAGTGGGTCCCAGGAGGGGTGCAGTTGGCGGTGGTTGGCTCTCATCTTGCTGTGGCATCTAGCCAATTGATTGGCAGTGCAATGCATAGTGTTCAATCCTGATCCCTGTGTGTGACGATACTGTGTATGCCTTATGTGGTGTTGGTGCAGTAATTGACCTAGTGCGCCCTTTCTCTTTCTCCCTCTTTTTTCTTCTGTCATCCTGTCCATGTGTACATTAGCATAATCTGGCGGAGGATCAGGGACACCGGCGACAGAGGGAACTGCATCCCACAGGATCCAGGAGGCAGAATCCACAGATGCCGAGGGAACCAGTGGACGGAGGGCGAGGGGAGCACCCCGGCAGAGAAAGGAGGTGACAACACAGACTCAGATGCCTCCTCCAATGGAAGCTCCCTGGTGGTGGCGGACACCTCTGTGACCACCCTATCTGCAGGTACACCCGCCACCCCTGTACCAGCACTGCCCTCCCAGTAGCCCCTCAGAGAGTTGCCCGTGCCCGCTCACCCAGGAGGGTGGGCATCTCCTTAGCCCCAGGCACCTCAGGCCCTGCTCCAGTCAGCCCTGCTGCTCTAAGTGAGGAGGCTATTGACCTTCGGAAATCCATCTGTGTAGGGCAGTCAACTATTGTGAATGCCATCGAGGGGCGGGCATCCCAGATGCAACAATGCAACGCATTCCTAGAGGGCATCCACGATGGATTGCGGCCCAACAGTGATCCATTCAGGCTCTAGCTTCCTCTCTGATGGCAGCCATTGTCCCTGTTCCTACTGTCCCCCCTCCAACTACCACTTCCCAGTCTCCTCAACCCAAACCCATCCCATGCACACATACAGACGAGCATGCACACAAGACATCACACAAAAGTGGCACAGTCAAACACAGGCACCACACTTCAGCCCACAAGCGCTCACTCAAACACCAGACAGTTGTAGACACAACCACATCCACTGCCTCCACTGTCTCCCCTCCTCCACCTCCCTCACAGTCACGTCTACACTCACACCTGCATGCACTGCATCAACATCCACCACCAGCATCACCACACCAAGCAGCACACACACCTCACTAGCAGACAACTCCACAACATTCATCCACTCATCCCCTGTGTCCTCTCCCACCCTGCCTGTCCCTCCCTCCTAAAGGACACAAACGCAAGCACTCAAACACCCAACAGCCATCCACCTCACACACGCACACTGCCCATGCACCTGCACCCAAGTCCAGCAGACATACACCTCCAATAACCATTCCCTCAACCTACACTCCCACCCCTCTTCCTGCCCCACCGTCACCAAGAAGCTTTTCCTTGCCCAACTTGACCTCTTCCCTCCCCCCCGTCCTGCACATAAGAGCAGGGTCCCAACGACCTAGCCCAGCACCTCAGCTAAACAGTCCACGGGGACACTGAAGGCACCTCCTAGTCGTGGAGGCAAGACAGTGAAGGATCCCACTCCACCATCCAGGAAGGGTAAGGATCCCACACCTCCTGCCATGAAGGGGAAGAAGCCCTCAACTCCTGCCATGAATGGGAAGAAACCCTCAACTCCTGCCATGAAGGGGAAGGAGCCCTCCGCTCCTGGCATAAAGGGGAAGAAGCCCTCAACTCCTGCCATGAAGGGGAAGAAGCCCTCGACTCCTGCCATGAAGGGGAAGGAGCCCTCAACTCCAGCAGAGGCTGGCAGGGTACCACCACCACCACCAGTGGTCTCGGAGCCCTCACCTCCAGCTGAGACAGTGCAGCCCTCACCTCCAGCAGAGGCTGCCCAGGAGGTACTTCCCCAGCTGAGGCAGTGCAGCCCTCTCGTCCTGCAGAGGCTGCACCTTCAACTGCTGAGACAGTGCAGCCCTCATCTCCAGTAGAGGCTGCCCAGGAGGCACCTTCACCTGCTGACACAGCGCAGCCCTCACCTTCAGCAGAGGCTGGCAGGGTAACACCACCACCAGTGGTCACGGAGCCCTCACCTCCACCTGTGACAGTGCAGCCCTCACCTCCAGCAGAGGGCATGTAGGTCACCCTCCAGGGACTGCTGTACAAGGAGCTCCCTTCAGAACCAGTGGGCATGTCACCACCAGAGAGACTGTGACCTTGCACTCCCCAGCAAAGATAATGGGCATGGAGCCCCCTCCAGAACCAGTGGCCAAGTTACCCACCTGAGAGAGTGTGACCTTGCCTTCCCCAGAATAGGTATATGGGCATGGAGCCCCCTCCCGAACCAGTGGACAAGTCACCCACCTGAGAGACTGTGACCTTATCTCTCCCCAGCATAGGTAAATGGGCATGGAGCCCCCTCAAGAACCAGTGGGCAAGTCACCCACCTGAGAGACTGTGACCTTGCACTCCCAAGCAAAGATAATGGGCATGGAGCCTCCTCCAGAGCCAGTGAGCCAGTGGACAAGTCACCCACCTGAGAGACTGCGATCTTGCACTCCACAGCAAAGATAATGGGCTTGAGGCCTCCTCCAGAACCAGTGGGCAAGTTCCCAACTTCGGCTGAGGTGCCCCCAAACCCCCATTTCCCTGAGGTGCCTGCCCACTTGCAAAATGATTCCCACTGCAGAGTTCTGTGGGGATGAGGTGAGGAAACAAGTTGGGCCTTGGACTGTGCCCTGAGGCCATGTGGGCCCTTAGTACTTTGGATTGGGCATTGGCCTTTTGTGGACATTTGCACATATCTCTTTGTTATCCAATTGGTTCATTTGGTGGCTGTTCCCATTCAATACATTCTCATTACTGCCTTCTTGTTGTCCTTGCATTATTATGCATGTCATATGCCATTGTTTTTCATCTGCAGCTGGTTGTCTGTATGGTGTGTGTATGTCTGGTGTGTGTTGTGCGTGTGTGTCACTCTCCTTTTCCTCCCTCCCTCCCTTGTGTGCTCGGCGCCTGTACTCACCTTCGCCGTCTTCTACGGTGTTGGTGTTCCAGGTGGAGCATGGCGTAGAAGAGCATCGGTAAGACTTACAGTTTTGGTTCCATGGTCGGCATTGTCCTTCTCTGTGTCTCTGATGATGAGTCTTTTGTCTTCTGTGCAGTGTTTCCACCAGGCTTTTGATGGCGTTGGTTCTGCCCCAGAAATCATGGCTTTGTGCTGTGTCATGATATGGTGGGCGGTACTTTGTCTTCCGCCTAGCTGTTGATGGCTACCGCCATCGTGCATGATGTTAACGCCCTGGTGGATGGTGTGGGACATTGGCTGTCTATGGGAGGGATCACCGCCATGGTCCTAATTTGGCAGTAATTACCGCCGGCCTGTTGGCGTTATTTCTGCACCTTTATCACTCACCGCCAATGTCATAATGACCACCTAAAGGGGGTAGCGATGGGTGCAAAATTCTCTCCGTCATATGCCAATTTATACATGGGTCAATTTGAAAAGATTCACTTATGGTCCAAGTGCCCGGCACACATCACTCAACACATTCTCTTTTGGGGAAGGTACATTGACGACATTCTAACAATCTGGACAGGCAACATCTCCGATCTTGACACACTCATACTTCACCTCAACACCAATGATTTCAATCTCACCTTCACACACAAGGCAGACCGCACCCAAATTGAATTCCTAGACCTTCTCTTGTACACCACCAACAATAGAATTACCTCCAGGCTATACAGAAAACCAACAGCCTGCAACTCCATCTTACATGCGCAAAGTGCTCATCCCCTGACACAAATCAAAGCAATTCCCTATGGGGAAATGATTAGAGTTCGACGTAACTGCACCGATCCTGACATCTTTAAACACAAACTCAAGAATCTGACACACCGCTTCAAAGCACGTGGTTACACTGAGAAGCTTATCTCAACGGCTACCAAACGCATATCCTCCATTGACCAACACTCGCTTCTCATCAGGGGCTCCAAAAAAACGTCCAAAACATCCAATAAACGTCCCGTCTCCTTCATCACTCAATATAGCCCTGCCAGTAAAACTGTTCTTCATGTGCTCAAAAGACACTGGCATTTACTACTACTAGACTCATGTCAAAAGAACTATATCAACAGCTCACCTACCATGACTCACAGCAGGGGACGCACCCTCAGGAACATCTTATGCCCCAGCTTTCTCATGCCCCATACACAGACACGCTCCCTACCATGGATCCCAATCAAACCCAATGGTTTTTTTAAGTGTGGTGGCTGCATTTCATGCCAAATGGCTCTCAATAAAACCACTTCTTTCACTCACAACACTAAGACGGTTCACAGTGTCAGGAGCTTTATCAATTGCAACACCAGATACACAGTATATTCTATCATCTGTGTATGTGGTCTTATCTATGTCGTCAGCACAATACGTCCACTCAAAGAACGTATTCAGGAACACATTAGAGCCATCAGAAACTGTAACACTACATACCCACTGGCTGTTCATTTCAACACCTCACATGGTGAAAGAGACATCCTTAACATCAAATTCCATGGGATTGCGCAGGTTACAGGTTCACCAAGACTGGGTGACAGAACCAGGGACCTCCGCAAATGTGAGGCCAAATGGATTCTCAAACTCCGTGCAGTTGAATTTGGACTCAACACCGACCACGAACTGCATTTCTTCCTCACCTGAATTGTGTCGAATCGCAAAGTTATATGTATCTGCATTGACTAATATACATCACTGTACATTTCCTCTTACATGTTACATTTTTTATCCATTTCTTTCCTTAGGCTTCCTTAGGCAGTACATACAACACTCGCTTTTCACTAAGATTGACTGTATTTGTATATATGTTGTACTTTACTTGTTAACCAGCTCGGAAAAACCCCGCCGTTTTTAATTATCTCAACTTTGATTTATCGCATTGACTCTGTTACTGAATATCTGGGTTGCTTTCTTATATATTTTTTATATTACTCTTTGTTATTTAACCATCTTATTGTTCTTTACATTTGTACTATTTACATTGTGCTCTATCCACCACTGAGATACCATGTTTAACGCTTGGACGCCTGTACTACAGTATGTGTCTTGTGTCCAATATTAGTACTCACAGGATCTTTCTCAGCTATACCATCCCTTACTGAAATTTTTTCCCACTATGTTTCACCATCTTTGTGGGTTCTACTTTCAATTACGTATATTCATCTTTCACTTCTCACTTTTCACTAGCATGCTTCCTTTCCTCACGCTGCTCCTGACCCATGAGCTACTCACATCAACTTGTTCGCTCTTAAGCTTCCATTACATTCCCTCTTTTGAATCTTCTTCCACATCTCCCTACTGTTCTGTACTCTCACTCACCATTCCAATATGGCCGTCTTCCCTTCCTTTCTTCTTCCTGTGCTCTCAAACACCCACACCGTAACCGCATTACAGCACAGTCCCCTTTCTATGTCGCCTCATTTGGATCATGTTTAAAACAAACGCGGGTCGCCGAGTTCCTAGACACGCTTCGCTAGATGGACTAAGTGCTCCCGGATTACCATTAAGGTATTTGTGACCTTCGCCTGTTTATGTACACTGCTCGGGGGTCATTCATTTACTTGATTACTCGCTGCCAAGCCCTTTGCTATATACAGCAGCTTATGAGTTGTAATACGACACTCCACTCCCGCTCCAGCGCGGTTTTCGAGTGCTTCTGTTTACATGTACTATTAGTACTGAGCGCTCTTTTTTGGCTGCTCGAGTCTGGTTAGACACTATCCTCTAGAACAGGCACATTTAACTTCATATGTGTTGGTTTTCTGCCCAATTCTACATTTATGTCTACACGACCACGCCGGCACCTAATGCCGTTAACTGGCTCCGGCCTCAAATTATTAGCTCACCTGTTCTGTCACCTTATGACCCACTCATCGGCGGTCCCATGCGCACTGTCCATACTCCGTTATTTTCGGAGTCTGGGTCCTCCCTGGTTTGCCATCTTTTTTGGGATTCTCTATTTACTTATTTCTTGGATTTTTTGATTCCACTATCACTATCTTACTGCATCTTTGATTGTCCAATTAGGGTCACGACTGTGGGCTTATCAGGGCCCTGACGTACCCTTTTTCGACTACTGGACTATCGAATACTTACCTTGGTCATACTCAGGATTGACTACCGTCTTTATCTTCCTCTTACTTTGGCTTGCTGTTTTCTTCTTCCTCTGGCCGGACGGGCCCAGGTATGCTCTCATTACTATTTACCTCTACTACACTTCCTTCATCACCCTACATTACGTCTCTTTTTTCTTAACTGCAGCCTTTTCTATTGGGCCTCTCCTTCCTTTCCTGATTATCTCACTGGGGTGGGCTTCCTGCAATTCAGCTTATCGGCGCTATGAATCCTATTCCACTTGCACACTTACTACTGCAACTATACCTCCTCTGCACTGAACTCACTAGTGCTCATGTTTGATTTACGATACGGTAGCACCATTCCAAATACCATAACTTGACGTTCTCCGCACTTAATTCACTGGGTACTCTGTCTGTTCTTACGACACTATTTATTGGGATCACACGGTAACATCTATTTTGCCATGCCTCTTGACTCTTCACTCATTTGCATTTGCATGTACATGCACTTATCTAAAGCAGATCACGGGTATACTTTAACTCTGTTAACACTTAATAGGCACATTTCTTCAGGTCAACTATACATACCAGTATGTATTTATTACTTCTTTACAGCCTTGATAAAGTCACTTGTGTGACTAAACACGTGTTGGCTGTTTCCTGTAAGACGATACAAACCTACGCCTGTGAATAAAGACTCTTTCAAAACACCAACCCGGAATCATCGCTTTTCTCTTCGCCTCTGGACTCATACTACTTGGGTTATTTTTTCCCAGAAACGTTTATGGACTCTTACTTCTCTGTGTGCCTTGGTCTACCTGCATTTATTGTCATTGTGTACCTCGGTACACAATTCTCTGTGCCCACTAGGGTAGCGGGGCACCCGACCGAGTGGCACCATTTTCTTAACTGACTTACTTTGTTGCTCAAATACGAATTGTTATGGTACGGAGGTGAGGCATCCTCACCACTACTACCCTTGTACACATATATAAGTATATATTTACTATGTAAAACACATTCACATATTTCAACGATATATGTATGGTTAAGGTACAAAAATTAGGAGTTAAGTATATTGAACCTATACTTAAGCTATATACTTACCTTCACAATACCATGGTTTGTGATAGGTAGGCCACAATGTGCCTGATATTCAAAGCTAACTCACACTTTTGAATAATTTACACTATTTTGTAACTGTAGTAATATTTGCACACACAGAATCCAAGTGCATGTTACTACAAAATAAAACCAGCCCAGTACCACACTTGTCCAACCATTGGTACTTCAACACCCTCCTATAGAAATTAATGAAGCTAGGGAATTAAATTAAAACCCCATATGAAATAATGTTACATTGATTTATATTATTTAAAATAGAAATTTAAATACATATCTTTTAATGATGAAAAACATATAAAAGGAGTATTTATTAATTATTTTATTAACTATATTTCCATTTATTAAACATTTCATCTAAATGGAGTTATTAGGGCTGTAACATTTTTCTTTTAGTTTTACATTTGAAATGAATATATTCACTGAATTTACATTATTATTTACCATACAAATATTTGTAATATTTATTGTTAAACCTTTTTATTTTTCCATATACTTTGCTATGCAGAGTGTCCTCGTGGTAAAATATAGGAAACAGTTAAAAATGTAATTCATAAATAAGTATTACAAATAAGTTTATATTAAATATTAATGTAAATTCATGTTATGTATTTATTTTAAACGTAGAACGAAACAAAAAACACCCACATCACTATCTTTAATTAATGGAAACATATTTAAGTAAATTAAAAATATTTTTTGAAGTTTAAATTAAAAAAATGAATTACCTCCCAAAGAAACTGACTTTCCTGATCTCATCCCCGTCAACAGCATCTCTTCATTTACCACACTTCCTGAGCTACCATGGAGCTCAATTCAGACCCCAGCTTCCTTCCTTTGAGCAATTCAAAAGGAGAAGCACCTGTTACAGGGCTGAAAACAGTTATTATTAGGGCACAACTTCCATAATTCCTAGTAGTGTAGTCACACAGAATTACCTAAGAATTCTGCAAGGTTATGCTTGAATTACGGGAGAATAGTAATTCTACGTTTTGCACTAGTTCTTAGCATACAAATGCCCCCTAGCATCCAAAATTGTCGGGAGGATGCATTTTTGCTCAGAAATACTGGTAAATGCAACAAAACTCAAATAGTGAGTGCAAGCAGTTGCTCATGCTCGCTAAATGTGCTGTTGAGGTGGGGATTTTGCCCCACTTTACTACTGGCATTTAGCTCTATTTTCTTAGGGCAAAATGCACCTTCATGTCAAAAATGCAAGAATGCACTTTGTGCAAAGAAACAGCAGTCAATGCAGCATAATATGAATAGCAAGTGCGAGCAGCAGGATTTTTCCCCCCCAAATAACTTTTAATTATGCAAGCAGGAGTAATTACCAGTAAGCGTAACACAGAATTCCCAAAATTACTCAGCTTACTCTGACATACTCACAATTCTGCCCAGACCTAGCTATTAAGTCAACAAAGTAGCTTGAAGTACTACTTCTAAGACAGACCACCTTTCACTGTAAGCTCACTCAACACATGATTAAATATTTCAACTTGACATTTGAATTGAGGATAATAGTTAGCTGTCCTCTTGTGCAGGATAGTACAACTAGTGGAAAACTGATCAGATTCCTCACTGACAAACTAGTTTCTCAGGTAGATTATGCCTACAAAATACATCCTTCAGGAATACAATTACCACACCAGAAAATACTTTTTTCTGTAATCATGATCTTCGACAAATTGGAGAAATAATCCATCAGGACTAGAGCATACATGTGCTTCACTCCTTTGAACCATACAAAACAGACACAAAACATTGATGCCTAATCTCCTTCATGGAGTACACTGTACTGGGAATCTCTCCAGTACACATGGTTTTGCAAATCTATCACTTGACGCATACAGAGTATACTGATGCACCCTTCCATCCACACACTTGTCAATCTCAGGCCACCAAGTTCTTATGTTGTTCATGCACATCTTTCCCAAAGACAAGAATATCATCTGAGAAAGCCAACACAGCGGTCTCATGTTTTAATGTTTCTTTCATTAAATATTGAAAGACTGAACTCTCCAAGCCAAATGGCATACTGCAAAACTTGAACATTCACTTGGGGGTGACAAAAGCTGCTAGATGTTTAGATTCCCTCTCGAGTTAAACCTGCTAATAAGCACTTGCCAAATCTATAGTGCAAAACCCAGTTGGTCCAGCAAGTGTGGACACTCACTCACGTAAAGTTAGCAAAAGATGCCAGTCTAAATAGGTTCACCCCATTGAGGCACCTTAAATCCACACACAATGTTAGTCCTGCTGAGCTCTACAACGAAATCAGTTGAGGAGAAACTGATGGTGAGGATTTTTTTGGTTCAGTGATCCCATTTTAACATATATCTTTCAACATCCCCCTAAACTGCTCTAGATAAATTAGGGGAACATTGCAAACACTTCGCAGGACTGGTGCTGCATTATCTTTATCTTTCAGTATCATTTTCTGTTTGAAGATGCCAAATTTTTCCATTATTCCATGAAGATATTGAGAAATGTGTATTTAAGAAAGGACGCACATGGTCTGTCTTCATCTCTTCCTTAAATACATATTGTGTTGGTGTGGCGTTAAGCTCTAACCAGATGCTCATCCCTGAGGTCCACCCAAGTATAAGATCCCCTTTCTTTGTGATATAAATATTCCCTCTTGTTTTTCATCCAGGAAATTCCATATCCATTCAAAAATAACCCAGCAAATCAATTTTATATCGTGCATAACCACCGGGTTGGACATCCGGTGAAAATAAATCCTTTCCCCCCATGTTTTTGTAATTAAAGACTTGTCAACTGTACTGAATCATTCATAAGAATCCACCATAATCTCTACATCCACTCCATCCACCTGCACCACACATCTAAGAAACCCCACCATTTTTCTCTCACTCACACACAAAACAACATTGGATTTAAATTGTCCATGTCCAGATCATCCTGGGTAATTAAGTTAATTTGCTTTTCCATTCTGGCCTTGCATGTCTTTTTTAATGCATCGATTGCAAACTTTATCAATGGCAGGACATGGTTTAACATTCCCAATATAGTAGAAACTGACACACCAGTAGCATGAATGTGTGGTTGTAGACTTATTTTCTACACTCTTACCCTGTCTTTCATTCTTCCCTTGACTACACATGGCATTAACTTCCATGCATGTCTCTATTCTTTTTGAGCAGTTTATACCAGAGGCACTTTCACCTCTGATCTCCTGAACAAACCTCTCCAATTGCTCAATACTCTTGTGATGTTTATAGTGCCACTTAGTGTAAGTTCTGTACCAACCCAAAGTCTTTCATGATCCTTTTTACTTTTGGTTCTCATCATTCCTTGATCTCTTAAGACTTGGTCATAAGTTAGAGTTTCAAACTCACAAGATGCTTCCAATTCTTTTAAAATTATACCTCCTAGGTAGTATTTTAACAGTGAGAGTTTTCTTTGGGGTAGACAGCCCTCCCCCTCAAGCACTTTCACATAAGTCATACTGCAAGGGGTTCCAAAACTCCTATTCTATTGGAGGTTCACTTCTTGAAAGACAAATGATGGTGTTGTAATCAATGCTAGCCAAATTATAGAGCAAAAAACAATTGAAGTAGATGAAAAAATAAGTCAATTAGGATTCAGTTAGTAAACCTCTGGAGAAATACCTATACTGGTAAGGAGCCTATGGTTGATGACGTTAGGCTAGAAATTAAAATCAATGCATAAAAAAGCAGTCAGTTAATGTACAAATGATTATTTACCCACAACATTATTAACGCTGTTGAATAATTAAATGCTTTTATTTCCCAAAAAAGTTGAGAAATCATATATACGTTGCATTCTTCCTGAATCACGACATCGGTATATAGAACTCTCCGAGCTCCGAGTGAATCTGAGCAAACCTATATCTCCAAACTGGCAGCTGTATGCATATGTCAATCATGCACACATGGTATTTTTTGTGCGCTCCTGTGAATTTGCCTAATTACGATGTATTGCCTAATTGCCATGTTGTGTCTTAATTGAACACCTGCTGACTACCTGCCTGCATCAATGTCACATTTTCTGATGCCTTCATTCTTATTCAAGCTTTCGACCAAGCTTCCTCCACTTAGTATATGGCTCACCTTGGATGATCCACTTTGAAGGACAGTGAGAGTACAGGAAAACATCTTGGTTTGCTCCAGTGCTCCCTCTCATTGCCAACATGAAGAAACAGGTGGCAGACACACAGAGGGGTAAGTTTCCAAAGTTTAATCTTACACAGGAGCAGACCAAAAAACACACAGTCTGCAGTCTGCCCACTTCCAACTGCTGCAGTTAGGAACATAGAAAGAAACCTGTCACTCTTTTATCAGTAGGCCTTTGGGAACTGCAGAATTCCTTAAAGGCTGAGGCATCTGTGCTCCTGTCATTGGGCTGTTTGCTCTTCTCAAAACGCTGGTCTTTCAGTGCTGATGTCTGACATATCTGAAAAACTGTTGATCTGGGCCATACAGCAAGAATATGATATGAAAGCAAAGCCATGGATGCAACAAAAGCATCTTCATTGAGGCTGCAATGTTATATTTAACAAGAAGATGGACCAAGTACTTCCATCACACTTTGGGGGTCCTTTTGAGTTTGGCAGATGGAAACGGTCATCTGCCAAACTCCCACAGTCAGGTTATCACCAGTGCGGTCCCCTTCCTGAGGGCCCCAATACGAGTTTCCCCTTGGTCAGCAGGTGGAAACAGTTTTTGCTCGGTGGCCCAGCAGGAATTACCCCACAACATTGATGCTGGCTTATAATTGAGCCGGCGGCAATGCTGCAGTGCTTTAGGTGCTCTAGCACCCGTCGTGCTTTTCACTGTCTGCAGCCACCAGCATGGTAGTCAGACCACTTTATTACGAGATAAGCAGGCCTATGGCGCAAAGACTGCTGCGGTCCTGCTGGCACCACCATGGAGTGCAGACTGCCATGGTGACAAGGCAGGACAAACAGGCCAGCAGTTTCTGTGTTTCATCCAGACACATTACGAGGATGCACACCGTCAATGTGACTGTGGGGGTCCAACTACACATCCCAGCAGGTGGAAACGGAGTATAAAGGGAGCAACTCTCCTGCAGGCAGCCTTACACGTTCTGTCCTGCCATGGAGCCAATCACACATGTCCTACTGCCGCTCATCTATGGAGCCTAAAATACACGCTGCCATGAATGCAATCAATGGTAAGTACACACGCTTACCTGTGTCAATCGGCTCCACAACAGAATGTTGCGCCTTCATCCACCTGATATGGGGGGGGTCACACTACGGGCACCAAACAAACTTGTCATTGTATCCACGGTCCGGGAGTCACAGAGGAGGACCCATTCACAGCCAGAAAAAGCCCCCATTGGGCAGCTCACTCAGCCTGCACCACAACACAAAACAAAAACACATGCTTGCACATCTCGTGCAAAAGGAACAGTAAAGTGTAAATAACATTGTGTCACACAACACCAACTACACAGCAACATCACATCAAACAATGCAACTGACACCCTTAAATTGCACACCTGGCATGGACTGTCATCAGATTCAACACACATACGTATGGTTGTGACATTTAACACAAACATCCCTCCCATTAAACGTCCCTCTAAGGGACCCACACATCACCCACATTGCAACAAAATGGAAGGACAATAGGATGCACAATTGTCAGAGAGACAAATATCCAAAGCTCACTATGCAAACAATACCTGACCAATAGGGATGGGGCATCAGGAACACTCAGGGAAGGATGCTGTACTAGGACACATATCACTTTGCACACACTCCTAAAACAACATTTGCACAGGAACTGGCCCTACATGTAGCTCATTGACAGACAATACTAGTGCCAAGTGACACAACTATCTGCACAATGTGGAAGTGAAAGTCAAGAAAGCACATAAAACAGCAACTTCACAGGAAATATATATAGATGAAGTGGCTGCAAGGTACACACATAAAAATGGACACTTGCACAGTCAAATGCAAAGGAAGCTAGCACAATTGAGCACATTCTGTGTCTGCACAAAAAAAGTCAAGAGGCCAAACATGAGACCAATATACAATCCATATATGGGAGACAATTAACACCATAAATGCTGACATTAATCCACACAAGATGAAATACTTACCATACCAAACAGAACACAATGCTATGGTAACCCATTTGGATTAACACACACAATCCATACAGTTAACATCTACCTTTGTCTTGGGGAACACCAGCACTGCCCACAAATGTAGGTATTGCAAACAACAGCAAATGGATCAGCAAGCAGGGTCAAACATACACAACTGTACGCATACAACACAAGTTACATAAAGGTAGAAAAGGTATTGCAAGACAAATGTGTACCCTACAAAACAAAAACTTGTGTTTTTTAATGAAGAATTGCGGAGGAGCAAAAACCATTTTTTAGGTGCATGCACATCACTGTGCCCACACCTGACTCCTATTACTGGCAGGGAACCTCAACAGAAAGGGGCATCAAGTGGGCAGGTAGGCACCTCAGGTATCGACCTGGGGGAAGTCGGATTTGGGACATGGGGTTTGGGTTTGGGAGGGGTGCACTGTTTCTTAGGAGGGGTGAGCTTCTTCTTGGGAAGACGGGTATGGGTGTTTGCAGATGGCAGGAGTGACAGGGGGGACTTGGAGGTGGAAGGGATGGGTTGGGATGTGGGTTTGGGAGGTGGTGTAGAGAAAACCGAGGAAAAGGCAAGATCAAACAGAAAAGACTCCTTTGGAACACAGGGATGGTCTGCAGAAGGGGCTATGGATTCGGACATTGAGGCAGTAGTTGACTGGTGTGTCGGTGTAGATGTCTTGAGTGTGTGCACGTGTGAAGTATGCTTCTGTGGGTGGTGTCTCTTGTGTGTGTGAGTGTGGGCTCTTGCGCATCTTGGGGGCTGGGAGTTGGAGGTACTGGATGATGGAGTGGTGGATAGGCCTGGGTCGAGTTCACAGAGTTCTGCTATGTGGAACTCCGTGAAGTGCCAAAAAAACTCTGCCGCACTACATGGAGTTCCACGAGTGGCAGAGTTTGGGTAAGTGACGCTGTTTGTGCTGATTTTCAGCACCAGGAGCTTCTCTTGCACTGTAAAATCAGCGCATACAGCATCACGCAGAGCACCAGAGGGTGCTAACTTCGTTCTGCCACTCAAGTAGATTTTCTACTCAAACGGCAGCTGCCTCAATGTGAGCAGCAGCTTTCTCAATGCGAGCAGTAGTGACCTGCCACGACTGCTCACGTTCAGAAATCTTGCTTCCACTCGCCAACTTAACGATTTCTCTCGCTCGCCAATGGGCAAGCCGTGCAAAAGAAAAAACTCCACTCCACATCAGTTTGCATAGTTTTTCGGAATTCTGTACAAAGTATGAAGCATGGAGTGGGGAAAACTCTGCTAATTTTGCCAGTGGAGCGGAATTCTTTGCCCAACCCCAGTCGTACATGTCTGTGTAACTGGTGGGGTGGTGTTTGTGGGTATGATGAACGTGGTGGATGTCTGTGTGTCTGTTGGGGTGATGTCTGCAGGTTTGATGGATGGGCTGGATGTCTGTGTGTCTGTTGGGGTGGTGTTTGCAGGTATAATGGATGTCTGTGTGTCTGTTGGGGTGATGTCTGTGGGTATGAT
This sequence comes from Pleurodeles waltl, assembly GCF_031143425.1. Lineage (NCBI taxonomy): Eukaryota > Metazoa > Chordata > Amphibia > Caudata > Salamandridae > Pleurodeles > Pleurodeles waltl. The sequence continues at coordinate 1,015,655,162 of NC_090442.1, forward strand.
GGATGTGGTGGGAATATACGACGAAACAACGACTGCAAAAAAAACTACTGCCTTAACAACGAGGTCGGAACACCGACCTCGTTGCTACTACTACTAATGATTTTACCACGAATGCCTTAACAACGATATTTCGTTGTAAAGGCATTCCTGATAAAATCATTAGCAATAGGCACCATTCACCCTACATCCCTCACCCCACCCCCCCAACCCCACCCTAAAACCTAAAACCCCCTGACCCCCCACCCACTCCCCAAAACCAAAAACGCCCCACCCCCCCAACCCCACCCCAAAACCTAAAACCCCCTGACCCCCAACCACTCCCCAAAACCAAAAACGCTAAACCCCCCCAACCCCACCCCAAAACCTAAAACCCCCTGACCCCCCACCCCCTCCCCAAAACCTAAACCCACCACTTACCTTCACCAAGTCCCTTCTTTGTACCTTAACCACATGTTCGTTGTTCAGAACATACGTAGTTAAGGCACAAAAAACCGAAGTCGTGGTTAAAAAAAGCGTTGTTGCGCTTTCGTTAACCACGACCTTTGTAAAAAAAAAGTCGTAAAAAAGGATGTTTCCCATGTGGTGGATGTCTGTGTTTCTGTTAGGGTTGTGTCTGTGGGTATGCTAGATGTGGTTGATGTTTGTGTGTCTGTTTGGGTGGTGGCTGCGGGAATTGTGGGTGTGGAAGATGGGTCACTGGGTTTTGTGGTGGTGCCTGTGAGTCTGCTGGATGTTGTGTGTGGGTCGGTGAAGGTGGTGGGGTGTCTGCTGCAATGGTGGATGGTGTTGTGTTTGGCGGTGTATATTGAGTGCCTGTGTGCTGGTGTGTCTTGTGGTGTCTCTGTTTATATGTGCTGATTGTGTATGTTGAGGTGGGTGCATGCAGGTGTGTCTGTGTGCTTGGGATAGGTAATGGAATGGAGGTTTGGATTGAGAAGAGGGAGGTAGAGGGGGGGCATAAATTGGGGGGTGACTGGCTACCGTCAGTGAGGAGGCTGGAGCCTGAAAAGATCTCCTCAGTCAGGGCAACAGCGGTAACAGGGGTTGGGGTGGAGGTGCCTGCGGCAAGGGAGACACCCACACTCCTGGGTGAGCATGCACAGCCAACTGGATGGGGAGCAATAGGGAGGATGGTGATAGAACTGGGGATGGTGGACAAAGATGGTACAGGAGAAGGTCGTGATGGATCCGCCACCACGAGGGAGTGGCCACTGGAGGTAGAATCCGATGATGAGGATGTAGATCTGGTCTCCTCCATGGCACTCCCCTCATCCTCCAGGCCACTGTGTGCCTCCGTTTTGGTGGTCTCTTGCCCGTAGGTACCATGGCCAGATGCTTCCCCACTTGGTTGTGCTTTGTCTCCTTCCCTTGCCTGGGCTGATGCTGAAAATACAAAGAGGAAGAGGTTCATCACATGTTTCTGAAAACAGTTGAACAAAAGCTGTGATTAGCAAACATTACCATAATGTGAAGTTGGCCCCAGCAACAAACTACATCAAAGTGGCTCCTACATATACCATATCATATGCATTCATGCCATCTGAACTATGAACAGTTCCCCACAGGAAAATCAAGCTCTCAGACAACTACAATTGCATGGTTGGAGTTGTGGAATAACAATAACCATTGAAAAAATAGGATACCACATCACCTTCAGTGATTTGCCTCATGGAACATACCTCAGTTACCTGTTGTCATATAATATTAGCCCCATACCATCTTTAGTCCTACAGATCCCACACAAGGTCATGCACACATCTATTTGGCACATACACAATAGCACAACAATTTGAAATGATGCTACAAGAACATGCCATGTTGCTGACAACTGTACAGTAGCCTGGAGAAGGTGACATGGAATTACTCATGCCACACTGGAAACATATCAACAATGCACACTTCACCAAGTGAGTCATGGAGATAGTACTAATGTTACTCAGATATGCCACACAATTGGCATGGAAATGTACACTGTTGATATTATGTGCACATTGACAGGGAGATATGTTCCTAAAGTCCACAACATACTGAATCAGCAAGCCCCAGGGAAATCACCACTAATGTCTGGTACCCCTTACAATAACATACTCTGATTGCATCAGTATATGACATTAGTTCTTTGTATGTTGTAGAGGCACAGAGATATGCAAGTACATGTAGAAGGACCTCCACAGATTGTACAATGGGAAGATACATCACAGTCTCCATTTTGGTCTTGCAAACCCCAACGTCTGTGAATGAATGGTTATACCCAACCACATGTGATTCCAACATAACTGCAAGTCACTCCATGATGCATGGCAACAGTCAGCTAACAAAACTTCCCCATTACATATGGGCAGTGCATTTTGCTACATGATGCCACAGCAATGGCATGGAAATGCACACATTGGTGAAAAAATCTAGTCATACACGTCTTGTCGCTCATTGTCACTGTAGTTGTACATGCAAAATAAATGACATGCACTGACAGGTGAGGGTCTGTGTCAGTCAACAATCAATGGTGACACACTCCTGTCTGTGGCATCAAATGAAATGTAGCACCATTGCAAATGTCCCATTTCACACACAGGTAGGCATGCACATATATGTGAGGGAATACAGAAATCATCCCATTATCACATATAGACTATGCATGACACGTCGATGTACACATTTTGTCAAAACAGAAAAGGACACATGCTAACATGCAGGTACAAGGAATATTGGCAGCAGTGATGGTGCATAAATGATGTCAGTGGACATTCCCCACTTACCAAGGGAAAGTAAAGATCTGTAGTTGCACCCATAGAACAATGTATGCTCTGTCACATGTATGATGGCCACCTTCACATTACTACAGTAGTGAGGCACCAGCACCCTTCACACGCTGAAGACAAGTAGTCTCTGGGTGGCAGATGCAAATATACTCATTTGACCAGACACATTGTTGAGGACTGAAACACTGAGGGTTAGTGGTCTGTTGCACAGAATTTACATCCACTACAACAAACATTACGTGATTGATCAATGTATACAGCCATGTGTTGTCCCTAAATAGCAAATTTTTGTGGATTGTATACAGTTGTGTCGTAGGTCCCTGAGCCAGTAGGCAAGGCACATCAGTATGCACCACATGACATATCTCCACAAATAGTCGCTCAACTACTGTGCCACACATTGCTCATCCTTGATCGTCAGGGGGAGATGTTAGAACCTAACACATTAACTTGGCAATGTGACAGGCAGGAATGTGCCCTGTACTCACCCCCTTGTGACTGCTGTCCTCCCCTTATATGGCAATCAAGGTCTGGATACGCTACCACCAGGATGTAGGACATTAGGGAGGCCATGGCCCGACAGGCATTCCGCCCAGGTTTGGAGGACAGCCCAGCTGGACCTCCATGATATTACGGGCCCCGCATCTCATTTCCTCCCACATCTTGTGAAAGTGGGCACTCTGTCCTCTGTGGACCCCCAGGGTCTGCACCTTCCAGGCGATGGCTCTCCATAGCTCCTTCGTCTGATGGGCATTTACCTGCATGGATGCAAGAGACAAATCAAGAGATTACAATCACAAGTCTTTTGCACAAATGGTTGAGTCACACACATGTCAAAAAACTAAATTAGAAATCTTCTCTTTGTTAACACACCACAAGTGTAATGCACACAAGCCAATAAGTACAGGGACATGACTACAGACATTTATATCCATCTACAGACTCACCCAGTAGCCTTCTCAGGTCCTACAATAACTTAGCACTGTGATGGGAGCCACAGAGAAACACTGCACACATATGTGGCTTCTGAAGGGTGTATTCCTTAGGCCTGACTGGACCAACACATTCACACTCTGCAAGATTGACTCACTGCATACAGTCCCTACAGGCAACTTCCATAGTACAGCCTTCACCATTATACTTGAGTGACAATGAAGGGGCTAGCATGGTGGGGAAAGAAAGTGTATTCCTTCTGCATGTGTGGACGTGTTGCCCACCAAAGTCAGACTTATGCCACTTCAGGGTATGGATTCTGTGACATATACCTGTAACACAGAACACTCCTTTAGACATATGTGTCTAACCTACAGAGATGGCATCCAACATACAAAGGTACACTTTATACAATGTCAGCTATGTAACCAAGGTACTGAGTCACATATCATGGCCTCCCAGGAATCAACACACTGTCTGCACTGTGGGAGTGTCATAAATGCAAAAAGTCTGTACAGGACAAATATGATTTATATGAAGGTGACAACAGATCTGTGGGAGCAAGGGACCTTTCATGAATCTAAGACACACATTGGCAATGAGGCAAAATGAACATGTGGAGTACTTCATGGATGTACCTCAGTACCCATACCTAATCTAGTCAATGGACTGAGGCATCCACGGCAAGTTTTGCCACTCGAACATCATAATGTCCACATGACAGGATCTGCTGGTGTACAGGGAGTGGGCACAGTGCCACAGATGCATAGCCACAGTGACTCTTACATAGTCTGGATTAAGTCCAATACTGGGAGATACAACAGACAGGCCCTGGTCTCTGCAGGCTAAGCATACTGAGCCTACATGACACTCACATTTCCATCACTTCCATGCATGATAGTACATCATGTGGCCATCAACAAGTTGGCATGTGCTTTATGTGCCAACACGCATTGCTTACAAGGTCCACAAATGACTCATACAAAATGCATACATGGCTCATGCTGCCATGCACATACATGTTGGCACCATTTTACAACAATCATGAACAAGGAGATGTCAATGGATGCAGGAAAGTCTCTTTACCTAGTCATATGCATCCAAAACAAGGAGGATCTTGGACCTCAAACACCTCACACAACACAATGTGACTGAACTTAACATGTAGTACTGGCCATCAATACCTGCACAATGTACATCCCATTTATGCCACACAGAATTCAACGATAGGCACGCAAGACGTATTACTGGTATACAGGGGCACATATTAGCCTGTGAGGAGGGAAAGGATGGTGTTGAATAGAATTAATTGTGTCAATGAGAATCATACCTGCTCCTCTGGTGTGCCATTGAGCTGTCCGTACAGGGGAAGGACCTCGACAATAACCCTCTCCAGTTCCTCTGGAGAGAAGGCAGGGGCCCTATTACCTGATGGATGTGGCATGATTGCTCCCAGAGGCAGCACACAGCAGCTCAGATAGTGGAGGTGTTGCTGGCAGAAGTGTTAAGAGTCAAGTGAGTGAATGTGCACAACATGGCGGTCAAGTCTGCACGGACACAGCCATTGGTCCGCGACTGCCACAAGCAACAACGTTAGCCTATGGCTGGGTCTGCCATGGTTGGGACCGCCTACAGCCCTGATAATTTCCGCCAGCTTTTGCGGGCATTTCCTAGTGTCCAGTGGAGTGGGTCAGACATACACCATTTTGGTGGCATGAAATACTGTTTTGGGGTTTGTAAACTGAGTCACACCTACAAACAATGTGTTGCGGCATTGCAAACATCCTTTTTCTGTCTTTTCATGTAGGTTTTTCTACGCAACCACCAGTGTGGTGTGTTTCAGGGCACAGATGGCAATTGACGGTCATTTTTGCTGACAGAGTATACAGATATATTTGAAGGGGCAATTGTGTGGCAGATAGTTGAGTTTCGTCCACATCCATTGACAACCATGTGGGTCACATGTGACCCTTGTGTAGTTGCCAGCTGTGCTGTGTATTGGGTGTAATGTATATCCAGTCAGAAATGCTTTGTTCAATGTCATTATTGGTATGCATAATTTATTTTGCGGTGGACACACTGACAATGTTACAGATTTTGTCTTGTTACACATAGGTACCCTGGGAGAGGAAGGATGAAACAACCTCCTGTCTACCATCCACTTCCAGACCTTCAGACCGTTGAGCAACATCATATAATTATGTTGTACCGTCTGGATAGGCAAACAATAGTGGACTTATGCCGTCAGTTGGAGCCAGATCTGCTGCCAGCTATTAGCTACCCAACCTGCATTCCACCCATTGTACAAGTCATGGTAGTTTTGCACTTCCTGGCCTCATTTGTTGGTATGTCCCAACCTATGTTCAGTCTGGTGTTGAAGAATTTCCTCTCAGCTATGATAAAACACATCAGCTATATTAGGTTCCCTCGACGTGAGGATTTAACCAATGTGAAGGATTTAACCAATGTGAAGGCTGAATTTTATAGTCTTGCCCGCCTCCCACATGAGGTGGGGGTCATTGATGGCACACATGTTGACATGGTGCTATTGTAGGCTACTGAACAAGTGTATCACAACAGAAAGAACATCCATTCCATCAACGTGCAAGTTGTCTGTTTGGCAGATCTTTCCATCTCACATGCCTGTGCCTGTTATTCATTTATAATGCAGACCAGCACCGTCCCCCAGCTGATGGCACAACTACGACCAGAGAGGGCCTGGCTGGTTGGTATGCCACGTCTGTCCTGATTGTGTGTGTGTAATGTCAAGTGCAACAATCATGAAGTGAGTGACTCATTGTTGCACTTATGTCCCATTCCTTGACAGTAGACTCTGCGTATCCAAACTGTCCTTGGTTGTTGACACCAGTGAAGAATCCAACTATGCCAGGGGAAGCCCATTTCAATGAGGCCCATGGAAGAACACAGTGGCAAGAGGATTGGGCTTTTGGGCTCCTGAAGGCCAGATTTAGGTGCCTGGACAGGACTGGTGGATCCCTACTCTACTTGCCCGGAAAAGTGTGTTAGATCACTGTGTCATGCTGCATGCTCCACAACCTCACCCTGTGGAGGAGTATCCTGTGCATCCCAGAGTGCCGACTAAGGGTGACAAGAGTTGTGAGAAGATCTCATCAACAGCTATTTTTCATTAGTGCATGCCATGTGATGTTATGGCTGTGACTGTACAGTGAACTGTAGCTGTAAGAATGTGTGGAGTTGAGCGTTTTGGAGACAGCCAGGGAGCTGATACTCAGCAATATTCAAGCAAAGGCTGCTTCATGGGATAGGTTTTGACACTTCCCCACCTTGATGATTTTGCTTTGCTTGTGTCAGTTCCCTTGCAAAGTACTTGGTTTTCCAGTTGCTTGATATGTGACTTGTGGCATAGGTATGGTTTCAAGCCTATACTTCTTGTTTTCTTATTTGTACAGGTACCACCACCTGACACCTTCCTTTGGACATTTGAGAGTTGTGACATTGGCAGGTATCTGATGCTGTTCTGACATACCAAGTGGACATGGTTTGTACCAGGTAACGTGGGTCGAGGAGTTTGGATGTTTGAGACCTGTACCAGGGCAGTTTGCACAGTGTTTGGGTGGAGGTACAGAAGAGGCAATTGCACTTGTTTTGTGTGTTGTGGTCAGCCTGATGCATCATGTGTGTCATCACGTGGTCATAAAATGTGTAGTCGTAACTTTTGAGCAAGTTATTTTCCCTTCACAGTGGCTAAACATTCTTTTTGTCTCACCTGTATGTAGCTGTAGATGGGTTTGATCATTGTAGGCCACAGTGACTGTGCCACAAAATTGACATATGTTTGTGTCAGACCATCAGATGCATGGTCATTGGATTAGGATGGACCTGTGATCAGGGACTGTTATACAGCCATCTATGTGTATCTTGGATTATATGTTTCTTGGTTACTTTGGTGTGGTATGTGATGCGGCTTTAGCTGATGACTTCAACCACTTCTGTGTTTGCCTATACTAGAGGAGAATGTCTGACAAATCTCTTTCTTCCGTGGTTTGGGAGTCTGTACCTGCAAATATGTACATTTACTTTGTATGAGTCACTCATTCTTGATTTCCAGTAATCCAGACATATTGACAGCCTATATGTTGAACATTGGATTAAAATCTTTGGTTTGACCAGACATTTGTACTATGTTGGAGTGCAGTGGTTGTAATCCTGAGCTGGACACTGTACCTGTAACATAATACTGCTTGCACAAGTAGCTTGTATCTTCGTCTTATGGTTAACATGGTCTTAATTCTCTACATAGCTAAGTGAGAAATCAAAGCAAGCAGACAATGAGTTGTGATGGGTGAATTTATTTTAATGCCAATACATTTTGGAGTGAAAGAAACAAAAATTAAATGCATGGTGAATGAAACCATAGGCTAGAACCACTGGGAGGCCAAAGTCCAGAGTTCTCCTCCCATTGAAACAGGTAGGTTGTTCAGTACCAGCCTACAAAGTTAATGTGTGGCAGACAAAGGATGTTCTTAAGGAAGAGGGTTGTTACTGGCAGTGGTGGGTGTCTTGCCATCTGCACCTCCTGGATTCTTGGCTGGACTTTCCCGCTTGCGAAGGGTGGATCTGCTGCCATAGAGGCAGGGGTGCCTGTGGCAGGGCCTCCCTTCCAGTGGCTGACACCGGTGAAGAAGGGCCTGCTGTTGATGTACCAAAGTAAGGGGTAGAGTGGTTTTGTAGAGCCCTTCTCGGGGTGGTGTTAATGTCCCTCAACACCCCTGTTAGGGAGACTATATTGGTATTGTGGGCCTCCTACTGTTCAAGCATATCCCAATGGATGTCACCTTGTAGCTTCTTGATTTCCCAGAGTTTGGTTAAGACCTGGCCCATCACCCCTTGGGACTCCTGATAGACCCCCAACACATGGCTGATGGTGTTCTAGCCAACAGTAGCCCCATTGGTCTCAAAACTCTGGCCCACAGCATCCCTCCCATGCACCCTACCCCCACTGGCCTGTGCCCTTGCCACAGGTTGCCCTCTCCAACTAGATCCTGGACCGTCATTGTTGGAAGTGTTGCGCTGCAACTCTGCATCCAGGGCTGGGAGGCACAAGATGGTAGACACTGTGCTAGGTGCAAAGGTTGGGGCGATGAATGTTTGCCTGTGATGTTGAAGCAACAGGGCTGGGAGGTGACGTAGTGGGCACAGTGAGACTCACTGTTGTCTGACCAGGTTGCCCAGATGGGCCAGAACCGTCTTCCACATCCAGATGTCCAGGAGTGTCTTCTTCACTGAGGGCTTTATCCGGGGGGGGGGGGGGTAGTGGAAGTCTGTACAGTGGGCTCTGTGTGCCTAGCAGCATCCCCACCTTTTGATGTGAAACATACAATGTTACTGGTTGTATTGTGACATCTACCTCCAAGGGTTTAGGGTTACAGTAGGCAGAGACCTTGTACAAAGTTAAGTTGCAGTTAATGCAATTGTGCAAAGTGAATATAGTACTGGGTGTTTTGACTTGACATGTGTGAAATTTGCCAATTCATTTTGACCCAAGCAGTGGATGAGATGTGCAGATCATTTGCACTTTAAAGGATGGCCAGAAACTGACATCTTGCTGCCAGTACAGGCAAGATAGTGGCTAGGCAAGATATAGATTTGTCTATTTGGAGGCCTAGTTTAGTGTGATGCAGGCAAACCTAGGACTTTGTTGTATATGTGATTGGAGTCATCATGGGCACAGTGCAGTGTGAATGTGTTTGTTGCCACTACCAATCTGGTGAGGCACATTGAGGCCTTAGGAATACTTGTTATTCACACTGGGTACGGTATCATTCCTGTCCTCAAATATGTTATCTTGGGTTAGCAATTCAAGGTGGAGCTATATTGACAGCTACATCTCTGATGTGTGCATAATGTGTGCTTGATCACTCCCAGGTTAGTATACTTCATTTGAGAGTTGACAAACAAGGGTATTTGAACAAGTAACCACTATGCTGGTGGTTGAAGTAAGGGTAACAGGACCTATTGGGCTTTGCAGTCAGGTCAGTCCATCTACTTCCCAAAACTTAGCAAATGGAATCCTCTCAGGTGAGTACACTTCTATTGAGAGTGGAGTGACAAGGGTTTTGGACAAGTGACCACTGGTCTGTTGTTGTAGTTGGTGAGACCGGAGCTCCTGGGAGCTGCAGTCTAGTCATCTCTCTCCTCCACACACTGTACCAATGTTATCCCCCCAGATGAGTTTACCTCAATTGGAAGTTGACAGACAGGGGTATATGAACAAGGGAGGACTGGTCTGGTGTTTGTAGTTGGTTAGACAGGGCCTCCTTGAGCCGTAGTCAAGTCACTCCCTCTCCTACTCACACTATAACAATGTTCTCCACACAGGTGAGTACAGCTCATTCGTGAGTTGATACACAGGTTTATTTGGTCACAGGCACACTGGTCTGGTGTTTGGAGTTGCAGAAACAGGGCCTATTGGGCTTTGCAGTCAGGACACTCCCTCTATTCCCCAATATATGACAAATGTTCTCCCCTCAGGTGACTAAACTTCATTTGTGAGTTAATACACAGGTGTATTTTGTCACAGGCATGCTGGTCTGGTGTTTGGAGTTGCAGAAACAGGGCCTATTGGGCTGTGCAGTCAGGTCGCTCCCTCTACTCCCCAATACTTGACAAATGTTCTTCCCCAGGTGAGTAGACTTCATTTGTGAGTTGATACACAGGTGTATTTGATCAAAGGTACACATTGCTGGTGTTTGGAGTTGCAGTTAGGTCACTCTCTGTACTACACAGTGGGCAAATGGTATTCCACCAGGTGAGTAAACTCATTTGTGAGTTGATACATAGGTGTATTTTGGCGCAGGCACTCTAGTTTGGTGTTTAGAGTTACAGAAACAGTGCCTGGTGGAAGTTGCAGTTAGGTCACCCTCTGTACTACTCACACTATACAAATGTTGGGCATTACATCTCTGTATGCAGACTGTGTTTAAGGTTTGGACATACTTTTACCTGTTGAGACATACCATGAGTCCTGGGATTGTTGTTGTATATTGAAAGACCTACAGGCCCCATTTTGGCCAATGACATGTGATGAACCTTAGTAGCTGTGATGCTAGGTCCAACAATACAGATTGACAGTGTGAACACCCAGATGCTCTGGGAATTGAATGTTGGTGTGGTACATGGACAAGTCAGTGGCAAAAGGTGATTGATGAGAATGCATGGCATTGCATTTTGGTGACATTTTTTGTGGTGTGAATTACCATACTCCACTCCCAGGTTATTCTTGTCAAGCCCTCAGGTTGCAGGATGACCAAGGCCCTCACCTCTCTGGGAAAGAGACATAGTGGGGCACTGGGAGGGCCACCGCCAGTCTTCTTGGCCTGCAGGTGGTGTCTGGAGACCAGGGAATGCTCCTTGCCCCTGAGGTAGTTCCACATCTTCTTGATGTCGTCCTTTATGTGCAGGGTGGTGGGTACAGCATTCACTCTGTCGACTATCCTGTCGCACATTTTCATTTTCCTACTGAGAGGAGTATGCTGGACGTGTGCTTCAAACAATTGTGGCTCTACTCTTAGGGTTTCATCCACCATGACTTTTAACTCATCCTCAGAGAAACGTGGGTTTTTGGAACATGACATGATGGAGGAGAAAAACTGGTGACAGTGACTTTCTAAACAGAGGTAGTGCAATAGGGCATGAATGGACAAAAGTGTTTGCAGGGTGTTCAATGGGATGGTGAGTGTAGGAAGTTGGCTCTGTATATACTATCTCAAAGTGAGAGATAGTGTGCACAGAGTCCAAGAGTTCCCCTTAGAGATTGATAGTGGAAAATTAGGTAATACTAATGCTCTATTTTGTGGTAGTGTGGTCGAGCAGTAGGCTTATCAGAGGGTTGTGTTAAGCATTTGTTGTACACACACAGGCAATAAATGAGGAACACACACTCAAAGACTTAACTCCAGGCCAATAGTTTTTATATAGAAAAATATATTGCCTTAATTTATTTTAGAACCACAAGATTCAAGATTTGAGGTAAGTACATAAAATGCAAGGTGCTTCACACAGGTAAGTATGGAACTTTGATTTAAAACAGTAGTACACACAGTTTAGGTTAAAATGGCAATGAGATATTTTAAAAGTGACACAGTGCAAAAACCAACAGTTCCTGGGGAGGTAAGTTTGGTTAAGTTTCTCAGGTAAGTAAAGCGCGTACACAGTCAGCCTCTTAGGCATAGGCAGCCCGCCACTGGGGGTTCAAGGCAACCCCAAAGTCACTGCGCTAGCAACACTTGGCCAGTCAGGTGCAGAGGTCAAAGAAGGGCCCAAAACACATGGGCGCCTGGGGAGAACAGGGGTGCTCCAGTTCCGGTCTGCTGGCAGGTAATTGCCTGCGTCCTCAGGGAGCAGACCAGGTTTTTTTTGTAGAGCACTAGGGGGGACACAAACAGGCACACAAAAAACACCCTCAGTGGCACGAGGCGGCAGGGTGCAGTGTGCAAAGTAGGCGTCGGGTTTGCTATAGGAAGCAATGGAGGGACCCAGTGGTCCCTTAGGCGATGCAGGCAAGGCACAGGGGGGCTTCTCGGGCCAACCACCAACTGGGCTAGGAAGAGGGTCGCCTGCTGGTTACTCCTGCACTGGAAGGTGGTTCCTCTCAATCCTGGGGGCTGCGGGTGCAGTGCTTGCTCCAGGCATCGGGTTCCTTGTTATCAGGCAGTCGTGGTCAGGGGGAGCCTGTGGATCCTCTCTGCAGGCGTCGCTGTGGGGGTGCAGGGGGGTTGACTCAGGTTACTCACGTCGTCGCAGTCGCCTGGGAGTCCTCTCTGCAGTGTTAGTTCTCTGGAGCTTGAGCTGGGGGCGTCAGGTGCAGAGTCGGAGGTCTCACACTTCCGGCAGGAAGGGAGAGTTCTTTCAAAGTTGCTAAAAAGTAGCAAAGTTGTTGCTGTTTTTGAACAGTGCCGCTGTTCTCAGGAGATTCTTTGGTCCTTCGGGTTCAGGGCAGTCCTCTGAGTCCTCAGAGGTCACCGGTCCCTGTCAGATGTGTCGCCATGCAGGTTCTTTGAGTCTGGAGACAGACCGGTAGGGCTGGGGCCAAGTCAGTTGGTGTCTCTTGTCGTCTCTGCGAGGCTTTCAGGTCAGCAGTCCTTCTTCTTTCTTCAGGTTGCAGGAATCTCATTTCCTGGGTTCAGGGTTGCCCCTAAATACTAAATTTAGGGGTGTGTTTAGGTCTGGGGGGCAGTAGCCAATGGCTACTGTCCTGGAGGGTGGCTACACCCTCTTTGTGCCTCCTCCCTGAGGGGAGGGGGGCACATCCCTACTCCTATTGGGGGAATCCTCCAATCTCAAGATGGAGGATTTCTAAAGGCAGGAGTCACCTCAGCTCAGGGCACCTTAGGGGCTGTCCTGACTGGTGGGTGGCTCCTCCATGTTTTCATCATTATCTCCTCCAGCCTTGCCGCCAAAAGTGGGGGCAGTGGCCGGAGGGGCGGGCATTTCCACTGGCTGGGATGCCCTAGGGTGCTGTAACAAAAGGTATGAGCCTTTGAGGCTCACCGCCAGGTGTTACAGTTTCTGCAGGGGGAGGTGAGAAGCACCTCCACCCAGTACAGTCTTTGTTCCTGGCCACAGAGTGACAAAGGCACTAACCCCATGTGGCCAGAAACTCGTCTGGTTGTGGCAGGCTGGCAGAAACTGGTCAGCCTAGCACTAGGAGTCGGACTGGTTTTCAGGGGGCATCTCTAAGATGCCCTCTGGGTGTATTGAACAATAAATCCCACAGTGGCATCAGTGTTAATTTATTGTGCTGAGAAGTTTGATACCAAACTTCCCAGATTTCAGTGTAGCCATTATGGAACTGTGGAGTTTGTGTTTGACAAACTCCCAGACCACATACTCTTTATGGCTACCCTGCATATACAATGTCTAAGGTTTTGCTTAGACACTGTAGGGGCATAGTGCTCATGCACATATGCCCTCACCTGTGGTATAGTGCACCCTGCCTTAGGGCTGTAAGGCCTGCTAGAGGGGTGACTTACCTATGCCACAGGCAGTGTGAGGTGGGCATGGCACTTTGAGGGGAGTGCCATGTCGACTCAGTCATTTCCTCCCCATCAGCACACACAAGCTGTGAGGCAGTGTGCATGTGCTGAGTGAGGAGTCACCAGGGTGGCATAAGACATGCTGCAGCCCTTAGAGACCTTCCCTGGCAACAGGGCCCTAGGTACCAGGCGTACCATTTACAAGGGACTTATCTGTGTGCCAGGGCTGTGCTAAGTGTGGGAACAAAGGTACAGTTTAGGGAAGAACACTGGTGCTGGGGCCTGGTTAGCAGGGTCCCAGCACACTTTCAATCATAACTGGCATCAACAAAAGGCAAAATGTCAGGGGGTAGCCATGCCAAGGAAGGCATTTTCTTAAAAATGGTGGTGGCTAGGACATGAACAGATGGAAAAATGGTGCTGAGTATTGTTGGTCCGCAGTTGAAATGCGAAGGGGTGTTTTTATAGTGTCCTTTGCAGATGTGTCAACTGTGGCAATGTGAGTCAGTTGTGTTGTTTTCAAATTCATCCAATGTGCAGTTGTCTTTTACTTTACAGACTGCAAACCACCGTGGTTCAGACCACCTTTGGCTGACCGCCATGAAGGGACCACCACTGTCACTGTGTGCTTGTAATATGATCGTTGTTTGGTGGGGGGCTCACTGCAAAGGTGGTCGACTGCTTTTCTCCAGGCCGCTGCTCCACTGGCGGTCTGACAGTTTTGCTTGGCGGTAGGAGGTCCTGCCTGTGTAACTGATAATAGGGTGGTGTGGAAGAACACCAACATGACAGTCTTTTCAGGACCACCAACATGGTGGTCTGGCCAACTGACTGCAAACTCGTATTGAGCCCCTTAGACAATGCAGTAGTAATGACATTCATAACCCATTAGGGAGGAACTTCCTCTTAATCAGCAGCAGTGGCTGCATAGTTGGGGGCATGAGCAATGTGTCATCTTTCATCTCTTGCAACCTCTTGTTATGAGCAGTTATCAAGCAGAAAGGCTGAGCAGGTTATTCCCATCCTCATAAAATCTGATCATTTTACAAAAGCTATTCAAAAATTTCAGCTTTCCATTTCTGGCCCATGTCTTTGCCTCTAAAAGCAGTGCATGACTTCCAACGTGTTGATCAATCGCTCATATATCAGCATGAAATATATTATATTGCAGACTACAGTGAATGTGCAACAGAATTCATATGTGAATTCATGCATTCGCCTTCATTATTCACAAGATCTAACCTTTTCCTAATAACCAGAAAAGGGTATTTAAGTCTGATAGGGACACTTTCTGCGTTTCTTGGGAGCTGTGCTTGAGTAGTATACTACAAATATCTTAGCTGAAGGCCAAAGGATATCAGTGCTTTGACTTATCTGTGCTTTTCACCTTCTGACCTTCTCAAAGCCAGTAGCTGATTAACAACAAATTTTTAATCCTGTAAAGGTATGCATGTTAGAGGCAACCTAATCAAATTGGATGCACAGTTAGGTGCTAAGAAAGTTTAGATAGGGGCTAGAAAGGGAAATAGTAGAAACAATAGCAGAATCATAGACTGGTTTCATTATTCAGTGCTTTCATTTAGTAAATACCATCTTACATTTTTATTTTTTATTATATATATTGTTTAATCATTTGTATCAATACACTGTTGTGCTTATATTTATAACAGCATTTATTCATATAATTTCCACTACATTAGAGCATTTACTTTTAATAAAGTCTTTCAAATTTATAGGGCCTGATTTAGAGTTTGGTGGATTGGTACTCTGTCACAAAAGTTACAGATATCCCATATCTACTATTAGTTCCACAGAATAGAATGTACTTGTAATTAGGCAGATAGGATAGCTGTCTATTTAGTGGCGGAGTAACCCATCCACAAAACTCCCTATTAGGCCCATAGTTTGAAATGTGTGTGTGTTTTCCCATGGGAGAAATAGACTTTAGCACTCGCTGATACAAATAGTCCTGTAGCCTCACAGGAATGATTGTTACACTAGGCACACCAACCTGAAGTAAAGTGAGAGTGATGTGTGGGTTATAAACCGCATGAATTCCTAGCTGTAATTGGGAAGCTGGCTATGCCTGTTCTTTCAAGAGGGTTTTGAATTTCTAAAATCGGGACCTATTTTATGGTTAACCTGCAAAAGTACCATTTGAAGCTTCCACTGACAATTCTACTTATGTTATCATCATTTTTAAATAGTCTTGTAAACCCATTGAATCAGTTGTTTATCATTTATATATTGTTAGACAACAAGTATGTCTAATAGTCCATTATCAGATAGCACATGAACAGTTCACATAATTGGACACTAACAACTTTGTACTATAACTTGCTTTACAGTTATTAGTGGAGCACATTTGTAATAGTATTGTATGTTTGAAACTCATTGTGATAATTGCTTTTTAGGGATCAATTGTGACTGCTCATGTGAGATTCTTTATGGAGACTGTTTGAGTTGTTATGACAATGCCAACAAACCTTTGTTGTAGTGATGTTCTTCTTCCTAAGGCTGGTCAGGGCTTAAAGAGATCTGTTCCTAAGAAAATATGAGCTGTGCCCCCATGGACATAAAAGAAACACTTTGCCTCTGTGCCTGTGACCTATTATAGATGCAGGTGCAGAAGCAAATAGCTGTCAAGCAGAGGTGGCATGCAGTCAGTGATCCTCCAGCAACAACACACACTCACAAGGGCAACCCATGAGAAGAGAGAAAAGATCCCCCTAGAGGGGGTAGTCTGTCACCACTTCTGTGTGCATGGGAGTCTCTGCCCTCCTTAGAAAGACAGGATGCAGTGCTACCTAGAAAGTGAAAAACAGACTTGCTGCTTCAAACAATTACAACATTGGCGGTAAAAGCCGCTTACCGCCGTGCAGAAGACCGCCAACACACCGCCGCGGCTGCAGAATTCCGCCATGGTCATTATGACCCACAGCTCGGAATCCGCCAAAATCCAGACACCCACACATGTCCGCCACACCAAAGGTCAGTGATAAACTGGCGATAACAAAACCTCCACCGTCACGCCAACAGGAATACACCCACACTATCACGACCCACGAATCCATGCGGCGGTCTTTCAACCGCGGTATTTCATTGGCGGTACACACCGCTGCGCTCAAAATACACACACATTTACAAAACACTACCACATTGGACATTTCGAAATACACACACCTGATAAACATACACAAACCACTCCCACACACCCAGTACAATATAAAACACACACCCACATCACCCACAAACCCTTACATCAACAATTGCGACTGAGGGCCAGATAGAGACACCACCATCTACAAACTAGCATCCACAGGCACTCCACACCATCACTCACACAACATCCACGCATCTCACACAACACACCTCTAAATATCACCCCACACATCACAACACACACCACCCCACACATCACCCACACCACCCCATGGCACCGCAAAGACACCCCAGGTTCTCTGAGGAGGAGCTCAGGGTCATGGTGGAGGTAATCATCCGGGTAGAACCACAGCTATTCGGATCACAGGTGCAGCACACCACCATAGCTAGGAAGATGGAGCTATGGCGAAGAATCATGGACAGGGTCAACACAGTGGGACAGCACCCAAGAACTAGGGATGACATCTGGAAGAGGTGGAAC
The DNA here is from genome assembly GCF_031143425.1 of Pleurodeles waltl. Lineage (NCBI taxonomy): Eukaryota > Metazoa > Chordata > Amphibia > Caudata > Salamandridae > Pleurodeles > Pleurodeles waltl. The sequence goes on from NC_090442.1 coordinate 1,015,672,513, forward strand.
GACCTACAGGGGAAGGTGCGTTCCGTGGTCTCAAGACACCACATCGAGGTTCAGAGGACTGGCGGCGGACCCCCCCCTCCTCCCCCACAACTAACAACATGGGAGGAGCAGGTCTTGGCTATACTGCATCCTGAGATCCTCGCAGGAGTAGCTGGAGGAATGGACTCTGGTAAGGCAAATCTTAACTATTACATCCACCACCCACCTGCATGCTATCACATACCCCAACCCTCGCCCATGCCCCCATCACTCCAACTCCTCACGTATGTCCCAATATCACAAACCACACATCCCAAACTCAAGCCCTGCATGTAACACCAAAGCATGGATACCCATAACCAATGCATGGCCACTACACATACCCATACACCCCCCTAAACCATTATCACACAAGGTCCTACACAGGAATGCAAGCACTGGGGTACACAGTCACCCACCCATTGCACACCATGGCACACACAGATGCAATAATAATGCCTTTACACCCCTGCAGGACCCTACCCAACGTCACCGGACAGGAGGTTCCAGATATGTCCACTCCACCCACAGAACAGGCCCACAGTGATGAGAGCAGCTCTGTCCAACTGGATCTAGATGACCAGCCCGGCCCATCTGGGACCTCGGGACAGTCGGTTCCCCTCACACTGGCACAGGCCACTACAGAGCTTGCCCCCTCTGGAAACACCAGCGCATCAATCAGCAGTGTGTCCACCACTACAGGGAACCCAGGCTAACCCACCACCCCAACAATACCAGGGACCTGGGGGCAGTGGTAGTGGGCACACGGTTCAGGGGACAGAGGCCCAGGAACACAGGGGAACTGGGAGGGCTGCTGTGCGACAGGGGGAGGGCAGGCCCAGGGAACACACTCTCTACGAGGCCCTCTCCAACATCATGGGAGCCTACCACCATTCCCAGGAGATGATGGAAACGGTACTAGCCAAGTTTCAGGAGACCCAGCGGCTGCAGGAGGAACAGTATTTGGGCTTCAGGGAGGAACTCAAATCCATCAATTCCACCCTGGGCACCATTGTAGGGGTGCTGAAGGAACTCGTCAACACCAGGAGGGATGCTGTGGCACAACAAGGGGCCCCTGACACTAGCCTGGACGATGAACTGCCCACCACCTCCGCCGGCGCTAGTGGACAGGAGGCACTGCCATAGGACCACCACACCAGCACCCCACCCCCTGCAGATGGAGAACCACCCCACAAACAGTCCCTGAGATCCAGGACAAAGACAGAGAACAATGCCAAGACCCCCGCCAAGAAATGAGACCACCCTGATTGTCATCCTTCTGTCCCACTTTGTCACCCTGTCCATACTTAAACTGCCCCAGCTCCACTTCCTATGCCCCTTTGGACAATGCACCTGTGAGACTAATAGACTGGACTCTGCCATGGACATTCCTCCACCATCACCCCTGACCATTTTACAACCCGCTCCACTATTGAGCATTTAAATAAACACCCTTAAATCAAAGAACAATCTGGAGTCTCGAATCTGTGCTTTCGAAAATGTGTATTTGCAATAATAGTGGCAAAATGCTATATCAAATGTAATGTCAACATACCTATGTCACACAGCTCTAGTCCATGCAGAAACAAAACAGATGTCACACAGTGGGACCCACATCTGTGAAATCATAAGGGAAAGTGACAACTCAGTGACCATACACTGGGTGAAAATGACAGACAGATGAGAGGTAGTAGAATTAAACCAGATGTAGCAGACTGTGTTGTCTTCTTACCTGTGTCTCACTGGAAGTATTGCAGGATCACCGTGTTCCTGTTGTCTATGTCCTCTTCTTCTGCTTCCTCGTCTTCACTGTCCACAGGCACCTCCATCTGGACCATCCTCCTGCAGAAAAGGCACCTGTTGTTGCAAAGCCAAGTTGTGAAGCATACAGCAGGCCACGATGATCTGGCACACCTTCTTTGGTGAGTAGAATAGGGAACCACCTGTCATATGGAGGCACTGGAACCTGGCCTTCAGGAGGCCGGAGGTCCTCTCTATAACCCTTCTAGTTCACCCATGGGCCTCAGTGTAGCGTTTCTCTGCCCTTGTCCTGGGATTCCTCACTGGGGTCAGTAGCCATGACAGGTTGGGGTAACCAGAGTCACCTGCAAATGGCGAGGGACAACTGTTAGACACACACTAACTCATAGGGACATCCCCAGACCCAGACAACTATTCACACTGTATTGGGTCCATGTCCTCACCTAATAGCCACACACGGTGCCTCTGGAGTTGCCCCATCACTTAAGGGATGCTGCTATTTCTCAAGATGTAAGCGTCATGCACTGAGCCAGGGAATTTGGCATTCACATGGGAGATGTACTGGTCTGCCAAACACACCATCTGCACATTCATCGAATGGTAACTCTTCCGGTTTCTGTACACCTGTTCACTCCTGCGGGGGGGGGGACTAAGGCCACATGTGTCACATCAATGGCACCTATGATGTTGGGGATATGTCCCAGGGCATAGAAATCACCTTTCACTGTAGGCAAATTCTCCACCTGAGGGAAAACGATGTAGCTCCGCATGTGTTTCAGCAGGGCAGACAACACTCTGGACAACACGTTGGAAAACGTAGGCTGGGACATCCCTGATGCAATGGCCACTGTAGTTTGAAATGACCCACTTGCAAGGAAATGGAGTACTGACAGCACCTGCACTTGAGGGGGGATTCCTGTGGGATGGCGGATAGCTGACACCAGGTCTGGCTCCAAATGGGCACACAGTTCCTGGATTGTGGCACAATCAAGTCTGTAGATGATGATCACATGTCGCTCTTCCATTGTCGACAGGTCCTCCAGCGGTCTGTACACTGGAGGATGCCGCCATCTCCTCACATGCCCCAACAGACGGTGCCTATGGAGGAGAACAGTGAGCAGAGAGTCAACCAACTCTGAGGTACGTAAACACAGCTTACTCTGAAATATTAGCAAATCAACATATGCCTGTATCAGTGTTTAGGCAAGGCCTAGATATGTGTGATGCAGTCCAAAATAATGGCATGTGGGCCCATGAAATGGCGGCTGCCTGACCTGTAAAGTGGGACAATGGGATATGAGGTAACTGCGCTGGCCTTGTACACCGTCGCGGTAGGCGGTCGAAGACCGCGGCGCAATCCTGCATTGGTTAACATTGGACCCTATGGGTCCCAGGAGCCAATGACAATGTACGCCGGCGGACGTGCCCGCCATTTTCTCTCTGTTCAATCACTTGATACCTGATCTTTGACAGGAGAGGACCTACACTGCAAGTGCTGCTGTGACCTCAGTCTGGAAGAGACAATGGCTCATGTGTCTGGGGAAAGGGCCCCTGCCTTCAGCACGGAGGAGTTGGAGAAACTCGTGGATGGGGTCCTCCCCCATTACCCGCTACTCTACGGTCCTCCAGACAAACAGGTAAGTACACTGTGCGCATGCTGTATGGGCAATGCCTGTGTGGAGTGGTGTGGATGAAAGATAGGGGGGGTGAGAATGAGGCGTGTATGAAACGATGGTGAGTGCATGTGCATCATGGCAAGGGTAGGGATGCAGGCCAATTACTGTGACAGTGCGGATGGTAATAACTTATCTTTTTCCCCTGTACTATTCCTGTAGGTCATCGCCCACCAGAAGAAGGACATTTGGTGTGCCATCGCAAAGGAAGTCCAGACCCTGGGGATCTACCACAGATGGAGCACCCACTGCCGGAAAAGATGGGAGTACATTCGCCACTGGAGCAAGAAGACAGCGGAGGCCCAGCTGGGGATGGCCTCCCAACGTGGGAGGGGTGCCTGTCGCACCATGACCCCCTGATGTTCCGGATCCTGGCGGTGGCGTATCCGGAGTTGGATGGGCGCTTGAGAGCATCACAGCAGTCACAAGGGGGTCAGTACACTCTCATTCTGCTGACTCAGCACGCATTGTAGGTGTCTGGGTGGGGGAGGTGGGCTGTGGGTTCCCCTAGGCCAGGGCGAGTTTAGTAGGCAAGGACCCTTCTTAAGGCACGCCCTGTGGCACCCCACCCCACCTGTGTACAGTGCCAACTACACCTAGTCAGGCTCCTGTGACATCCACGTGTGCAGCAATCGGGCATAGCCTTGTAACCCATGTCCCTGGGATTGAATAGGGAACTCCAAGTGTGCGGCGTAGTGCAGGGGGCTTCTGTGTCTGTAGTGTCCGCCAACGGTAGCGGTATTGCATGCACTCAACATGTCTTTCTTCTGTCTCCCCCCCCTTTTTGTGGTCTCCCTGTTCTAGTGTGCATTAGCATCATCAGGCAGAGGAGCAGTGGCACCGGAGCAGGAGGGAGCTGCATCCCACATGGCCCTGGAGGGCGACACTACAGAGTCTGAATTTACCAGTGGGACAGAGGGCGAGGGGAGCTCCACAGCAGGGACAGGAGCTGACACCAGCGATACGGACTCCTCCTCTGATGGGAGCTCCTTGCGGTGGCAGGCCCATCTGTGCCCCCCGCATCTACAGGTACAGCCGCCACCCCCCCTACCAGCACCGCCCTCCCAGCAGCCCCTCAGCGTGTGTCCCGTGCCCGCTCACCCAGGAGGGTGGGCATCTCCTTCGCCCCAGGAACCTAAGCCCTTGCCCCTGTCACCCCTGCTGCCCTCAGTGAGGAGGCCATTGACCTTCTCAGGTCCCTCACTGTTGGGCAGTCTACCATTTTGAATGCCATCCAGGGTGTAGAGAGGCAGTTGCAACAAACCAATGCATACCTGGAGGGCATTCACTCTGGTCAGGCAGCCCATCAGCAAGCTTTTCAGACTCTGGCCTCAGCACTGATGGCAGCCATTGTCCCTGTCTCTAGCCTCCCCCCTCCAATGTCCTCCACCCAGACCCAAACCCCTGTACCTCAGCCTATCCCAAGCACACCATCAGACCAGCATGCACACACCTCAACACACAAGGGAAGCTCTGGCAAACATAAGCACCATACATCCCACAGGCACTCACGCAAGCATCACACACATGCAGACACACCAACATCCACTGCCTCCACTGTGTCCCCCTCCTCCTCGTCTCCCTCCTCTATCCCTGTCTTGTCTCCACTCACACTTGCGTGCACTACATCCTCAGCCACTACGTCCATCACCAGCACACCCACCACCACACCCCATTCACGTGCTTTCACCACCCCCACTACCATTCACACGTCCCACTTTGTCCTCTCCCAGTGTGTCTGTGGTGCCACCTCCCAAGGTACACAAACGCAGCCACACACCCACCTGCAGCCCATGCATCTTCACCCAAAGTCACCAAACGTACACCTCCTACAACCACTACCTCTTCCTCCACTCCCAAACCCCTTCCATCTACCCGTCCCAGTGTTCCTAAGAAACTTTTCCTATCCAACCTTGACCTCTTTCCCTCACTTCCCCCACCCCTTCAGTCTCCTAGGGCCCGACTCTCCAGGTCCCAACCCAGCACCTCAGCCACAACATCTGCAGGACCAGTGGTGCCAGTAGTAACCAGCTTCTGGAGTGCACCAGGCAGCAGGGCAGCCAGTGTGGCAAGGAGCCAGAGCACGGTCAGTCCCCCACCTGTAAAGCATAAAAAGTTGGCCAGTGCCCGGCGGGAGAGGGGAAAGAAATCAGCCACCAAAGCTGCTCCCAGGGGTACAGTTGGGGGTGTGGAGACAGCTGCACCACCATCTAAGGTGGGCAAGGGGCACAGTAAAACCGGAAAGTCTGGGAAGATCTGCATGGCGGACAAGACCGCCACCAGCCCCGCTGCCCAGGACACTGCCACCAGCAGCACCGCTACCCAGGACACCACCGCCAACAGCACCGCTGCCCAGGACACCGCCGCCACAAGCCCCGCTGCCCAGGACCCCGCTGCCAGCAGCACCGCTGCCCAGGACACCGCCGCCAGCAGCACCGCAAGCCAGTGAGCGCCAATGATTCTGACGCTACTGAGGCCGCCACGGGCAGGATGAAGCACTCTGGGCACAAAGCCCCCTCCAGAACCAGTGGAGAACAGCATCCACTACCCCAGTCCTTGGCAGGATGAATCACTCTGGGCACAAAGCCCCCTCCAGAACCAGTGGAGAAGAGCATCCACTCACAAAGTCCTTGGCAGGATGAAGCACTCTGGGCACAAAGCCCCCTCCAGAACCAGTAGAGTATCACATCCACTCACACAGTCCTTGGCAGGATGAAGCACTCTGGGCACAAAGCCCCCTCCAGAACCAGTGGAGTATCACATCCACTCACACACTCCTTGGTAGGATGAAGAACTCTGGGCTCAAAGCCCCCTCCAGAACCAGTGGAGTATCACATCCACTCACACAGTCCTTGGCAGGATGAAGAACTCTGGGCACAAAGCCCCCTCCAGAAACCATTGGAGAATGTTATCCAATTGAGAGACTGTGGCTTTGCACTCCCCAGGACTGAACAGTGGGCAACCCACCCACTGTAGAGACTTGAGAGACTGTGGCTGAGCACTCCCCAGGATATAGCAGTGGGCAACCCACCCACTGTAGAGACTTGAGAGACTGTGGCTTTGCACTCCCCAGGATACAGCAGTGGGCAAACCACCCACTGCAGAGACTTGAGAGACTGTGGCTTTGCACTCCCCAGGATTGAACAGTGGGCATGGAACCCCCTCGTGGATCTGGCATCGTGCACTCATCCGGCTGAGGTGCCCCCCTTCCCTTCCTCCTGAGGTGTCTGTTTTATTTCTATCTGATGCCTCAGCAGTGTTCTCTCCATCTTGTTTGGGTATTGAGTGTAGGCCTCGCTTATGCCTTTTGGGCCCAGTGGTCCACGGACCATGATAGTGGAATACCTTGGACTTGGATTCTTGGTGTATATATTTGTTTATAGTGTGAATATCTTACTATATGTATATATTTTTGATTACTGTCTTCGTATATATTAAAATCATTTGACTCATTTCCTTTTGTCCTTGCATTCTTCCAGGGGGGGTTGAGGGGTGTAACTGTGATGTATCATGATGTATTAGTGTGTGTGTTGTCGTGGGTGAGGGTGGGGGTGGGAGTGTTGCATGTTGCGTGTCACAGTTTTTTCCTTCCCCCCTCCCTGTTTCGTAGGTGCAGTACTCACCGTGGTCTTCGACGCCGGTGTTCGTGCTCCTGGTAGAGGAGCAGGAAGATAAAGGCTGGAAGAATCTGAAGTTCCGGTTCCATGGCGTCCTGGTTCCTCGTGGGATGTGTAGAGGTGAGCGTTTTCCCTTCCAAGTCCTGTTTCTTTCGTGTTTTTGTTCGCAGTGTATCCGCCCCAGAAAAGGTGGCGTATTGGTGGCTTGTAATAATGTGGGCGGTGCATTGTCTTCTGCCTGTTTGTTGGAGGTTACCGCCGCAGTGTTTGTTTGTACCGCCTTGGTGGTTGGAGTGTTAAAGTGGCTGTCTATGTTGCCGGTTTCCGCCACGGTCGTAATTCCATTTTTTTTTTTCGCCGACCTGTTGGCTGTTTTACTGCCGCTTTAACACCGACCGCCAGGGTTGTAATGACCACCTATATCTGCTTTACATTTTCATTGTGAATTATACAATCAGAAACACGGATATAGTCAGTATTCTCAAAACAATTGCCAAAGGGCAAAGTCCAAAATGATTATTAGCTCTATATTTCAAATGTTCGGCAGGACAACCCCTTAAATAGTGTTGACATTTTGACTCAACGGCATCAATTTGTGGTTCGCATCAGGACAGAAGTCCTAAGAAATAAAGAGAAGAGGGTCCTTAGAAGGTATTTAAGACCAAACGTTGTGCCAAAAATATACACATAACTAACTAACAAATTGAAATTTGAATTAATCTAGAAGGTAATAGAGTCTGTCTCCAGACGTAGACTGTCGTCAGTTGCCAGTAATTAAAATGTGATATAACAAGGCATTGTTTTAGATGATGGAACCTAATATGGAACAAGGATGATTGTCTCAGTAAGGTTAAATATTGTGGGGAAGGGAAGGGTCTGCGCTGCATACCTTCCTCATTATTCTGAATACTATTGCCCATAAATCTGGAATCTTACAATAATAATACCAGTTCACTGATCGTCCTGTATAAAATGTAGCAGGTACATATTCCACACTCCCATGTAAAGTACACGCAAGTCAAACCACACAGCATCTGTGACTCTTTTATAAACATTAGTTGTATAAACGCGCTAACAGCCATGAGTGTACATGTTTTTAGAAACACTCAAAAATGCTCCTAATATTGTGTCTATACTCTATCCAGTATAATCTCCAAAACAAACAACCATCCCATAACTCTAAAGGCGAGGGTGTGGGGCTCTAGGTTGTATGAAATGGAGTAAATACCCATCTTCATTTCTTTAAAACAAAACTAGCTATGCCTCAAGCATGTGTTATAAAAACGTAGTAGATGACAAATGTCTCACAAATATCCGCATATCAACAAGAATATATATTGGCTGGACTGCAAGGTAAATGTAGCTAAATCGCTCACATATTGAAGGATGTTCAGCACTTACGAATCATTACTCAAAGGAGTGAGTGTCACAAATATATCAATCCGTCAGTCAGATGCAGTGTATTTGCTAATGAGTTAGAGAAGACCCTGAAAAACGTGTACCAGTTGTCCAAACCCGGTTAGAGAACTACACTGCTTACCTCTATGGTGGGCAGCCATGTTCCTGGTAAAAGCTATATGCAGTGTCAGTAATGTAAATAAGGAAACCCACCTGAAATTATGGTAGACCTTAATTGTTATTTGAATCACTTTAGGCAATGTCCATGTTAAATTGTCATACGATGGGGGTTATTCTAACTTTGGAGGAGTGTTAATCCGTCCCAAAAGTGACGGTAAAGTGACGGATATACCACCAGCCGTATTACGAGTTCCATAGGATATAATGGACTCGTAATACGGCTGGTGGTAAATCCGTCACTTTTCCGTCACTTTTGGGACGGATTAACACCTCCTCCAAAATTAGAATAACCCCCTATGTGTCTAAGAATCAACTGTAACCTCTTACATGGACCTGCTTTTATTCAAAGTAACTTGATTTAAGTGGTAACACATCCTGTGCTAACAAATAATGCTTAGCCCTGACAGACATGATGTGGGCTAGTGACAATTGCTCAACCATTGAACTAATGATTATCAAAGGAGACAAAACCTGTAGGAAAAATTGCATGTGTGTCATGTCCAATCTTGGGAACGAGGATCAAAAATGTATTCATATGAGCGAGTAGTGATGAGCCTGGAACGCTCGGTATCCTTTTGGAATAGGTTGCCTCTCTCTGTGATGGGTCGGGCAGCAGTGGCAAAGATGGTGTTCCTGCCCGGTGTTTCTACCCGGTACAGAACTCATTGTATCCTTTGGCAGCGCCTATTTCGTCGTTTGGACAGTCTGCTGATTTCTCTAGTGTGGGCCGGTCGGTGGAGCAGGGTGGCATTGTCTGTGCTGCAGGGGGATTTTGAGGGGGGGGTGGACTGTCGATTCCCAACATTAGATATTACTGTTATGCAGCACATTTGCAATGTGCAGCCAAATGGATGACGGGCGCTGATAGCTGGGAGAAGAGGTTATATGCTGGTATGTGTGATGGACGGTCATTGGTGCATATACTGATGTTGGGGGTAGATCTGAACCCGCCGCGCCCTACCTGGCCAGGACTACTGCTGGGATCTGGGAGCAGGTAGTTAAACATGTACTCAGACAAGCCCCTTTTGATAGGGAGCTGAAGATATGGGATCTGGCCCCATTTCGGGATATGGAAAGGTCAATGTCGGCAGAGGCCTGGAGACTGGGAGGATGTGCGGTGGCTGGTGATCTTTATCCTAATGGTGAGTTTCTTTCCTTTACGGACACTCAGGATCTGTTTGATCTGGGTCCTGGTCAGTTTCTGCAATATGCGAAAATCGAGAGTGTGGCTCATGAGATTTGGGGTGGTTTTCCGGTTACTCCTAGGGCATCCTCAGCATTGAACGGCTTGATTAATTGGAGTGAGGGGACACACTTGATTACTCGATTTTATAAAGCCCTACTGGAGGATCAACCGGGTGTGATAAGTGTGGGACGTAGAGCAAGGGAATCTGATTTGGGGGAGCCCATAGCGGATGCTGATTGGGATTTGGCTTTGTCGTTGGTGTGAACGGTGTTGTGTAATCACATGCTCTGACTGCGCAGCCCTCACCAATAAAAGACACACCATCTACCTCATAGACTAGTGTCCTCTTTATGGATATGCGAAGCTAAGAACACATCAGGTATGTGAAGCCAGCCTGTCCTTTATTGATTTATCGTGACACCTGTATCCTGGGCATAAGTCATGGGACAAGACGCATCACAAGACAGAGATGTAGCTTTTGTTTCCTGTTAGAGGAGTCATAGGTGCCAGAGTAGAATAAGAAAATAAAATGCACCTCCAAGGGCTGTATTGATGGAGATGATAGTTAAAAGAACACAAGCTTTTACCTCTATCTATGTACCAGTTTAAATTACCATCCACAAAATACACAGCAAGCGTTTTTGTTTCTTTTTCCATGTTTTTCACCATTCTGTTCTGTTTACATGTTGTGTGTCCCTTGAGTATGGCACCGTGACTATTTACTTTTTATGGTACCCTGGTTAGGTCAATGTATAATGTTCTTAACAATTCTATGAATTCAATACCATAGGAAAAGTCTCATTTTACCGATTTCTAGTTTTGGTCTCTGTTTTCACTTGGAATGCTCAGGCTTTTCTCTCATGATGCACATTATTTTTGTCAAGCAATGAGTTGGTTGGCTACTGAATCCCATATTGTAATTGGGGTGGGTGGAACTCATGAGTTTCACTCCACGGAATTCCACAGTTATATAAAAACTCAATGAGATTCTATGGGGTTCCACTAGGCAGTGGAAATTCGGCATGCTGAGCTGCTTGCACCGATTTCTAGCCCCAGCAGAATGTTCAGCGTTACAAAATCAGTGCTAAGGGCACTATGCAGTGTGCCAGAGTGCGCAGCTTCTTTCGAGTCGCTCAAGTAGAAATTTCACTTCAGCAGCAGCATTTTCACTGCGGACCGTCACAACCTCCAGCATTAGGAAAATCTTGCCAGGTGCTGTTCTAGCACCCGAAAAATGCTAAAGGACACATGTTCTCGCTCGCTAGCTTAACATTGGTGAGCCCCACATGGTGATTGGCGAGTTTTACATTACAAGCATAACACGGAGTGTGTAAATCTCCACGAACTCCGCTGGCGAACAAGAATTTTTCACCCACCCCTAATTCTAATAGAAAGAGGTATCTTTCAGGAACCATTGGGTATGTGCCTGTAGCACAGATTACCCTGGTTCCAAGGAATACAAATGAGACCCTTATATGTTACTTCCAAGCAGATGAGCAGACAATGGGGGTCATCATGACCCCGGTGGTGAAAAACGCCTACCACCACGGCGACAGCTGCCAAAAGACCGTCGCCGCGGCTACCAGCCGTCCGCTAAATTATGACCACAGCCGGATTTCCACCAGAAGGATGGTGGAAATCCGTCTGTGGCCATGCCAGCGGATGGCGGTAAGGTGGTGCTGCTGCCAGCAGCAGAGCCACCCCAGTAGACCGCCACTGGCCGTATTATGAGAATAATATGGCCCGGTGGTGTTATGCTTCCGGACAGCGCCATGTCTCCTGCCGGAGGACCCACTGACTACAGGTAAGTCGGGTGTGCCGACAGGGGAGGGGAGCGGGGTGTGTCGTGTGTGTGTGGGGGGGTGTATGTCTGTGTGTGCGTGTATGCAGGTGTGCATTGCGTGTCGTATGTGTGTGCATGTTTGGGGGTGTGAGTGTGTATATGTTGAGTTGTCTGAATGTGTGTCTGTGTATATCTATGTAAGTGTTTGTGGATGTGTGTGTGAATGGATGCATGCATGGATGAATGTTCGAATGGGTGTGTGTATGCGTGTGTGAAGGGAGGGGCATGTATGAAGGGGGGGTCTGGAGAGGAAGGGAGCAAACTGGGGAGGGGAAGGCGGGCAGGGAAGACCCCTATCAGTGACAGGGAAGGAATTCCCTGTTACTGATAGTGCCTACCGCCATGGTTTTCGTGGTGGTAAGGATGCCTCAAAAACCATGGCGGTAGGCGGGGTCATGATCCCACAGGCGGGCAAGTGACGGCCACCGGGCTGGAGAGTGAAGTCTCCAGCCCGGCAGTCATTACCGCCGTGACGGTCGGTGTGGTACATTGGCGGTTTGGTTTCAGCCAAACCGCCAATGTCATAATATGGAGAAAAGTACCGCCAACCTGTTGGCAGTACTTTCCTCTATGTTAAATCCGGCCGCCGGGGTCATAATGACCCCTAATGTGAGCTGCCGCTATGCAGATGAAAACAACAGGGACTTATGTGTGTGCCAGGGGTGTGCCAATTGTGGAAACAATGGTACATTTTTTGTGAAAGAACACTGGTGCTTGGGCCTGGTTATCAGGGTCCCAGCACACTTCTCAGTCAAGTCAGCATCAATATCAGGCAATAAGTGGGGGAGTAAAAGCAACAGGGAGCCATTTTCCTACACCTTCTCAGACAGGATGACACAAACTTTTCTCGTTATGCTACATGAGGAAAACGTATAGAGCCCACATACATCCACGGATTTTCACAGCGCTGTGACAACCAGGAATGAAGAGTTGACTTTGTCACTTTTTTGAAGAAAAAAAGAATAAATTTGATTTTTTCACTTTTGGGACTAAAAAAGATGAAATTTGGATTTTTTCACTTTTTGGATGAAAAAAGTAGATTTGTTTTCCAAGTGCCCACTCAGAATTGGACTTTGTCACTTTTTTGAAGAAAAAAATAGAAATTTGATTTTTTTCACTTTTGGGACTAAAAAAATATGAAATTTTGTTTTTTTCACTTTTTGGATGAAAAAAGGTGAAATTTTTTATAAGTGCCCACTCAGAATGGGACTTTGTCACTTTTTTGAAGAAAAAAATTGAAATTCGATCTTTTCCCTTTTGGGACTAAAAAAGATGGAATTTGGATTTTTTCACTTTTTTAATGAAAAAAGTTGAAATTTTTTATAAGTGCCCACTCAGAACGGGACTTTGTCACTTTTTTGAAGAAAAAATAAATACATTTGATTTTTTCACTTGTGGGACTAAAAAAGATGAAATTTGGATTTTTCGGTGGTCTCTGTGTGTGGTATTGTGCCACTGACAGAGTTGCTGTGGATGGGCATGTTGTTGTAAACCAAATGTTTGAGGGCAGCTACAGAGGAGTTTTTTTCCCTCTTTCTCTCTTGCTCTCTCTCTGGTGCAATGAGCACTTTTAGTGAGTCCTTGCTTCACCCTTTCCTGCTGAAGCTCTCCTCATGATGCTCTCTGTTTGTTTTGTGTGCTTCCAACATCTTTCCATACCTTCCACATTGTAAGTTTCTTAGAAATAATTGTTTGTGTTTAACATTCGCGGTATTTCGTCATGCCGTTGAAGCCACAAGAATGCAACTGCAATCCTCAGACATCCACTACCTCCGTGCTCCAGTGGTCCTGCTCTTGTTTGTGTTGTGGGTTAGTCTGTCTTACACGCCTATATTCATAAGAGTGACAATACAGTTTTGCCAAGCATTAACACAGGGCCACCGGATGCGTGCACTTTGTGAACCCGGTGAACCCGGAAATGCACCTACGAGGGATAGTTCAAAATGTTTAGGGTACCAGGCCAGCACACCAGCTCTCGAGTCCCTACAGGAAGTTTAAAACTTTACTCTGCCCACCTCCCAATCATAGGAATTCCAAAACATGTCCACATTATTTCAAGTAGAAGCCAGATAAAAGCAGTGTAGTAAAAGAGCACACTTAATGATACAGGCACAAACTTTCTCTTAGCTTTATCTGGCCACTATAACAAGCATCTGCTATCAAATTTCCAGTTCACTTTTGTCAGCCCCTGAAATTTCAGTTTCTTCAGCAATACAAATACATTTGGTTATCTTTAAAGGAAGAAACTACTAGAGTTAAACCAAAAACAAAACACAGAACAAAGGTACCTAGAAATGCTTTCTAGAAGCACCATTTCAAATGGAAAATGGCTTGTATATAGATATTCAAAATACTACACCTTTGTTCACATAGCAAAGTATTGAAAGTTGCACAATGAAAGTGCCATTTGCAGTTTTTAAAGGGCATAAAAATGCGAATATCGTCGCATCTTTGAAAATAGCAAAAAACATTGGGGGGTTTTCAGGGCTTGTTTTATGATGCTGAATGTAGTAGACCTATACAAGTTGATTCTGCAGTGTCACAGTTCTGAGACGAGATCTGCAACCAGATAGTGCAGGCTGTGCTCTAAGGGGTTTGACGATGACTTACATTCTAAATGATTTTAGCTTTATTTAAACTACTAAATGACGTTCAGTTTTGCTATTGTGTCTTCACCTGTGACTTCATCGTGGAACTGACTGGACAGGGCCCTTTCTCTTTTCTGAAAAGACTTTTACACATAGATATCCTAGTTGGATACCCACGGCCTTCTCCACAGGCCTTTTCTGTAATAAAGAGACTGGCACAAGGACGTCAGGCTCTCTGCCAAGCTTTATGTCCCCCCCTCCTGTTTAGCAGTCCCCACCCACCCTAATCACAGCCCTGAAACCGAGCTGTTCCCCGACATCCATGAATACTTTTTTATCACAGTTACAAAGTCGAGCAGCAGCCTTGTCCAAAGGACATTATTATTCATTGCGCACTAAATATTTTATGCAGTCTTGATTCATTTTTCACGCGAGGAAAGTTCAAATGCAAATATTATATTAACTTCAAATTATATCACCAGATAAGTCTAACACAATTAAATAAAGATTTTACAATTTTGTCTCGAGGCTCTCCTAATTAGTTCGTTTTGATTTGTTTATGGAGGCTGTTAAAAGTACCGAGGAACATTAATTACTCTCGTGTTTCTGCTTACAAACTGGGGCAACAAACATTCCGGGCGCGATAGTCACCAGATGTATTTAAACAGCTATATTTTTCAAATATATCGCAGATGAAGTTAAAATAATGCCATAATTTTTATTCTTTGGGCTCTAGCTCTCATCCAAACATAGTATTCATTAAAGCTGAATGGTGTGAAAGTTTCTACAAGAACTTCACTCTCACGTTTGTGGTTTATTTATTTCGGATGTGAAGGGTGACGTTGCTTTTATTAGGTCGAGCCTGGAGTGTTAGGTGTTTGTGTGTTACGGTTTTCTAGCAACAGAATACACGTACAGTGCACACACAATACAGAGAGCGGTCTTTAGGTCAGCTCTTTCAGTCATTCGCTATCATGATTTTTACCTAAGTGTTGTTGGTTGGTTAAGTTGTCCTTAAAAGCAACTGCATTTCATGGAAGACTATACAATTTCTCCATGCATTTTGTTGTTAGCTTCTGTGTGTCTCCACGTGGCCATGTTATGTAGCCACAAAAGCCACGTTTTGCCATTTGTTGTGTGTACTCCAGCCGTCCTCCCTCTTGGTGTAGCTGCGCTCCACCTTGCAGGCCGTGGCCCCGCTGCCTCTGTCTGCTGTCATCAGCACAACTGGGTTTACCAATTGCTGTTGAATTGTGTTGCAAGGCTTGTTAAAGCCAAGCCCTTCCAAGGTGGGAGTTATATAAGAAAAACCACTACAAGACGCCTACCATGAGTGTGTCATGTTTGAGTTTCCTGTACAGATCAATTTATGCCCTTTACTCCACAGATAGCAACAAAAAGTCATTATCGGCAATACACATTTATCTATTTGACATATTCAATATTCATCGCTCAACCTTTGCTTTTACACTCTTACTCATATCTAGGACCATCAATAGATATAGGGCCTGATTCCGACCCCGGCGGGGTCGGCGGGAGCACCGCCAACAGGCTGGCGGTGCTCCCCAGGGTATTCTGACCGCGGCGGTTCAGCCGCGGCCAGAAAGGGAAAACCGGCGGTCTCCCGCCGGTTTTCCGCTGCCCTGTAGAATCCTCCATGGCGGCGCAGCTTGCTGCGCCGCCATGGGGATTCTGACCCCCATACCACCATCCTGTTCCTGGCGGCTTGGCCGCCAGGAACAGGAAGGGCGGTATGGGGTGTCGTGGGGCCCCTGGGGGCCCCTGCAGTGCCCATGCCAATGGCATGGGCACTGCAGGGGCCCCCGTAAGAGGGCCCCACCCTGAATTTCAGTGTCTGCTTAGCAGACACTGAAATTTGCGACGGGTGCTACTGCACCCGTCGCACATCCTCCACTCTGCCGGCTCCATTCGGAGCCGGCATCCTCATGGAGGGGTGTTTCCCACTGGGCTGGCGGGCGGACTTTTGGCGGTCGCCCGCCAGCCCAGTGGGAAACCCAGAATACCCGCGGCGGTCTTTTGACCGTGCAGCGGTATTCTGGCGGTTCCCTCCAGGCGGGCGGCTCCCGCCGCCCGCCGGGGTCAGAATGACCCCCAGAGTTCGTTACTCATTTCATTTTCTATTAACAAATGCACTTGAAACCATCTGAAACATATTAATCAACCTCTGCATTGCACTATTTTCTGAGGGCGCAGGGATCAAATTCTATTAAATGCCCAAGGGACCCAAGAGAGTGAAACCCAGGGGCGGCTCCTTTGCAATGGAAAAGAAGCGTCGCCCCTCTGGCTAAGCCAGGAGCTAAAAGATAAAACGATATTTAATTGTCGTTTCATCTTTCAGCTGCTGGCTCAGCCAGCAGAATGTTCAGGGAGGGGCGGGCTAGGCCACAGGATTTGGGAGTGGGGAAGAGGAGAGAGTGCACTTAAGTGCGCATGAGTGTTTGGCCGGCGGTCTCAGGCCTGCCAAATGCATATGCACACTTAGGTTTCTCCAGCCCAGCTGTGTTTAACAGCCAGGTTGGAGAAACTGCACAGACCACAGGGTTGTGTTTGAGCGGCAATCCAAGCTGCTCAGACCAATCCTGACACAGCTTTCATCTTATATATAAATTTTTTAATTCCCCCCATCCCTCACCACATCCACCTCTCCCTCTGAGATTTGCGGCAGCTGCAGCTGGTGAAGCCACAGTCTTTCTGTGAGAGGTTGCATCAAGTCAAAAGACTAACATCACAATTGCATCATATTAAGCAATAAGGCAATAATGCTATGATAGTCTACGTGGAACACACTGTTGGGTTCACTATCACTCAACAAACTGCCCCTGAACCATTAACGTTTTGGCTGAAGGGTCATGCAGGTCCCCTGGCTCACCGTGAACCACATTTTATTGGCCAGGGAGAATTATATGACATGCATAAAATACATCAAATGCACCTGTCAGTTCCCCTTGTGGAGCAAATATTGGGGGCGGGAGGATTGTAGTCAAATTTCACTCTGCAGGTGGACAAAAAATGAATTGCACCTGCTTTGCACTTATGCAATTTTTATCCCGATAACTACCCTCTATTAACCTCAGACTGGAACATGATGCATAAATTGAGAAAGTCCGAACAAATGTATTTCTCTAACCCCTTTGCTGCCAGGCCTTTCCCCCTCCTGTGCCAAGCCTTTTTTTGTGGCTATTTGGGGAAATTCACACTTAGGCCCCCATAACATTTTGTCTTAATAAGCTATCCATGCCAAATTTACGTTCTTTTTTCCAACATCCTGGGGATTTTAAAGGTACCCAGAGTTTGTGGGTTTCTCTGATGGGGTCCGAGAAATTAGCCAAAATACAGCTAAAATTTGGGTTTTTGGGAAAAATGCAAAGAAAGTGCTGCAGAAGAAAGCATCTGTTTTTTTACTGCTAATGGCATAAACAAAGGGTTTACAGTGCTAAAAGCATAATTTCCCCAACTTTCAGGAACACGCAGACTAGAATCAGAAAAACAAATTTGACATTTCATACAGTTTTCGCATTTTACTGGGACATACCCCATTTTTTATATTTTTTGTGCTTTCAACCTTCTTCCAGTTAGTGATAGATATAGGTGTAAAAACTATGGTACCCGGACAAGTACACACTACTTAAAAGTAGCCAAAATTCTAAATTCAGCAAGGGATCATTTGCGTAGATCTTTCAAGGTTTTCCTACAGATACAGTTGAAAGAAAAGAATAGTGAAATTGAGTTGAAAAAAACTGCCATTTCTGTCTACTTTTTTTATCTGTAAGTGTTTTCAACTGGGGCATATTTATGAAAACAATGTACCGTTATATTTGCTAGACCCTCCTGGTTGTGGCTTTGTATAGAGCTTGCAGGTTCACCAAGAACCCAAGGTACCCAATAAATGAGCTGCACCCTGCAATAGGTTTTCATTGTGTACCATTTAGTAAAATATAAAGAGTGAAAAAGAGGTATCAAGGAAACCTATGTATTTCCAAAATGGGAACAAGTTATGGAGTTTAGAAGCAGTGGTTATTTGCACATCTCTGAATTTGGGGGT
Source organism: Pleurodeles waltl (assembly GCF_031143425.1). Taxonomy (NCBI): domain Eukaryota; kingdom Metazoa; phylum Chordata; class Amphibia; order Caudata; family Salamandridae; genus Pleurodeles; species Pleurodeles waltl. The sequence continues at coordinate 1,015,690,840 of NC_090442.1, forward strand.
ACCCATAATAGCATGTGAATTACAGGGCATTTCTCAAAATGACTTCTTTCTTGCACACTGTCTTACATTTGAAAGGTGGAAATGCAGAGAAAGACAATTTGTAATAACACTTGTTCTGCTCTTCTGTGTCACCCCAAGTCTAAAGATAAAAATGGTACCTCACTTGCATGGGTATGCCTAGTGCCCATGACATGAAACGCCCCAAAAGCAACATGGACACATCAAATTCTTCCACTGAAAACTTTTGCGTTTTTGCAAAGTGCCTAGCTGTGGATTTTGGGCTCTAGCTCAGCCGGCACTTAGGGAAACCTAGCAAACGTGTACATTTTATAAAACTACACACCTTGGGGAATCTAGGATAGGGTGACTTGTCGGGCTCTTACTAGGTTCTGTCACCCATAATCCTTTGCAAACCTCAAACTTTGGCTAAAAAACAAATTTTCCTCAAATTTCGGTGATATAAAGTTCCAGAATCCAAGGGGAGCCACAAACTTCCTTCCACCCGACATTTTCCAATTCTTCTGATTAAAATGGTACCTTACTTGTGTGGGTATGCCTAGTGTCCGTGACTGGAAACACCCCAAGATGCAATGTGGACACATCACATTTTGACACTGAAAACTGAAGCGTTTTTTGCAAAGTGCTTAGCTGTGGATTTTGGGCTCAAGCTCAGCCAGCACTTAGGGAAACCTAGCAAACCTGTACATGTTTGAAATCTAGACACCTAGGGAAATCCAGGATGGGGTGACTTGTGGGTCTCTCACCAGGTTCTGTCACCCAGAATCTTTTGCAAACCTCAAGATTTTGCTACAAAAACACATTTTCCTCAAATTGCGGTGATGTAAAGCCCTGTAATCAGAGGGGAGCCACAAACTTCCTTCCACCAATAAAAATGGTACCTTATTTGTGTGGGTAGGCCTAGTGCCTGCAACAGGAAATGGCCCAAAATGTATTGTGGAGACATCAAAATTATCTATTGCAAAATTACTTTTTTGCAAGGGGATAACCTGCGGTTTTGGCCCCGGGCTCGGCAGCCATCTATGGAAACATACCAAACCCAGACATTTCAGGAAACTAGACACCTGGGGGAGTTGGATTGCACAAATAATTATCCCTGGTGTATAGTGCGTTTCTCCCCAATTTGGGGGCAGATTTGGGAGCAGATCTGTCACAGTGTCCCTTCCTCGGGATTTGCACTTCGCTGAACAAAAGGCCCACCTTCCGGCGTCACCAACTCAGAAAGTTATTATAGCACAGAGTTATGATGAAGCCAGTCGGGGGAAGGGAATTAGGGTAGGGAACAGCAGGGAGAGAGATCTGAAAATTAAAAGTTAGAACAAATATGCATTTACTCATTCATAGAAATGTAACTCATCAATAGACCCTTGATTAAATGCGTCTCCGAGATATTAGATGGAGACCTCTTTTGAAATGATGACAGAGCCCCTTCTTTGATACATGGAACAAGAGTAAACTACGATCTCAGAATCAAGAGATGGCAAGAACTTTGAACTATGATTATACATAGAATATCAATCCTGTAACATCTATGTATTCACAAGTATTCACAACATAAACCTTTAATCCTAACTTAGAAAATCTCAAATAATTAAATATGCTTTTCACATCTTAAGCTTTTCAAAGAACAATGAAAACTATGATTTGCTTATCTCCAGAAATACTTTCACATTCACAACAATAAATGCCAAAAAGTTTTACTCATTGACCTTGAAGCGTTTTACTTAATAATACCAGGAAGCGCTTTTACTCAATAGCCTGAATCACTTAGATTGTTCTGCCAAGAACCTTTCACTCCTGTGAATTGAAGCGCTTTGATTGTCGTGCCAATAGCGCCTTAAACCTGAGGACTGAAGCGCTTGAATTGCTATGCCAAAAGCGCTTTACATCTGTTAACTGAAACACTTTGAATTGTTGTGCCAAGAGCGATTTACATCTGTGAACTGAAGCGCTTTGAATTGTTGTGCCAAGAGCACTTTACATCTGTGAACTGAAGCACCTGAAATGTCATGCCAAGAGCGCTTTATATCTGTGAACTGAAGCACTTTGAATTGCTGTGCAAAAAAAGTGCTTTACATCTGTAAATGGAAACACTTTGAATTGCTATGCACAAAAGCGCATTACATCAGCGAACTGAAACGCCTTGAATTGCTGAGCAAAAGAGCGCTTTACATCTGTGAACCAAAATGCTTTGAACTGCTGTTCACAAAAGCGCTTTACATCTGTGAACTGAAATACTTTGAATTGCTGTGCAAAAGAGCGCTTTACATCTGTGAACCGAAACGCTTTGAACTGCTGTTCACAAAAGCGCTTTACATCTGTGAACTGAAATACTTTGAATTGCTGTGCAAAAGAGCGCTTTACATCTGTGAACGGAAACACTTTGAATTGCTGTGCACAAAAGAGCTTTATATCTGTGACTGGAAACGCTTTGAATTGCTGTGCACAAAAGCGCCTTACAACTGTGAACGGAAACGCTTTGAATTGCTGTGCACAAAAGTGCTTTGCATCGGTGAACGGAAACGCTTTGAATTGCTGTGCACAAAAGCGCTTTGCATCTGTGAACGGAAACGCTTTGCTCGTTATGCTAAGGGGCGCTTTACCTTTTGAAAGTAATGACTTCCTCCAAACTTGGATTCAGCAAGGCCTTACCGCTACGAGTACGACCTACTCGTTTTTGGATGCACCATGTAAACAAGGATACTTTAGTTAGACAACACTGTGCCATTTAGGAACTCTGTTCATCTCCAGAGAAACCCCCACGAGGTCTGGCTGCATCAAAGTCTTCAAAATAGTGAGCAACATGCTTGGGTGTGGCTGGGCGTTATAGGCCTGCTACACCCCAAGATGGCTGCTAAAAACATGGGAATTGTAGTCCCTTCATACTGTAGAATAGCACTGATAAGTGCATCTTGTCCACCAATGTCCTGAACCTGCAGCTCTATGAGCTTTGCCACAGGGTAGAAGACGCTGATGGTCACCTTTGGAACAAGAGGGTGTGCATAAAGCACTGCAGAGTCACGCAGCGGAGTTTCGGGCGAGACCTGGACCTTATTCCTGACAAGATCAGAATAAAAATGTGGTCAATCTGCCCCCAAGCGGGCAGAAACAGCCAAAATAATGAACAAAAAAAGGGGAGCGCCCTTGCCTAAGGGGCACTCCCCCACATGCCAAATTACAAAATCCCTGGTGTCTAGTGGGTTTCTGCCGCACCCCCTCCCCCCCTCTTGGGGGCAGATCAGCCTAAAAATATGGCTGATCTTCCCCACAAGGGGGGCAGAAACGGCCAAAATAATGCCCTCAAAAAGGGGGAGTGCCCTTGCCTAAGAAGCCACTCTCCCACATGCCAAATTACCATATCCCTGGTGTCTAGTGGATTTCTGCCCTCCTTGGGGGCAGATTGGCCTACAAATATGGCCAATCTGCCCAAAAGGGGGACAGAAATGGCCAAAGTTTCCCCACAATTAAAAGGAAGTGGCTCTTGCCCAAGGTGCTGCTCCCACTGCCCCAAAAAATCCCTGGTGGACTTGTGGGTGCTTTCCTGTTGCGCGAACGTGGCCCCACCCATGATCATGCAGCAGGAATGCACTGCAAAGAGACATCGGTGGATAGGAAAACTCCCTCCTTTCCCCCAATGCCTCTTTGCTGCCCCAAACCCTCCCTGGAGGAAAGAAACTTGCCTTTCCTCCGACCGCACTGGTATATTTACTTCCAGTGTGATCCCGGCCTGCCCTGATGACGTTGGTGTGCCATGCACGCACCAACGTCATCAGATTGCTGAGGAGGGGGGTTGGGTTGCAGCAGAAGGTCTTCTGCTGCCATCCCCAGTGGGGGCCTGGTGGCCCATGGGGGGAGCGCCAGTGCTTTTCCTGTGAGTAGGTGCCAGGACGTAATGGTTAGGTCCTTGGCACATGAGCGCCACAGCCGAGGATGTAACTATTACATACGCGGCACCGAAGGGGTTAACCTGGCATATCTGTTGACTTTGCTCAGAAGGTTACTCAGTCACTCAGGGTCACTCAGTCAAGTTTCATGCCATTCACATTCCTAAAACCATCCATTGTCTCAATATTCCAGGCCACAAAGTGTATTGCAAAACCATCTATGGCTTTAAACTCACACCTTCATTTATTATTAATAAACTCTCTAAGGTGACCATGGAGCTTTACACAAACACCAAATAGAAAAAAATATGAAAAAATGGGTACTTGTTCTTCATTGCTGCCACAGGATTTTTTTAATGCCTGTTCTACATACAACAGATTTCATCTGAAAAAAGGGGTGATTTTAATACACCCCCGCACACAGTTTGCTAGACCAATAGTACTTAGTGCCCAGACCCTGGTCCAAAAACACAATGATTAATAATATATTGGATAACTGTGATCTTTAGCCCTGTTTACGACTTGGCTTCACGAATGTTCCAGATAGGAATTGGCTCAGTTGGTAATGCACTGTGCTATGCACCCATGCACTCTTTCTGTAGCCCAGTGCGTATGTATTTTTCAATACTGATACACTAATGAAGGCAGTATTCTATCCCAGAACCTCTGAAAAAAATCAATTGGCCTTTCCATAGGTACTATACATGTATGCCAGTGGTTACTATTTAGGTAACATTAAAAGTGTATCTAATGGGTGCCTCTCGTCACTGTCATGCATTCATTTAAAGGCTCTTTGAGTTGGCCTTCAAATGGTAGAGGGTGTGCTTAACAAATCTGAATTCATTTATGAAGCACTAAGAGAAACAAAGTTACTGAGGGGGAGACTTGAACGTATATATTTGTTCACAATGCTAAATAAGAAACAGCACTGTGGAAACTTATCAAGAAGGACGTGGGCATGCACTGTTGCTGGATTGAAGAACAGGGATAATAAGGGTACATCTTGTTATTTTTATGTTCAAACCTGTAAAATCTGGAAATTCATTTGTGTAAAGAGAATGTAAAAGTCTAAATCAGTTTCTGATATTTGAGATGAGCTCTGAGGATAAGAGAAACCTGGAACAGTCTCTGATCGTGGCTGAAATTGTGGACACCGTTATGAGACTGCCATTGGGTTGCTTCTCTGGTACTGATTGTTTTGTTATATATAATTTGCTCCTACTTTTGTTCCCCAATTGCTTATGGTCTTTAATGAAATGTTTGGATCCTGGATCCTTCTACTTGCCATGATTGAAGGAAAATGTTTGGTTAGCCGCCATCCTAAAAAGAGCCCCAGACTTTGAGATCCCCACTGCCTGCCTTTACTGGATACCACTGATAGTAAACTCTTGGGGTCTGAGCCTCAAAGGTAATTCTATGGGCGTAGATCTCCACACACATAGATTTACACCTCCCCTCGGGCATAAATCTCCACCTAGATGCAATTCAGATGCTCTGGGTAGAGATGTATGCCTACTAGTAGTAGTTGTAGTGTCAATAGAGTTCCTGCCTTGATTGATTTGTATATAGTTCCCTTGCAATACTTGTGAGTCACCATGTGTGGTCTGAAATTACTCCAAGGTGTGGCTTGAGTAGATGTGAGCTTGTTTGGACCGCAGTTCCAACTGAAGTTGATGTGAATGTAACTTTTATGAATTATGAGTGATTTACCGTTTTAGTTGTTTTTGGATTTCAGTATCCTTCCATCTGCTCTTTCTTAATTTTCCAATTTCTTCTCTCAGATTGTAGCAGACATTCCTCATTTTCCAGCCACTCACCCTTGTCAACCCCACATTTACACCCATACTGAGAACTGTGGGAACGTTGTGCAGCGTGCTTTTGCAGAGAATTGTTCACATGAGAGATGGGACAGGCATGCGTGTGGATCTATATTGTGTATCAATGTGAACTAGATTTATGATTATATGAAGTACTGCTACAGGAGCAGTACTATATATACACATATATGTTTTTGTGAATTGCCCACTTAGTGACGTTTATAGGTTGAAGATTAATACCCTTCATGTGTAGGTCCATTAACACAGAAAAGGCTGGTTTCATATCAGAAGACTTTAACAGTCATGTCAGAACCTATAGCAAGTAGGGGATACAGGGATATAGTCATGTTCGCTAGTAACCAAACTAGGGGTGGGCATGATTGGAGCAATTCTCTCCAGCATCATTACTCGTAATTACCACAAAGTTACTTTTAATTAAGCGTAATTACATGAGAAGCATAATTCAGCATTTAGAACTGTTTTCTTAGTGCAAAATGCACCATCACATCCGAAATGGTGCCTGAAGATGCATTTTACCCCAAGGAAATCAGACTAAATTTTACAGGACACGAACAACAGTAGCCAGCTGACACTCACTCTCTCTTCGTTCATTGTTCCAGTGCTCCTGCAGAAAGATTTCTGCCCCAAATTACTCCTAAATACTCGAGCTGGCATAATCACATCATTTGGCAATTTTGCATCACAAGAGTAATGCATAATTACTGAAATTACTTTGATTACTCAGGTGTAATTAAAATAAAAAAAAATCTCAGGCGTAATGTCAACCATCTTCCTATGTCTGAGCAGGGAATTGTTTGTGAGTGCTGCAGACCCAGCAACCGAAATATCTTATTTCTATAAGACTATTAACTTTGACTCGTACCCATATGAATACCGCCTGCCCACTGGTATGGGATTTAACAAACACTGTCATGAAGAAGAATATTCTCGTGTCATCTGTGGGGTAGAGCCTAATTCTGGTTGTCCGAGGAGCAGTGGCATAACACAAAATGATGCCCCTCTGCAGAATGTAAATAGGAACCCTGAGTTTCCCATATCTCTGATATTGTTTTTCCTTGAGGCAGAAGGGAGCCCCCTCAAGGCTATGGGTGTCCTTGAAGGGGGCCACTGGGGCTGCAGGGGCTTGAGTTACACCCCCCCCTCAGGAGTTGACTGGAGTCTGTTACGCTGGTGACATTTTTCTTGCCATTAGACATTTTGTTTTTCACTATCTCTAGAGATGATGGGGCTGCTGTGGGATCCCTGAAATGCAGAGGTTTGTTTCCATGCTCCTTTCCAAGCATGGAGTGGGTCAGGCTATCTGAAATACTCAACACAATGATGAAATATTGGAGGAGATAGCAAACGCAACTGCTATCACTGTCAGACTGATTACTGACCAGTTACATGGTCATAAAATCATGTTCTTACAGAAAAGAATGGTTAAAGTTATCTCCTTGCGTCAAAGGGGGGGTGGGTGTTTGCATGATAGAGGGAAGAAAATGCTGCTCACAAATCCCAACACTTCGCTCAGCATTCATAATGAAAAAGATCATGTTAAAGACCGCATTAAGAAATTACACAAGATTCAGATTGGATTAGATTTCAACCTAAGTAGCATCTGGCCTTGGCTAGGTGGAATCACTGGATATGAGGGATTGAAAATATTTAAAATAATTTTGGTTATATTAGTGACAGTGGTCGAGTGAGAGCTTTTTCATCCCACTCCGCACCACTCCTGATCAACACCATCCACTGCTGCTATCCATGGGCAGACCGACTCAGGAACGGGGCAGCAGGTGGTACAGAGAACCAGAACAGCTAGAGGAAATTATCACTCAGTTCCCATATTGTAGGGAAACTGGTGCTTATGTGATGGGCCGGCCATGAGCAGTGAGAAAATGACGTCCATGATTTGAGTCGGGGACCGCTCAAGGAGTCCCTTTGGCCACACAGGCATACTATGGAGTCCTCCTGTGCTGGGGAGACTGTAATGATCATTTGGCCTGCTTGCAGTCCCATGTGTTGCTGTGGGAACTGAGTGTGGAGCAGGGGTGCTCCTGCTCTCTTGCAGTGCTCTACCACCATTGTGCGTGGCCAACTGAGAAGGCAGCTGCTGAGGAAGCAGACATGCCAAAGGGCAGGCTGAGGGGCCAAAGTGCAGCATTTGATGGAAACACAGGGGAACCAGGTCTCCAACATTGAAAATAAGCACTGATGTCAGAAATGAGAAAAGGTGGTACCAGGAGGCTGTGGGTTCTCTGGGGACAATTGGACCACTCGCCTATTTGATGGATTCTACCTTCCCAAGCTCCATATACTGAAACATTTGATTACCTGTAGAGCGGGAGAACCGGTAGACTATGGGACTACCATGCCTCTATGATTTGTCTGCGCACTGGGGACTCAACAAACTGAGCCACCACCATGACCCAGCGCTGGGTGCAGCTGATGCATCACCTGCTGTGATAGAAACTCACAGTGCCTTGAGAGGGCTGCAAGAGGTGACTAGCCATACAAAGGAGAGTGGGAATGAGCCATCCTTACCATTGTCACAGGTAGACAGTAGACTGCTTATTACAGATAAACTTGGAATCTCTGTGCGCCACGTAGCACTCCTGGACTTCAAGAAATGCCTGATCTGCCTGCAAGGGTGCCCAGCGCTTCTGGGAGTGGAATTAGCATCGTAAACATCTGAGATGGCTCCAATACTATACTAAGGCAACCATGCCGCAATACAGTCACTCACTCTCCACCAACTGAGTGATCCACCTTGCTGTCATTACTTTGAACCTCTAAGGGACACATGCCATAGCGACGGCCTCCAACAAACATAAAAAAGATGCCAATCTAGAGGATCTGTTGAACAAAGCAGTGGCCAAAAAAGCAGGTGGGGCAAAAACACATGAGGAAAATGTAGAGAGAGTCATGAATCCTCCCCACACAGAACACGTCTAAGACACTTCTTACGCAGTTGTTCAAAGTGTGAGGTGACAATGCAGCTGTGAGGGAAACATCTCTGAAGAAATAAAAGAGGTAAAACGTGTCCTGGGAGAATTGGGGCAGCGAGTCTCTACATTGGAAATGGGGGGGGGGGGGCTCCACGAAGGAAGAACTCAATGTCTTTCGGAGGGAACAAATGGAACTCCAAAACCAAAAGATAGATCTTCAAGGCCATTTCAAGGACTTAAAAAACAGATCATGGCGCTCCATTATACACAATTAGGACATACATAGCAAAGTTGAATCAGAGAATGTAGAGGAATATGCAAAATTCCTCTTCCGTCATATCCTTCCTGGTCTAGAAATGAAAGACTTCCAGCTGGACCACACATACCTAGTTGGGAGGCTTTAGAATCTGAAGAAGCCTTCCAGATGTCCTCACCTGTGTCCATCACTTCAAACAAAAAGATTACATAATGGTGGTGGGCTGCATGGTTAGAATGGTTTCCTTTGAGGGTGTAACACTGTACCTCTATCAAGCCTTATCCCCAGTTACAGTGTTGAGGAAACAATAGTTGTAAACTGTCACAACATACCACATGGAGAAAGGCATAACATACCACTGGGGATACCCCTTTATCTTAACTTTTGCCATATTTGGCACAACCCACACTGTGCAGATGTCGTCGGAGACCCATATAATATTAGAACTAGCAGATGTACTGTGGAAAGCCTCCCCTCACCTGCTTAAGCGTTAGAGCTCAGAATGTACATGCTGCTGAAGGAGACTATAATTTATAATCCCCTTCAAACAATCCTAACTCGGGCCCACGCAACAAGAAATTCAGCAGGATAGAAAAGCAATTAAAGATAAACTACAGTCAGATGAAGCAGCGGTGCAGGGACTTACTGCTATGTTTCTGTCCACGTGAGGAGCTGGTGTAATGCTATGTCTGGGTGTCACAGAGAATCACTGCCTTTGAATCATGGCTGTCGACCAGGTGGCGGCTCACTAGGTTACTGATAGCAGAGCAGGCAGGAGCGGAGGTGCAAAGTTGAAATAATTAGCTGCAAACGGACACAGTAATGGACCCAATTGGCTGGTGATACAGCCCTTACCCAAGTAAGGGGGTCCCCAGAAAGTGAGGAAAGTGATGGCAAGTTTTCTGTTTTATTATGGTTGGTGAGGGGATATCCATTTGAGACTTGAACTGTACATGTTATAGGGACATAAACAATGGCATGGTACTCTTACGGGACAAACCAATTTTGGTGTTTAGAGAAAGAATCGAGTTTGAACTATCATGGCATATAGATATAGGAAAGTATATTGTCACTCAAAAATATTGTGGTATGGAATATCATTGTCAAGAATATCTTTTTGTGGCAAATAATATAGTTTTCAAGAATATTATTGTTTTTAGTAATATAGTTGTAAAAAACATTTCTTTAATTATTTAATGTTTTTCAATAAATATATTAAGTTTAGGTGTTAGTACTATTAGTATAATTTTTACTAATGTTTTGAAATATGGTTTCTAATTTTAACTGATTTAGTAATTTATTTTAAAAGTTATTAGTAATTTATAGTGGGTTGTTGGGTTTGTAGGGGTGTAGGGTGGGTTTTTATTTAAATTAGAAATATTTTTAATTTAATGGTAATTAATTTTTTATTGTTTTGTTAGTGTTTATGTTATTATGAATTTAAACTTGTATTTCTTATTTTAACTTAATTTTATAATCAGTAATAGTAAGTTATATTTTAGTAGCAGGCTGTGGGGTTTGTACTAGTGGGATATGGGTTGGAAGGTAATTATGTCATAAATAATTAAAATGTATTGTTAACTTGTGTTTAGTTGCAAATTAATTGATCAATGTAAAGAGTTTAATAATGGCTTATTTAAGTCATATTTTAGTTGTGGATTGCTGGGGTTACTGGGGGAAGAGGGTGGGAAGTTAAATACAATTTAATGTACTTTAACTTAATGTTACTTAATTTTTTTGTCTTAAAACTTTCCCACATTTTCTCAGACTCAAGTGGGAATAGTAAATTGAATCCTTCTTAATTCTAGCACTTTCACCTTTGTTGTGTAAATGGGGGTGGGAATAGTGAATTTAATTAATCTAAAATCCAACATTTTCTCTGCTGTTGCTTAGACTGGAGTCTGAATAGTAAATGTAACCCCTTTGAAGCCCAGAACTTTCCCTAATGTTGGTTAAACTAGGATGGGAATAGTATTTTCCCCTTTGAAGATCAACATTTTCACAATGTTTTATTAGACTGGAGTTTGAATAGTAAATCTGGCCCCTGATTTCAAACAATGTAGGTGCTGTTGTTGAGACTGGAGTGAGAATAGTAAATGTCAGCCTTCTGAAGTCCAACACTTTCCCTACTGTTGCTTAAAGTGGAATGGGAACAGTAAATCTAATCTTTGCAGAGTCCAACACTTTTCCTACTATTTTTGGAATAGGATTTATAGTATTATTAGATTATTTGCAAATATTTATTATAATTTTTTATGTTTTAATGTGTGTCTTTTAGTAATATTGTCTTTTTAGTAAATGTGTTTTTAGGGGGTTTAATATTTTACTATTTTAAATATTTGTGTAATTAATTGTTATATTTTGTAAATTAATTGTTTATATTTTTATGGTGTCTTTCATTTGTGTATATATTTTTTATGAGACATGTGTGTGTATATATATATATATATATATATATATATATATATATATATCCTTTCTTCAAATAGCCCCTGTCCGGGCGTGCTCCATTGAGTCGGTGCTCGGGCCAACCCTGTAATTATTTCTCCACCAAATGACACAATGTCATACATGGCATGAATTTTATTCTTACACCAAAAACGAGTAACCCAAACACCACCAACTCGTTTCAACCAACAAAGGTCTTGCTCACGGTGATTAAGTGATCCATCCACTCATAATTTATAGTTTCTCCTATTACATGCCATTATGGGGCATTGTGGGATCTGTAGTCACATCAAATTCAAATTATAACACAACATCGTAAATACAACTTAAACTTATCACAACCCCGTAAGTAAACAAACCTAAATATATACAAGACATAAAAACAATAAAACACAATTTTTTTTACCTCTTCTCATTTGTTAACACCAATTTCGAATTTTAGAAACTTACACAACATTGATTGTGGAAGACAGGGAGGGAAAGAGAGAGAAAGAGAAAAAGAGAGAAAAGGGGCACAACTTATATACCTCTTTAGAGCTATTTCTCAAATATACAGTTCAGGTAGTCTTCTACCAATTTAGTATTGACATATTTAGTATTTACAGAAAGGATTTACCTTCGTAGACTTATCCCTTCTTTTACTGCCTGAACTATCTTCACATTAACTGTGGTATTGTCCTTTTCTTTCAACTTAATCATGCCTCATGATCCCATAGATTTTTTAGAAAGATTCTATAGATATTTTTAAAAAATCGGGTGTAACTGTTCAACGCCCGAAATTTTAACTTTTCAGTTCTTAGATTTTTTAAGACCCAAACCTTGAGTTTATAGTTCTTCAGGCATTAGAGATGACAATACAGTTCTGCATCCCCATTAATCCCATATGGGGTCTTGGTTTTTAATCTAATAATAAGCCTAGATTCTAGCCGTCTCAACTGTTGTACTCTGTCACCTCCTCTTTCTTGTTTTTTAACCACAGGTATACCAAAGAATATCATATGCAGCCAATCGTCTCCCTCATGATTTTCCAAATGTTTAATCATTGCATAATTACTGTCACCATTTTGTACTGCCCTGATATATTCTAAGATTCGTTTTTTTAAAGTACATATAGTACTACCCACATATCTCATACCACAGAGACAGTCTATAACATATACCACAAATGTAGTATCACGTGTGATCCTTTCATCAATTACAAAGTCTCTGCCCTGGGAGTCTTCTATTTTCTTTCTGTTGTTACCAATCTTACACGCTTGGCATTTGTTACAACAGAAGAAACCTTTTTGTGAAGTTATTAACCAATTAGATACGGATGCTACTTCAGAGTGACTTTTCACTAGCTTATCTTTCAGAGATGGTACATGTTACATAGGGTCGTTCTCCCACTTTTGGACCAACATCCATATCTTTTTTAATCAGATGCCAGTGTCTATTTAAGACATTCAAAATGTGTGCATTTTCCTTGCTATAGTCCAAAATCAATCTTATCTTATTATCTCCCCCCACTGATTTCTGATCTATTGCTTTAACCAAAATCTCTTTTCTAGGTTTTTGTCTTGCTTCTGTTTACATTGTTTTACATCTCTGTTCTTATATCCTCTTGCCAAAAATCTTAGTTCCATTTCTTCAAACTTCTTTTCCATATCCTCTACATTAGAACAATTTATTTATATCCTAATAAATTCTTCATATGGAATACTTTTTAGAAGTGATTTGGGATGAAAACTTGATCCATGTAGGATACTATTAGTGGCTGTTGGTTTACGATATAGTGTTGTTTGCACCATAACATCTAAAAACTCTATAGAAACTTTACTCATTTTGTATGTGAATTGAGGTCCCATGTCATTAGTGTTCAATTTGTTAAATAACTCCACAAACAGGTCTTCAGTGCCATTCCAAATTAAGAATAGGTCATCTATATACCTCAACCAGACCAGAACTTTCTCCATGTAATGTACATTTTCTTCCCCCCAAGCTATGTGCTTCTCCCAACATCCCATGGTCAGATTCGCATAGCTTGGAGAAAATTAAAGTCCCATAGCAGTCCCATAAATTTGTTGATAAAATAAAAACATTATTTCGCAAACATAATTCCACCTTTTCAGCTAACATTTCCAAATGTTTTAGAAAGTGAATATTTCTCTGTTGTAAAAAAAATTTCACCACTTTTATTCCCAGATCATGAGATATTGAAGTATACAGGGACACAACATCTATGGTAATTAGTATGTAGTCCGCCTGCCATGTTATTCCTTCCAAAAGCCTTAGGAAATCCCCTGAGTCTTTTATATATGAATTAAGATCTCTTACCATTGGTGCCAAAAAGTAATCCACATATTCAGATACCCTTTCATATAACGAACCACAACTGGAGATACTAGGTCTCCCTGGGGGTTTCTTTAGTGTCTTGTGGATTTTTGGTAAGGAATATAGGGTAGGCAAAATTGTATTGTCATTTCTCATAAAGTTCAATTGATCCATACTAATCCATCCATGTGCAAACCACTTTTCTAATTTCTGATTTAAATCCAGTACCAAGTTGTTCATTGGATTTTTACCCTTTTTGCAATAATTTGTTTCCACACGGAGTTGCTTATAAGCCTCTTCCAAATAGTCATTGTTGTCCCAAATCACAATAGTCCCTCCTTTATCCGCCGGTTTGATCACTATATCGTGATTCGCCATCAATTCTTTCAATGCTTCCCGTTGTTCTTTCGTCAAATTCTCTTGTTCTTTTTTGTTTCCACTATATTTTTTTTTTTCCAAATCCATGACAACTAAATCATGAAATATATTGATCTTATTTCCTGGGGTTAATACTGGACAGAATTTTGATTTAGGTTTAAACTTTGTAGTCTCCAGTTGTTCCGTATCGATCCCCAATGTGGATAATACTTGTGTATCCGTCAGAGTCTCATCTTCTAAATTATGCATTAGGTCATATGCCGTTTTTAACTCAGACTTTTGTTCTATTGTCATATCCGATTTCCAACTCTCTTCTGTTTCTCTTGTTATGTTCATATTCCTTACTTTTGAAAAATATTTTTCCAATTTCAACTTCCGGACAAGTTTATATCAGTCAGTCCTTGTTTGTACAAAATCATGATGTTTTTCTGGGCAGAAGCATAAACCCTTCTGTAAGACACTTTTTTCAATCTTTGTTTGTTGATAACTTGATAAATTCACAACCAGACTCTCCTCCTTTACAGGCTTAGTTGGTACATCCTTCACTTTCTCTTGCTGCGTAACATATAATCCTTTCCTCTTTCTTGTGCACCTTCTCGTTTTTTGGTATCCTTTGTTTCTTTTGTTCTTCCCCATCCTCGACCTCTGCCTCTTCGTCTGTTCCTTGGTGTTTTTTGGTCCAGATATACTAGCTTCATTTCGTCTAAAAAAGTGGTCCTTTTCCCACTGGTGCTTGGTCCTTCACCTTCACTCTGATCCGTCTCTGAACCACTATTTTCCATAGCTTCAATCTGCTCCAAATTGATTGCTCCTGTTTGTAGTTGTTGTTTAAGAATGTCAGAATACGGCATGTTTCATAATCTTTCTCATCCCTCAGGAATGTATTTATCTTCCGATCTTCTATTTGGTTCTCATATTTATCTAGAGTCATATTCAACGCTTTTTTAAGCTTTCCACCCTGATCTAATGCATGTAATCTCAGTTCCAATTCCTTTATACTGTCTCTTAAACTCAAAATATGCTTTTTTGCATACTTAATAATAATCTCCATCATATGTTTAGAACACTGCATGCTGTTGGCTCCCCATTCCTCTGGCATCTAAGGACTTGTATCTGGATGATTTGGAAGCGTAAAAATCCCTAATCCCCTTGGGACCCTATCCATTTGCATATATTTCACCAAAGTGATGATTTCCCAACTTTTCGAAATCTCTTTCTTCATCAACCATTCCAATTGTATGTACAGTTGTTTCATATTATCCTTTGGTTTTCATGTTCCTTCTCCTCGAGGCGTATTGGTAATTTGTGATCCATTTGGCTTGCTAAAAGTGAGTTTGTCTCGTTGTATTCTTTTCACGTCCCTCTCTTCCATATTTATAACCTAATTGATCTTCAAAAATTCAGTGTTTCTTAAACACAATATGAGTAGCAGGTCACAAAATCACTCTCAATGGGTATACTCGATCTGGTGTTGTTATAGAGTCCTATATGTTTTGCAAATAAGGAAACCCCAGGTTCCTACTAAGCGGCACTGTTATAATGCCCCTCTGAAACTACTGTGAAATATGCACTTTAATTTCGTACTAGTGTCAAAGAATGCTTGCCTAAAGATCAGTCTAAAACATCCATCATGACATCTTCAGACTGCACAAACATAAGACCAAGGGCAAACAACTTGACTCTGTTTCTGTATTTCTCACTGGGACATCATCACAATACTGTATACAAAATATTTCTGTTTTTGAAAGTTTGTCGCCAAATATTTACTTTACTCCTGCTCTCTTTGTTTTCTTTATTTTTTATTCCCTTTATTCAGGCCTTTGTACGATATGATCGTTTGTTGCTCTTCTGAAAGAACTAATAGAGTGCCAGTACCATTATACTACACATATCACTGTATCTTTCCAATTTGTAGAGAGTCACGTAGAAACACAATGTCATTAATTCAATAGTACTTTGTATCTTCTTACTTAAACCCTTTTCACACCACATATATGTATATTAAAATATATGTATTTTAAAGTACTGTTCACAATTGTAAAATATTTAACATTCCTGTAAATAAAGTAATGTAAGGTAAAATAAATAGATTTAGTTAATTATGCCATTTTATATATATACTTATATGTATTTATATAAACAGACACATAGTATATGCACATTATATATATATATATATATATATATAATTAAATAATTAGTGGAATATACTAACTTTACATTAGATTAATTTTATATATTAGAATATTTAACATTTACTACTTTAAACTGTATACTTATTAGAAAAACAATATGTCTGTTTTTGGATGATATTACTTTACATTATTTTTTTCAATACTTTTGTGTTTTTGATTGTAGGTACCGGAACGCAATATTGTGGTAATCTATCACAAATCTGTTTCCGTCTGACTAAAATGCTGAGCTTCAGTGTTAGAGGCCTTAATGCCTCAGCAACATATCTGATCCAACTCATACCATTAAAGGAATCCATCTGTGATGTCTGCCTCCTACAAGAGACTCACCTTATCAAGTGGGACTGGACCTGTCTCTGATCCTGCTGGGTAATTAAACACCTCTCCTCCTCTAGCTTGCAAAACAAAGGGAGGGTGGCAATAATCCTCACTAACAAATTTAAAGGGGAAAAATACTCACCACACATCCCAAAATACCAAGATGATTACTCACAGTTCACATATTACTGGCCCATTGGGTTAGCACTCTGGGCTCTGCCTCTACCCCTAATGAAAATCAGGAGTCATTACTTAGGCAAAGGTTCTTGCAAGTCATAATTTAACACAAGTCTAAGAAATCTTGTTTGGTGGGGAACTGAACATAGAAATGAACCCATCAGTACAATGGGTGAGCCTTTTTAAAGGGGGATTTAGAGAGGATGTGGGATCGAGGGTTGGTTGACATCTGGCAGGTGCTAAACCCCACACAGCTGGATTATGTACCTTTTACACACCAAACCTATGACAGACTAGACAACTTTATTGACACAATCTACACATTGGCTATGACACAACACACCAGCACTGAGACATCCATCCTCTCTGATGACTCACCTATGATGATTGGGCTGTGTCTGCAATATCACTGCACTTGCACTCTCTCATAAACAGCAACTAAATGATGGCTAACTGAAAAATGACACAGTTATTGAACAGGTCAAACAAAAAACTGAGCATACAGTATATGCATTGCAACGATGTCCTGGCGACACAGACCTCGGTCTGTGGTTGCACTGAAAGTGTTAATACATGGGGTATTCATCTCACAGGTGAGGAGATATAGCAGGGAGAGGTGGGGTAAGAGGCGAGAGAGTGAAGGAGCTAGAAGAGATGCACAAGCAGGCCAATACTGTATGCGTAGCATCTGATGACAGTTTTCAATGGCTAACCAACGACTGAAAGCCTTAGATATGGCTAGAACTAAACATGTCCTTTTATGCTTGGTGTTACTATAAAGGATGAAATAAAGCATGTAGGTTATGAGCATTTAATCTAAGGACGAAACAATAGAGTGGTGCTGTAGAGCAACTGACCATGAGCAGAAGAGAGTCCATACGGGATAATGAAGGAATAGCTAATCTGTTTTGACATTTGTATGCAGACCTATACACTTCCCAAATCCTTCCAGTGCCCATATTCAATCCTACCTCTCAAGCATTACACTGCCATCTCTTAGCCACAGCAGGCCACAGCTCTGGAGGTGGATATACCTTTAACAAAGGTTATTGCAGAGATTGTCAGGCTTCACCTTAGAAGGGCCTCAAGCCTGGACAGCTTCACAACAGCCAATTATAAGATATTTTGCCCATTCTAAGCACCCAAATTGAACACATCTGCATAACATCTTTGCCAAGACTGGCAACCTCACACCAAATATGTGTGAGGTGGTTATCACTGTCATTCTCAACCCAGGCAAGGACCCCTATACAGTGCTCATAATATTGCCCTAGATTTTTGCTAAATGTAGGTGCAAAGATTTTCACAGGCATACTGGCACACACCTCGGCCCGGGTATACAGGGTCTGGTGGATCTGGATCAAATGGACCTCATCCCTGAAGTGGGTGCAGCGATAACACCAGACTCATAAAACACTCACTTATAAGGTGAAACACACCCAGAACGCTACCTTTTTGCTCTCTATCAATGACAAGAAGGACTTTCCAGAAGGCGATACTGGATAAGATCAGTCTGGGCCCTAGATTCAAAACCTGGATATTGAGCGGCTACTCTGCACCAAAGGCTAATGTTAGAGTAAATGTGCTCTTCTCGCACCCATTAGTTGTGAGCAGAGGAATTAGACGAGGTTCCCATTCTCTGCGCTCGTGTTCATACCTTATATGGAGCAAGTAGCAGTGAAGAAATGGCTGATTTCCAAATACAGGGAAAATGTTTGAGTGTCAAGATCGTAAATTATTGCTGATATGCTGCAGACATTATGTTGAGGCTATTGGATTACATGATCTCTATTCTGGACCTCCTTGGGAAGCAGGAACAGTTCAGCCAAGCATCAGAGTTTAAAATGAACACCCTTTGTAATAAAGTCCCCTTTTTCTGTGGTCCACCAATTTTTGCTACTTGATGCCGTTGCTTTTAACCTGAAAGTGCACTGAGGCCAGACCCCAGTACCAGTGCTCTTTCCCTTAACCCCTTCACTTCCAGGCCTTTTCCCCCTCAGGTGCCAAGCCTTTTTTTGGCTATTTGGGGTAGTTCGTGCTTAAGCCCTCATAACTTTTTCTACACATAAGCTACCTATGCCAAATTTGCATCCTTTTTTCCAACATCCTAGGGATTCTAGAGGTGCCCAGACTTTGTGGGTTGCCCTGAAGGAGACCAAGAAATTAGCCAAAATACAGTGAAAATTTAGTTTTGTTCACAAAATTGGGAAAAAGGACGGCAGATGAAGGCTTGTGCTTTTTTCCCTGAAAATGGCATCAACAAAAGGTTTGCAGTGGTAAAATCACCATCTTCCCAGCTTTCAGGAACAGGCAGAGTTGAATTAGAAAACCCAATTTTTCAACACAATTTTGACATTTTACTGGGACATACCCCATTTTTACTATTTTTTTGTGCTTTCAGCCTCCTTCCAGTTAGTGACAGAAATGGGTGAGAAACCAATGCTGGGTCCCAGAAAGCTAAACATTTGTGAAAAGTAGATAAAATTCTGAATTCAGCAAGGGGTCATTCGTGTACATCCTACAAGTGTTTCCTACAGAAACTAACAGCTGAAATAAAAAAATATTGAAATTGAGGTAAAAAAAACAGCCATTTTTCTACACGTTTTACTCTGGAACTTTTTCCTGCAATGTCATATTTTTTAAAGCAATATACCGTTACGTCTGCTGGACTCTTCTGGTTGCGAGGCTATATAGGGCTTGTAGTTTCATCAAGAATCCTAGGTACTCAGAGCCAATAAATGAGCTGCACCTTGCAATGGGTTTTCATTTTATACCAGGTACACAGCAATTAATTTGCTGAAATATAAAAAATGAAAAATAGTTATCAAGAAAACCTTTGTATTTCCAAAATGGGCACAAGATAAGGTATTGAGAAGCAGTGGTTATTTGCACATCTCTGAATTTCGGGGTGCCCATACTACCATGTGAATTACAGGGCATTTCTCAAATAGACGTCTTTTTTATACAGTGTCTCACTTTTGGAATTAAAAAATGTAGAGAAAGACAAGGGGCATGTAGTAGGTTCTTTATCTCCGATGAGAGAGATATTGGAATAATTTGATAGGCGCTGGGTTGAGGGGATAAGTGCTTTATTTAAACTCAATGAAGATAGATTTTTTATCTTTTCTCTATTTTCACAGGGTAACTTCCTGTGAGGGTCGTTCAACTCCTTGTTCTCTCTTTCAGGGTTCTTGTCGCGGTCCCACTGGGATATGGTCCTGATCTGAAGGAGGTCCGGTCTTTCCAGTATGGAGGTCGCCCAGATTCCCCAAAATAAAAAGGAGAACGGAAAAACAGGTAAGTGGATAGGTAAAGTAAGAACTAAATAGGGTTAATAGGGGGCGTAAGGGTAGGTACACGTGAGGGTTGTGTTGGGATAATTTTCACTCCAATGGTGAGCGTCACCTTCCCGTGAACTGTTTGGTTTCTCTCTCCTGTTGTGTTTTCTCTCTTTCCTCTCTCTCTCCTCTCTTTCCTGGGTTTCCCTGTGAGGTTAGGGAGGAGTATGGTTAATAGGGTTCTATATATTATAGGGTTTTCCCTTCCTTGCAGGACCTCCCTGTTATCCTCCCCGCATTCCTTCCTAATTCCCTCGTTCCCTTTAACCACTCTGGTAGGAATCCCCAGTCTCGGTACGAACATACCTGTAGGGGCCACGCCCCTCCGGGGACGTGGCCGGCTGCTCCGCGGTCTCCCGACTTCACTTCGGTGGGGGCAGGAGGCACCCTCTGGTTTCTCTCCTTCTCCCATGTTGTGGTCCTCGCGTCGGACTTGGTTTCGTCGGTCCTCGTCTCCTGGTTTCCGTCTTCTCTGCTCCGCGTTTCTCTCGTCTCTCTCCGCTCCTCCTGGTCTCGTCCGTCGTTCTTTTCTTGTCTGGACAAGACGACTTCTGCGTCTGACATCACGCCTCCGGGGCTCTCTCGAGTGCCCCGGGGGTATGCCCTTACGGCCCCTGTGGCCATACTTGGTCCGGCGTCGATGGACGTCCGGCTACACATCCCCTCCCTCGAATTGGGCTGTTCGAGACCCAAAGGGCCCGGGAACCAGGACAGATAGCCAGCCTGACCCATAAGATCACCAGGGAGATGGCAGACCTGGAAAGAGAAAGGTTAAAGCTCCATGAACCATCTCAGAATTCTGACATTAGTATCTTTATATCTCGAGAGCCAGGTAAGAGGAGCGTGGTCCGTGTACAATAGGAAAGACCTTCCGAGGAGGTAATATTGTAAGCTTTCGATCGCCCACTTGATGGCGAGACACTCCCGTTCAATTATTGGATATTTCTGTTCCCGGGGAAAAAGCTTGCGACTAATAAAGACTACTGGGTGGCTTACGTCATTCCTATCCTTCTGGAAGAGTACGGCCCCCAGACCCAAGTCTGAGGCATCCGTTTGTAGGTGGAATGGAAGATCAAACTCAGGAGACTTTAAAACCGGTTGGGAAGTAAGACACCTCTGTAAGGTGTGGTAACTATGGGACTGTGCTGGGTTGAGACTTGCAATATTTTTGGGCTGACCTTTCTTCAGGAGATCTGTCAGGGGAGCGGCCAAGGTGGAGTAGTGCGGTATAAATCTCCAATAGTACCCTACTAGGCCTAAAAATGAATGGATCTCTTTTTTCGTAGTGGGTGTTTTTATGCGTAGAATGGCCTCTACTTTATTAATTTGGGGTTTAATGATACCTTTCCCTATATAATATCCCAGGTAGGAGATTTCATTAAATGCTAGTCGGCTTTTGGAGGGATTGGCGGTCAGCCCTGCCTTTTGTAGGGCTGTAAGTATCTTGGTTAAATGAGACAGATGGTCATCCCAAGTTTCGCTATAGATAACGATGTCATCCAGATAGGCGGCTGCATATCTGGTATGAGGTCGTAGGATGGTGTCTATGAGACGCTGGAAGGTGACGGGTGCTCCATGTAACCCGAAAGGGAGAACATTAAAATGATATAGGCCTGAGGGAGTAGAGAAGGCCGTTTTTTCTTTATCCTCTTGTGCTAAAGGAATCTGCCAGTACCCTTTGGTCAAATCTAGGGTAGACATGTATTTAGCTTTTCCCAATTTCTCTAGGAGTTCATCTACCCTTGGAAGGGGATACGTATCGAATTGGGATACGGTATTGACTTGTCTGAAATCAATACAAAAGCGTATAGACCCATCCGGCTTTGGCACTAATACCACCGGAGAACACCAGGGGCTTTGGGAAGGTTCTATAATACCCAGGTCTAACATCTTCTCTATTTCATTTTCTACCAGAACCTTCCTAGCTTCGGGGATACAATAGGGCCGTAACCGGACTATTTTACCAGGTTGAGTTATGATTTGATGTTGTACCAACTTGGTTCTACCCTGTATAGGGGAAAACACACGGGTATGACCGTTGAGGAGTCGGGTTAACTGTCTGTTCTGTTGAAACAAAATTTCTGTATTTATCTGAGGTACCTCGTTTTCGATAGGGCGGTCAGTGGGACACCATCCTATCTCCAGGTCCTTAATCGTATTAACTAGACATCCAATGGTCTGGCCTCCCAGAGGTTCTTCCCATTTTTTTAGCAGATTGACATGAAAGATCTGAGACCTTTTGGGATTAGCCGTGAGTTGTACCTTGTAGGTAACAGGTGTTACCACTCCTATCACTTTATATGGTCCCTGCCATTTTGCCAACAGTTTGTTGTCGGAACTGGGGAGAAGCACTAACACCCTGTCTCCTTCTGTAAAGGTCCGCAATTGAGTATTCCTATCGTAATATAGTTTTTGCTTATCTTGGGCCCTCTCCATATGTTCCCTTACGTTTTCCCATACTGTTTGTAAGCGGGATTCTATGTCACGGATATATTCCAAGAGGGTCTTTTCCCCATCCTCCTCCTCCTCCCATAATTCCTCTGCCATGTCTAATAACGTCCTAGGCTGTCGGCCGAACAACAATTCAAATGGACTATGGCCCGTAGAAGCTTGTTCATGTGTCCTGATGGCGTATAACACTAACAGGAGTTTCATATCCCAGTCCTTACCTGACTCTGCAATCGATTTCTTTAAGAGAGTTTTCAGGGTGCGGTTATATCTCTCCACCAAGCCATCTGTTTGGGGATGATAAACCGCAGTCCTCAACTGTTTGATCCCCAGAAGTTGACATATCTGCGCCATCAAATTGGACATGAACTGGGTACCTTGGTCTGTTAAAATCTCTCAGGGGAAACCTATTCGGGAAAAGAACCATATCATGGCATTGGCAACACTCTTGGTGTTAATACTGGTGATGGGGATGGCCTCGGGGTATCTGGTGGCGTAATCTACCAATACTAGTATATAACGGTAGCCTTTAGAAGAAGGTAGGAGAGGACCTACAATGTCCATTCCTATTCTTGAAAAAGGTATGTCAATAATGGGAAGGGGCTGCAAGGGGGCTCTTCTCTTTGGACCAGGATCGATCATTTGACATTTAGGGCACTGCTGACAGAATTTTCTAATCTGTGAAAAGACCCCGGGCCAGTAGAAATTCCTCAACAGGTACTCTTCCGTTTTCTCCCTCCCATAGTGACCACCCCCCGGCTGACTGTGGGCTAGGTGTAGGACCTGCTGCCTATAAGGTTCGGGAACTAGTAGCTGTTTCTTTTCTTCGCTATTATTGCCAGTGATTCGGTATAATAGATTTTTAACTATCATAAAAGACGGACCCTTGTCGTTGAGGGTTCGGGGTCGGAACTTTTCCAAGCATTGATCAAACTCGGATCTTCTCTTTGACAACTGCGGAATGGGGGAAGGCCAGTAAGGGTAAGGACCTGTATAATTACCCTATCGGGGCTCGAGCTTCGTTGCACGTGGGATTTCCTTGCTTCTCTTTTTTCCCTTCTAGTAGGTTTGTATCGAACAACCGGAGGTTGTATTTGTAGGTTAGAGAAGGGAGCGCTCCTCCACCAGGCACTCATGTCCTCTGTGGTTCTTGTACTATCCAGAAGTACCGAAAAGTCTTTGAAATCTGTTCCTATGATGGCTTCTTCAACCAGTCGTTCAACCACCCCCATCCTTATGGGGGTCTCTTTTCCTTCCCATGAAAGGGTAGCCCAGATTAGGGGATATTCTCTTGTTTCCCCATGTATACAACAAATGGATACAGTAAGTCCTGGAGTAAAGGTATGGCTACCTAGTAAATCTGCCCTAATTACGGACTGACTGCAACCTGAGTCGATGAGGGCCACTGTTAATCTCCCATTGATAAAAAGTTACTTCTTATATTGGGTTTGTTTTCCCCCTGTAAAGAAGACTCTCCCCCTAGTAACTCCTATTTCCATCGGTTCTGGTTTCTCAGATTTCAGGGGGCAAACCCGGGCGATATGGCCCCACTCCCCGCAGCTAAAACATTGAGGTTGTTGTACATGTGGTCTCTCAGGCCCTAGCGCTTTTCCGGGGTCTTCTGCTGTTCTTCGCCCCAGGGATGAGGTTTGTCCGAGGGTCTGTCGGGTGGGGTTAGGCGGTGTGCGTATGAGGGGTGTCTTGAACTCGAGGGAGCGGTGAAAGGCACAGGCTAACTCAATGGTAGTATTCGTATCAGGGCTTGGGTGTTGTTTGATCCAGTTGCGAGTATTGGTGGGTAGGGCGTCTAGATATTGCTCCAAGAGGACAACTTCAATAATATCTTCCCTATTAGTCCCAATGGGCCCTAGCCATTTGAGACCCAAATCTTTAATCCGAAAGTATAGTGCCCTGGGATTCTCGGAGAGTCCCCACTTGGCTTTCCTAAACCGGACCCGGTAATGTTCTGTATCAAAGCCCACCCGCTCCAGGATACTCTTTTTAATGTCCTGATAGGGTGTTGTTCCGCCTGGGTTTACCGCTTGATAAGCCGCTTGGAGAGTTCCCGTTAATAAAGGAGCGATATACTGGCCCCATCTATCCTGAGGCCAGGTGGCGGAAGTGGCAACGCGCTCAAAGTTGGTAAAAAAGGCATCCGGATCTTCGCCTTCCTGATATCTCTGTAAGACAGAGCTGGGCACGTTCGGATGTACCCGTGTGGCCGCGATAGTATCCGTGAGGGATTTTATTGCATTCTCATGTACCAATTGATTATTGGCCATGATAGTGGCCTGACTTTTGAGGGCGCTTTGGAGTGCCTCCCTCTCCACTTTTGCTTCTTTCTGTTGTTCCTCCCACACGATTTGCAGGTGTCTTTGTCCCTCAGCTAATTGCTGCATCATGTCTGCTATCGTGGGAGTACCCTCCATGGTCTCAATCTAGTTAGCGCCTATTCCAATATCCCACTTCTGACACCACTGTAGTAGGTTCTTTATCTCCGGTGAGAGAGATATTGGAATAATTTGATAGGCGCCGGGTTGAGGGGATAAGTGCTTTATTTAAACTCAATGAAGATTGATTTTTTATCTTTTCTCTATTTTCACAGGGTAACTTCCTGTTAGGGTCGTTCAACTCCTTGTTCTCTCTTTCAGGGTTCTTGTCGCGGTCCCACTGGGATATGGTCCTGATCTGAAGGAGGTCCGGTCTTTCCAGTATGGAGGTCGCCCAGATTCCCCAAAATAAAAAGGAGAACGGAAAAACAGGTAAGTGGATAGGTAAAGTAAGAACTAAATAGGGTTAATAGGGGACGTGAGGGTAGGTACATGTGAGGGTTGTGTTGGGACAATTTTAACTCCAATGGTGAGCGTCGCCTTCCCGTGAACTGTTTGGTTTCTCCCTCCTGTTGTGTTTTCTCTCTTTCCTCTCTCTCTCCTCTCTTTCCTGGGTTTCCCCGTGAGGTTAGGGAGGAGTATGGTTAATAGGGTTCTTTTATATTATAGGGTTTCCCCTTCCTTGCAGGACCTCCCCGCTATTCTCCCCGTATTCCTTCCTAATTCCCTCGTTCCCTTTAACCACTCTGGTAGGAATCCCCAGACTCGGTACGCTGCTCCGCGGTCTCCCGACTTCACTTCGGTGGGGGCGGGAGGCGCCCTCTGGTTTCTCTCCTTCTCCCGCGTTGTGGTCCTCGCGTCGGACTTGGTTTCGTCGGTCCTCGTCTCCTGGTTTCCATCTTCTCTGCTCCGCGTTTCTCTCGTCTCTCTCCACTCCTCCTGGTCTCGTCCGTCGTTCTTTTCTTGTCTGGACAAGACGCCTTCTGCGTCTGACGTCACGCCTCCGGGGCTCTCTCGAGTGCCCCGGGGGTATGCCCTTACGGCCCCTGTGGCCGTACTTAGTCCGGTGTCGATGGACGCCCGGCTACAGGGCAATAACACTTGTTTTGCTATTCTGTGTTCCCCCAAGTCTCCCGATACAAATGGTACCTCACTTGCATGGTTAGGCCTACTGCTCATGACAGGAAACACAAAATGGACACATCACATTTTTACATTCAAATCTGACATGTTTTTTGGAAAGTGCCTAGCTGTAGATTTTGGCCTCTAGCTCAGATGGCACCTAGGGAAACCTATCAAACCTGTGCATTTTTTAAAACTAGACACCTAGGGGAATCCAAGATGGGGTGACTTGTGGGGCTCTGACCAGGTTCTGTTACCCAGAATCCTTTGCAAACCTCAACATTGAGCCAAAAAAACACTTTTTCCTCTCATTTCGGTGACAGATAGTTCTAGAGGAGCCACAAATTTCCTTCCACCCAGCATTCCCCCAAGTCTCCCGATAAAAATGGTACCTCACTTGTGTGGATAAGCCTAGTGCCCTCGAAAGGAAATACCCCAAAACCCAACGTGGACACATCACTTTTCACAAAGAAAACAAAAACAGCTGTTTTTTACAAAGTGCCTAGCTATGGGTTTTGGCCTCTATCTCAGCCGGCACCTGGGTAAACCTAACAAACCTGCACATTTTTTTTAAACTAGACACCTGGGGTAATTCAAGATGGGGTGACTTGTGGGGCTCTCACCAGGTTCTGTTACCCAGAATCCTTTGCAAACCTCAAAATGTGTCCAACAAAAATACTTTTTCCTCTCATTGTGGTGACAGAAAGTTCTGGAATCTGAGAGGAGCCACAAATTTCCTTCCACCCAGCATTCCCCCAAGTCTCCCGATAAAAATGGTACCACACTTGTGTGGGTAGGCCTAGTGCCCACAAAAGGAAATGCCCCAAAACACAACGTGGACACATCACATTTTCACAAAGAAAAAGGAGCTGTTTTTTACAAAGTGCCTAGCTGTGGATTTTGGCCTCTAGCTCAGCCGGCACCTGGGGAAACCTACCAAACCTGTGCATTTTTTTAAAACTAGACACCTAGGGGAATCCAAGATGGGGTGACTTGTGGGGCTCTGACAAGGGTCTGTTACCCAGAATCCTCTGCAAACCTCAAAATATGGCCAAAAAAAACACTTTTTCCTCTCATTTCGGTGACAGAAAATTCTGGAATCCGAGAGGAGCCACAAATTTCCTTCCACCCAGCGTTCCCCCAAGTCTCCCGATAAAAATGATACCTCACTTGTGTGGGTGGCCCAGGTGCCTGCAACTGAAAAGTGCCAAAAACCTGTAGACATTGAGGGAACATGGACTTCATAAGGACATGTTTTTCTTTTATACATCTTTTAGGCTGACTCTGCTTTGGGGACCCACACAAGTGAGGTATGATTTTACTTGGGAGACTGAGGGGAACTCTGGGTGGTAGGGAATTTGTGCCGCAGCGGTGATCCTACAAAGAAAAGTGAGGAAAATATGCTTTTTTAAGCAAATGTTGGGTTTTGCAGAGGAGTCTGGGTAAGAAAGTGTTGGGGATCCAGGCAAGCCACACCTCCTTGGACTCCTTTGGGTGTCTATTTTCATAACATGTCTGGGTTTGGTTGGTTTCCCTACATGAAGGCCGCATCCGGGACCAAAAGCATAGGTGCCCCCCCAAACACAGGTAGTTTTGCAATAGATCAATTTGATGTGTCCACCTACTTATGTGTTGTTCCAAACACTAAAATTATAAAAAAGAAACACACTTTGGTTATGTTAAAAAGACCCCTCACCCCCCAACCAAGTTGGTGGCATGCTTCATCATCGGGGTCTCACCCGAGACACCTAGCTTGTCACGGGTGTGCTGCGACGCCTGATTACAGCGGAGCAGGTTTTGTCATTTTTACCACACATACTGGTTGGATTTGGCACAAGGGTGAGTGATGGTTCAGTGGATCAAATTTTATTAACAAGAGATTTCACAAAAATGAAATGCACTGTTAATAACTGAAAGGCCAAAAAATTGAACAAATGACTCACAGCTCGTGAGCTGTAAAGCCACGACAAGGCACCAACCGCTTTACAGTCCATTCACACACCTTCCATACATGACATGCACAAGACCATTCACGCCGCCAGCCACAGGCCCAGCACATTACAACACTCGCATCGACAGACAGCGCCACTCAAGGGCCCATCACTTTCATACACCCACATCCCTGATACTGCAATCACACCAGCTGATGAGTGTGTGGACTGGCGTTTGGCTGGCACCGCCAGCCAAGCGCCACCCCATGCACACCGCCAGCCAAGCGCCACCCCACTCACACTGCCAGCCAAGCACCACCCCACACACACCGCCAGCCAAGCGCCACCCCACTCACACCGCCAGCCAAGCGCCACCCCACGCACACGCCAGCCAAGCGCCACTCCACTCACACCACCAGCCAAGAGCCACCCAACGCACACTGCCAGCCAAGCGCCACCCCACACACACCGCCAGCCAAGAACCACCCCACGCACACCACCATCACTTTTGTTTTTGTTTTTAAACAACAAAGAAACCACTAATTATAAATAAGTACAAAACTACAAACACAAAAGCTCTAACTGAATACATGACAGTAATGCCAACCGTGAAACTGAACATATAAAAATATAAAAAAGCAGTTTACGCTCACAGAATTTCCCAATAATTCTTCTGTGTGTGGTAGCTCCTGAAACAGCCACTCACACACAGCCCAGGCTTTGAAGGACAATCAGGGCAGTACACCCTAGTCTCCTTCCTCATACCTCTTCGAGCACAGACTCTACATCTCTTAGCAGGAAAGTTTTTTTTGGCCGTGGGAGGAATGTGCTCAGCAAAGTGACAATCTTTCTATCTAGCCACATCCTCCACCACTGCTTGTCTAGGAACTCTTGTCTGTTCCAGCACAAAAAGGCTCACTATGATAGACTCCTGAAATTTCACAAATGCCATCCTTGACTCTGGAGAACTATCCTTGAACACAACAAAAGCATCAAAAGTTGCCAAGTGGAACAGGTGAACCGCTAGTTTCTTATACCAAACATAATACCTACGAGCAGCAGTGTAAGGTTCCAACCTCTGATCTACTCTATCAACACCACCCATGTGCTTATTATAGTCTTAAATGCGCACAGGTTTGCGCACTTCAGCAACTTGACCCCAAACAGCCACAGGTGAATTACTCTCATCATGGATGGTAGTTAGCATGTACACCTCCCTCCAGTCTACAAATTTCAGAGCTAGCAGCTCATCATTCCGCAAGGCACTGCACTGTCCCTTCTCAAGTTTTTTACAGACAAGCTCTCTTGGATAGCCTTTCCAATTAGATCACATTGTGCCACAAGCAACAGTGTCCACTCTGAACAACTCCTTGAACAACTGAACTCCAGTGTAGAAGTTATCTACATATAAATGGTGAACTTTGTTAAACAGTCGTCTACCAAGTTCCCACACAATTTTCTCACTAACTCCAAAAGTGGGTGGACAAACAGGGGCGTCAATATTGGAATCCCTACCAGTGTAGACCCGGTGATTATAAACATATCCTGTACTACTTTCAGACAGCATATTCATCTTAATTCCATACTGTGCCCTCTTTCTAGGAATTTACTGACTAAAAACCAAACGACTCTTGAACAGGACCAAAGACTCATCTACAGATATTTCTTTTCCTGGAACATAGATCTCTGAAAAACGATTTACCAAATAATCAAGGACAGGTCTAATCTTAAAAAGACGGTCAGAATCAGGGTGATCTCGTGGCAAGGCTAAAGCATTCTCTATAAAATGCAACATGCGAAGAAGAAGCTCATACTGGTTATGACTCATGATGGCAGGAAATATAGCAGTTGCCGTCAAGGGACTAGTATACCAATATGAAGACAGTGATGGCTTCCTTATCAGCCCCATCAAAAAAGTTAAACCTAAGAACTTTTTCAACTCTTCCAGATTTGTGGGAATTTACCGGCTAGCTCTAGAGTGTGGCCTAAGTCTGGCAGCGTTGTCCCTCAAATACTGCTCTGCATACAAATTAGTCTGCTCAACAATCTCTTCCAAAAATATATTGTCCATAAACAACTCAAAAACGTTGATGGGCAAAAAGATTTCCGTATTAACTCGACACCCTGGGAAACCAGTAAACACAGGCAACTGTGGCTGCTCCATGTTTGGTGCAACCCACGTGTCAGGTCTTCCAATGGGAAGCCTTTCAGCCGCTGGCTCCTGCACCATTGGTACATCAGTGTCCTCCTCTAAAACAGGCCCTTCATCAGCACTGAAAGTGGGTTCATCATCTGATGATTCCTTTCTGACAGAAAATTAACTTCCAGAATCTTGCACTTCCTCTTCTGCCTCAGCTGCAGAGTCAGTCTCATAATCATGGTCAGAAGACGATTCAAAAAGCACACCAACAACCTGCTGAGCCATCATCCTACGGCTAGCCATGATCCTTCCTACACAAATTAACTGGACAAATGCACCACCAACAACCAGCACTGTGTAAGATAAGTAACAAACAAAGTGTAGCTTTATCACTAAGAGTTATAAACTCAAAAACTATACCGCTCACTTGCCTGAAAAAGCTTGATTCACCAGCAACTACTCTGCACAGCCACAGCAATCACCAATAATATCCCACTAAAAAGAGAAAAAAAGCAAATTAGACATTAGACAACACAATAATCATTGTGCATAAATCTAAAGACAATTTCACACGCAATCCTGCATTCATTACACCACCTACAAACATGTCATTCATGCATGGCAACAATATTCCTTTGGAGTAAATTTATTAACTTACCTAAAACAATCAACTACGCATACCACAAGATAACCACTGCCAAAACTGCAACAAGCCACAGCAAAGGAAGCAAAAGCTTTGAACTAGAACAAAAAGAAGAAATAAACTGTTATTATCATAAATGCAAATACTTCGCTAGTTGACAAACACCCTGCCACAAACCATTTTTAAATGTTCCCTGGTGTCTAGCGTTCTCTGCTTGGGGGCAGATGGGCCTAAAAAAATAGACCAATCTGCCCCAAATGGGGGCAGAAATACCATAGAATATATTGCCCCCTTTGGAAGGCGACCCTTGTCACCCCCTCCACCCCCACACAAAACACACACATGATCCCTGGCGCAAAGTGGATTCTGCCCCTCTTGAGGGCAGAAGGGCCTGAAAAAAAAAAAGGCCGATCTGCCCAATAGTGCTTTTTGCCCTGTGGGGGTGACCCTTGCCCAAGGGGGCACCCCCCCAAACACAAAAAAAAGAAAAAAAATCCCTGTTGTCTTCATGGTTTCTGCCCCCCCGGGGGCAGAAGGGCCTACAAAAACTAGGCCAATCTGCCCCCAAGAGGAGCAGAAATGGCCTAGATTACATTGCCCCTTTGGGGGCCGACCCTTGCCCAAGGGGCCACCCCCCGCACAAAGCACACACACACACATGATCCCTGGATCTAAGGCCTAAAAAAAAGTAGACCAATCTGCCTCCAAGGGGGGCAGAACTGCCCAATAGCACTTTTTGCGCCTTGGGGGCAACCCTTGCCCAAGGGGGCATCCCCCAACACACACAAAAAAAAGAGAAAAAAATCCCTGGCGTCTTCATGGTTTCTGCTCCCCCTGGGGGCAGAAGGGCCTACAAAAACTAGGCCAATCTGCCCCCGAGAGGGGAAGAAATGGCCTAGATTACTTTGCCCCCTTTCGGGAGGCAACCTTTGCCCAAGGGGCCACCCCCGCACACAAAGCACACACACACACATGGTCCATGGCGCTAAGTGGGTTCTGCCCCCCTTAGGGGCAGAAAGGCCTAAAAACAATAGGCTTTAGAGGATGTTGACCATGATACCAGCTTTCTACTGCCTTGGCAGGCTGTCCTAAGCCAGTTGCCACCAAGACAGGAGTCTGCCATCCTGCTGGCCATGCCAACTCTTCCACCAGGACGGAGAGAAAGGACCTAGGCAGGAAGGAGGTCACACCTCTGCCCCCCCAGGATGGCTAGTGTTTATAGTAATCAATGCGGTGAGCATCAAAGGCTTAACCACACTTCATGAGTAATCGCTTATCTCCCACTCGAGGACAAAGCCCTTCCCACCCTGACCAAGCTGGCAGGCAGGAAAATTCGTTATTCAGGTGGCATGCACATCCCAAAGACTAGTCATCCCTCTTTGGGTGGGCTAGAATGTCTGTACAGCCAAGAGAAGGTTCTGCCATGTTGGCACACCTTAGAAATAGTGTATTCTGGGTAGCAAAGTGATGTGCTCCCACAAGAAGTTGTCACTTCAGGGTCAGACTAACTGCAGGGACCAGTAGCCCATTGGTCACTGTCCCCCACACCCTTAATGCCCCCTAAACCAGGATTTAAGGGGCTCCCCTGGCACCAGAACCTCAGTTTTGACTTTGACTTGAAGAAGAAGCACAAAGAAGATGCCATCACGGAAAATAGGACCTGTAACTCCACAGCCGTGCAAAGAGAGTACACTTAAGTGTCTTGAGGAAACCATATACTAGAATTGTGCAATCGACCTGTGTCCGTGGTGAAAACCTATTGCTGCTAGGAAGAGGGACTCCAGTGGATGCCAGAAACTAAAGCAGACTCCCCTTATTGGTGGTACAAATCACCTGCAACCTGCAGAAAAATCATTGTGCTGAAGTCTGAAGAAGTGCAACATGTAGGGCCCCTTGTGAGTGAGTCAAAGAAGGTCAGTGACCTGCATGCACCCCGGTAGTGGTAGTGCAGCTCTCACCAAGTTTCGAGTGGCTACCTCCTTCTGGGTGACCTCCAGCCAACGAAGTAACCTTGGACTACTTTTGCCACTGCCAAGGCATGTCTGTCACCAGCCCTGCAACCAACAGCTTCTCGGACATCACTTACTACTTAGCAGCTCCCAGCATAGTGACCAACATCAGCAATGACCCCACTCTGAGATCCTGCATCCTGAAGGAGACGACTTTGAGAGGAGAAGCAAAGCATCTTTGGCAAGACCAGTCCTGTGATTAACAGCTGCAAGGCCACCTATGCACCCGGAGCCGCCGGACGTGGTGGTGAAGTTCCAGCTGTGAAATCCAGGTCCTGGGACCCCAAAGGCTGCTACTCTCTGAGGGTAGAGTGTGAGTCCACCCCGAAGTGTCCTTTTGCCAAGTGCTGCAATTTTGACAGTGCCCCTGGATCTCGTCAGTGCCAAGGACAGCCAGAGCACCACTGCACCCTGACTCACTGGGCAAGGTAACTAGAAACTGATTGTTGAGGCTTGGTCTAGGGACCTTCAAGACCTTAACTCCAAGTGGGTTTCCCCGAGCTCACCCCACAAGTGACCGATTGCACTGTGATTTTACCCATTGACTTCAATGGTAGTTGTTTGACCAATAAAAGTGCTCTTCTGGGTAACGTGCTAGTATTACATGATAAGACTCTCCAGTCATACCACATAATACTGCAACCTTGCTACACCCTTAAATCACAAATAATGAGTATTAATGCATCACAAGAAATGAGAGATAAGTTACAACAAATATATCCACAGTTGAGGATACAGCAACACATTTTGTACCTGGGTATGAAAATCTGCCCTACCACTTGCAAAATAGCTTTCCATAATTACACAGAACATCTTGCACTCACATGCAAAAATCTGCAGAATTGGCATATGGATGTTCTAACATGATTGGGCTGCATTGAGAAACTAAAAATGACCCCACTCCCTCAAGTCCTATATGTGATGCAAACAATACTCCTGCAACAACCGCCGGTGTACTGGAGAAAATACAGTGGTTCACTGTTTATTTGGGAGGGTAAGAGATCATGTATTGCAAAACAAAAGGTATACCAAATGGTGGAGGGGAGTAGATTGGGAATCAATTATTTACCATACATTTACGTGTTGGTTCCGCTCCTCTACATGGTACAGTGGTATCACCCAACCTCAGAGAAGCACTTGTGCTTCATGGATCAAGCATTAGCAGGCACTCCCATCTGGAAGCTATCTTGGTTAGCCAAAAAGCATAGCCCTTGGGGTGTATATAAGTTTCCAATGTTAAGGACTATCCTTGACATATGGGTCATGGTGGTTATCATTGGGGCTTGATGAAAATGCTGTCTCCAGTGAATCCCATGATTGGTAACACTGAGATCTCACCATCAGCAAAAGGGTCAGAGACAGGCTGGCAGCAGGCCAACTGTAAGAGGATGGAGGGTTTCTACAACGCAGAAGGCATTCTGTTCTTTGAACAACTAAGACAGGACTATGGCATTTAATGAAATGGAACGTTTACACTACTTACAGATTCAACATTGGGTTACACACTCACTAATACAAAGCTGCCAACAGAACATTAACACCTTTTGAAAAGTGAATCATCACAAAACACTACAATAAACACACAGTTTTAGACAGTTAAAAACTCCCGTAGAAAGTGAGCCACTCCCACAAATATCCTGCACAACAGAGGTGGGAAAAAAATCGGGATGTCCCCACTCTACCAAGGACCAGGAGGATATCTACAGTAGGATATGGATCTCTGCAACCAACAGTGCTTTTAAGGAAACACTCATCAAAACAGTACATTATTGGTATTATATGCCTCAGGGGGTTCACAAACGGTATGCAGTTAGAGCTGTGAACACCTGGAGGAATTTTGGAAGTGTGGGCACGTTCACTCACTGCAGAAATGTCCTAAACGACATCGCTAATGGGATGGGGTACTCACTAGTATTAACAATATATTCGACACTGAGATACCTCAATTCCCTACATTCATCTTTCTGGGTCTTCCTAACAAGCTGACTTTTCCCCAACGATTTGTAAAGGGCAGGACCATCACCATGATGCTATGTGCTGCACGGCATGCCATAACGGCACTTTGGGGCAAGGAGCAAAGGCCATAGTATGGAACATGGCTTCAAAGACTGTGGAGCTTGCTAGGTATGGAGATCACTGCATCTTTGGAGAAATGGGAAGCTGAATTTGAAAGAAGTTGGAATACAGAAAGGTCACTTGTCCCAGATACCTATTAATCCTCCACCTCGCCTGCATCCACTCTGAAATATATTACCTGAGTCAAGCTCATCACCGAAACACAACGTAGGGCAGATCCTTAAAATGGAACTGTTAGCCATACCGTTGATCACATACGTGAATCGAAAAGGGAGTGAGGGTGTATTAGGAAGTGGGAGTTGCGGAGTTATTTTGTGTTCATCGTACTATTTATGTTTGCTGATTGTTAGCCACTAGTGGGCAATTGGCATCTCGTACGCTGGGAGCTGCTTATGGAACAATGTGTTATTGTACACTAGTACTTTTTGAACTAAATAAAAAGATGTAAACCATAAAATAATTATTGCTGGCATTTGGATTATGGTTTCTTCATATGTATTAATAAAGCTGAAAGTGTGCATTATCCTGGGCACGTATGCTAATAAAGGCTCTGTCTACAGCAATACTCTTGCTACTATTGAGGATGATGACCTCAACATGTACTAATAGGTTATATGACTGAATTTCAATATTGATTTTATAATAACCTGAAGTGCTCATTAACTTTGATAGTCTACACAGTTTAATGTATTTCAGAGGAGCCATGTTATTCATGTTGTACAATCACACATTTTCCCTGCACTATGTACGAAGCGTAGCCTCATTTTGAGAATTGTCAGCTAGAAGTGTGAACTTCAGCAAAGCAATCAACTTAGCATTTGTTGATGCAATCATATCTTTCCTCAAGGTCTTCTTGCATTTCTTCGTGTGAGAAGTTCTTGCCTCCTACTCAAAAGCTAGTTTCATTAAAGTAACACATTTGTATCCCTTCTTCACTTTTCACTTCACTTGCATTGAGAGAAAATTGTATAAAAGTGCATCAGAAATGTATGGATTGTAGCATTATATGCTCCAACTGGACTTTGAGTGGATGCTGTTCCCCATCAAAATGACAATTGTCACTTATCATTTTGCTTGCATATCCTTTATGTTTACATGTGCATGTTAGACTTATGGATTTCCTCATGTTTTGTGTTTTATGTTACAGCATGCCTCTGCTAAAAGGTCGTTGCTGCACTGCTAAAACAGTCCTGTCTCCATCCTCTCATTTCATACTGTTTGATACTGAGAGAGCGTAGTTTAATAACATATATTAAAATGAAATACTCATATCAATGCTTAACGATGTTGCATAGAAAATGATAATATTAGTGATTTTGCTTAAACGTGCATTTTGAATTATGACTATAATGTGTTTGGCTACCAATGTATATGCGAACTAATAAATAGAATCATTAATGCTATGGTTAATCAAGTTATATTAACGTTTATGATATTGCATTTATATTAAAATCTCATAGGCCTTAAGTTAGCGTGAGGTGTGGGTTTTAGCTGCCTGGCTCTCATATTAAAAACATTTTTCTGTTTTCCAGTGTGCTGACTCGCAAAGGGCCATGACCCTGCAAATGTTCCTTTCTTCAATATAATGTATCGGTACCAATTCTGTTCTCATCCGCATGCTTGCTGCTTTAGTATGAGTTTATGTACAAAATTGAAACAAAAGTATATTAATGTAATGTACAAGGACGTTTAAACCATGGACAAAGGAACTCATTACCCGAGAAGACGTGCCAAACGGTGAAGTAACCCTCCGAAGGCGTCAATTCTGAAGACCAATCAAAATGTTATGGATTATCGTGGGGTGACAATTGGAATTACCTAATGCTTAATTTGATAGGTTAAAGATAGTGGGGTATAGTAAATGTCCAAAATAATTTTGGGGGAAGGTATTGCGAAGAAGGGATAAAAACCAATGTTACAGAAGGATCGAGAGAACTAGGTAGGGAATGTGATTGATTTTATCTAGAAACTCTGTCACTCTGTTTGGTGACTTTGAGACTTATTAAAACCATCTTTGCCCATAGACTGCCCTATGCACTTCTCCTCCTTATGAGGGAAGTGTCCCCTGTCCTTTTAGATGAGTTTAGACTGATGGCGTTTTGACTGATGTCCTGAAGACAAAGACTGATCCTGTGTGCTGACCTAATCCTTGGAGGGTAATTATGACAATGCAATTTGTAATTTGTCTGTTTGCTTTTCCTTTCTAGGTACCAACTGCTTATTTTGATAGAGACCATAGCTAGATGTTTTCTAAATTGGTGTTCTAAATTGTTTTGCATGAAGCCCAACATGCTGATGCTAATTAGTGGTTAGGATAGGAGATCACTCTGACTGACGCAAATAGACAGATGACTGACGTTGCGCTGTGCTGAATTGACACATATATGATCTTTGCTGTATTCTAATCTATGTTCACGCTGTGCTATGTTCTTATGTTTGTGATTCTTGCATTATTGAAATCTTATCACAGTTGCCATATCGTGACTATACTTATATGTTTCTTGGTATTGAGATTAACACTTTTGCTCGTAGATTGTAATCAATAGGGAATAAAATTCATAAAATTCTATCAAAGGGTGTGGTTATTCATGGCTGAAAAGTCATGGTTGCGTCGACAATTTGATTAATGTCTCTATCCAAAGTAAAGTGCATTGTGGTGGTGAATATTGATGACATTATTGATATATTGCTTGACATATTGATCAGTTATCTCGTCCTACGGTTTCTCTCCACTGGGTCACAAGATTCATTGGCCTAAAACGAGTCCTAATGTGTAATAAATTGACATAGAAGGACGCGTTAACAGTTCTGGTAGCAGAGGATGGTTTGGCCCTTGGGGGCCCTAGGATGGAGAATCATTGTTTAATTTGTTTTTCTGTGATAATGCAAATTGGAGATATGATGGGTTTCTAAGTTCACCATGACTTTCCCGGGATCTCGGAGCCTGCCTAAGTGAGTTGGGGATGTTCTCGGTGCCATAAATGTGTGGTTTAGGGTTCTTGCGCTTGCTTAGCTTGTGCCTTTTGCAGGTGATTGTGAGATTTGTGTGTATTTAGGCCAAGTAAATGTTGTTTTAGTAGGAGTGGGCGTGCTCCGCAGTATGAGAGTAGGGAAGTCGGCGTACTTCATATGAGTGTGGCGCTTGGTGCTCAAAATTATCCATGTGGTTGGTTGTTTATGTACGGACCCGTCGTGGTCTAATACTCTGGAGTATGTTGACAAGTGTAGAAGACACTTGGATTTATGTTGTAATCTGTGCGGTTTAATAGGTCAATCGGGCGTGGTTGACAAGTCAGGTTTGAGTTGAAACGTATGTGTGAAACCTTCGATGGAGATTTGGCAAATTCTAAAGTGCACTAGGACGAGCCATTGACAAGTCGAGAGTAGAATTTGCGGGTCGATTTCTACTTGGGTATGCAGGAGCTGATAAGGAGAAAGTAGCGGCTGAGGCTTCAAGTGAAATCTCTGTAAAGTTCTGAAACAAATGTGTTACCCTTCCTGTAGTAAACCGGCAGATTTGTGTTGTCATTTAAGGTGCTTGCAATAATTTGCATTCGTTTGTATGGATTCAGTGAGGAGCGGACGAGCCGCAAGACTCTGTCAGCTGCAGTGTGTGTGAGTGTGACGTCAGTGGTGCCGCGCTGAGATAGGTCAGTTGTCGAGAGGGGTTGCGCACGGATTGGCTGCCGTCCGTGAGAGGCAATAGGTTGAGAAAAGTGGGTGAAGAGTGTCCTGGGAACTAAGTCACTTCTGATTAAAATACAAATAAGAGAAAATCACAAAATGAATTTTGTCAAGGCATTTAAGAGCGCTCTAAAAAGAGACGCATATATTGTGTCAACTGATGGGGAACCTACACCACCCGAGGGTACTCCAGCTTATATAGTCATGGAAGAAAAAGGTGTTGTGCCTTGTTTATGGATGAAACAGTGGCGCAAATTAACAGAGAAAGAGGGATGTTTAGCGTTTCCGGAACATGGAACGTTCAATACGAGGGTTCTTGAAAATTTGAGGTGGATGTTAAGTGTACAGAAACCACCTCCGAGGCCAGCTCAGTATGAAGCTTTAGCGGTTTGGGATCTAATGGCTCTTAAACAAAGGCAAGAAAAGTTTCAGAGAAGACTGAGAAGGGCAGAAAAATCTTATGCAGAGGCTAGATGGGATAACGAGAGCAAAATGTGGAGAAGGGGGATTGTTGATGGGATAAAATTGTTCCCAGCAATAGCACAGGGAGAAGAGATGCAGGGAAAGAAAGCCTCCTGTAAGACAGACAAAGACTCGAACAATTCTAAAGAAAATAAAAGACCTTGGGAAGAGGAAGATGATTCAGACGATGAGGAATTCATGGACAGACTATTACATGATCGCCCGTCACCTTATGCGGTGTGCGATAGTGCTCCAAGCGTGCTCCAAGCACTAGCATGGATCCTGGGAACCAGACGCAGGAAAAGGGAGTTACTGATACGGTACAGACTAGTGATACGGCTTTGATACAGAATGGTGTCAGTGTACCCACTGCACCAGACATACCGATACAGTTGCAACCTCCACCGCAGATACAGAGAATCTACCCAGACGTTCCAGTACTTGAGACTACTTCAAATCTGATAGTGCCGCCAGACCTGATATACACAAAATCAAAATTAGTGCAGATTGAGTCAACTCCGAAATTATGTTCTCAACCGCAGCCACAGCTGATACCAGGGTACACCCCAGTAGCTGGTCCGCCATTAATACCTGTCCCGGGTACTTTGGAACAGACCTATGGAGTTACTGCTCCACGGAGTCTGGGATCAGGTCAGACACCTGCTGCCATATCATTGCCGATTACTGTGGGTCCACCAGTCCCATTACATGCACAGGGCAAAACTGGCGTATGTGACCAGGGGGTAATGACAAAAGATGTGATAAGAGGAGGGTCTATGGGAACTCCCCAGATAATGGCATCAGGAGAACAAACAGTTGAACAGCCGAGGTCTTTAATGGACCTTAGCCCAGTGGGAGCACCCATAGAAGCAATGCGTCAAGCAGGATTAGGGGTTTTAACCCCTCAGACAATGAGTACAAACACCTTACATTCACCGATGATACATGCAGGGAATATCTCA
Organism: Pleurodeles waltl; assembly: GCF_031143425.1. Lineage (NCBI taxonomy): Eukaryota > Metazoa > Chordata > Amphibia > Caudata > Salamandridae > Pleurodeles > Pleurodeles waltl. The sequence continues at coordinate 1,015,730,737 of NC_090442.1, forward strand.
CTACAGGGTTTCACAGTCCAACAGCTAAACGAATGGCTAGAAAAGACTTATACTTCACAAAAGGCCGCAGTGACTACAGTTGAACCAGAAAAAGAAAAACAAGATGAATACCTAAACTTTGTAAGGTTAGGTACAGAAGCTGCTGAATTAGTGGAAGGTACGATGGGAGTAAATAGATTGGAATCATACACGGAAACAGAATTAAGATTCCTATGCCCCAAGGTTACCAAAGAAGTAGGCAAGGTGCATCAGAGATTAGCGAACCTGGCAGATAAATACAATATTGATATCGGAAACACTAAACACCTGAGGAGAAGTTACAGGTTGGATTTTGACTCCAAAGATTTCGAGCACATGAGGTCTGCGGGAATGAAGGCACATTTGAAGGAATTGTTGGAAAGTGCACAAATTTGGAGTGCTCTGGAAAAATGGGAAGGCAGGTGGGCAAAGAAAAGGGACAAGGAGAAGGGTGACAGTCCAGGGTCTAACCAAGCTAGGGCCTCCCCCGATGTGGATTCAGTAAAAATATTACCCATGAGAGAGACAGCTGGTGGTGTCTTAGTCCATGTACCGTGGTCCAGAGGAGAAATCCTATCTTTTACTAATGATTATCCCAGACTGAGAGAGAAACCGATTGAGTGGTATCAACAAACAGACAGGTTTGTGAAACTTGCAAAGTGTCTCTGGGAAGACTTGAATACCTCGTTTGAGATTATTGTTCCGCCTGATTTGTGGCTTGAGTGCAAGAGAGGAGTAGATTGGCCGACAAAGGAGCCGGCAAGGGATAAGGTGACCGGGGCACCCTCTGAAGAGGTGATGAAGTATTATCACAAGGTGATTGAGTTTTTGAAACAGAAGGTGTCGCCGAAGGTGACAGATTGGCAGAAAATCGACCGGACCTCTCAAGAGGTTATAGAATCAATACATGCTTACTATGAGCGATTGTTAAAGGCATTCAAACATTACAGTGGTACTGAGACTATTGAACCAAAAGACATGGACCATCTTGTGTACAGATTCGTTGAAGGGCTGAGACCAGAAGTTAGCCAGATGATTAAGAATCATTTGATTTGTTGGCAAGTGAAGCCGATTGATGAGGTGTTGCAGTATGCGAAATACTGTAGTGATGAGATTGAGCTGAAGCAGAAAAAGCTGAAAGAGAAAGTGATGGTGATGCAGATAAGGGCTGCACAGGCAGGAATACAGGGAAATAGAGTTCAACAGATGATACAGCAGCAACCGCAAATGAATGGTGCATTTCAGACACAGCCGAGAGGTCGAGGCCGAGGGTTTGTGAATCGCGGTCCGGACTTGAATACGGTTGTGGTTCAAAATGACATGCAAGGGGCAAAAAGGATGTCACCATGTCACGCGTGAGGGGGCGTGGGGCACTGGAAACGGGAGTGCCCAAATATGGTGCAGGATGGTGTTGTTCAGCAAAGCGCTAACGTTGGTACATTGCAAAATGTAAGAGGTCCAAAAATAAGACATAAAAATCTGAATTTTCAGAACAATCTGGTACAAATGCAAGGGGTACAGCCCATGCAGCAGATGCAAATGCGCGTTTAAAGCCAGCACAAATACAACCAGTGCAACAGCAGATTCCCGTGGTACCTAGACAGCAAATGCAATTACCAATGGCTCCGATGGGACAGCAACAGGTGATGCTTCCTCAACAGGTCACAGGCCAGGTAATGAGTCAAAATAATACAGTACAACAGTTTCCGTTGCAAGGTGAAAATGACATGAATGGAGAGTGGCCAGATGATAGCTCAGACAGCGAAGAGTGCAGGCTTGCAGCATCCTTAGAGGTGGATCAGAGGGGTCCACATGTGGAAGGAAAGGTGATGGGTTACAAAGTCTCGTTTCTGGTTGACACCGGAGCTACACGCTCTACAGTCAGGAGTGCGGAAGTTCCCAAATTACCACTTTCGGGGCGTACCATAAGGGTAGTCGGAGTAGCAAACCAATATCTGACAAACCTGATTACTGATCCAGTACAGGTTGAGATTGGCAACTTTCAGGGACTACATAGGTTTGTAGTCTGTGATTCAAGTCCAGTATCCCTACTGGGAAGGGACTTACTGTGTAAGACAAAATGCTCGATTACTTGTTCCAATGACGGAATCGAAGTACAGACAAATAGTGACGATGAAGGAGACGAAGGTCAGTGTTTAGAGGAAGAGACAGGAACAACAAATGAGGATTACCCTTTAATTACCCTGTTCCCGCTGCTTACCATGATTGATTTACCTGTTGAGTTACAAGGAACTGTGACAGAGAATGTGTGGGATCTAACAGGAAAGGAGGTGGGACTAATAAAAGGCGTAGAACCAATTAGAATCCAGGTAAAGCCGAATGCTGTGTTTCCTCAGGTGCCGCAATATCATATGGCACAAGATATCCTCCTCGAAGTGTCACAGATAATTGCAGACTTTCTAAGACAGGGAGTCCTGAAAGAGGTTTTGAGCAGTCCGTGTAACTCTCCTATAATGGGTTTAAAGAAGCCCTGTGGAAAGGTTCGAATTGTGCAGGACTTGAGAAAAATAAACAAGATTGTGATAAAATGTTGCCCCGTAGTGCCCAAACCAGCAGTGATCATGTTTCAGGTTCCCTACGATGCTGAATGGTTCACAGTTATAGATTTGTCACAAGCTTTCTTTTCGAAACCTCTTCATGAGGACAGCCAATTTTTGTTCAGTTTCAAATTCCTGGATAAGGTGTACAGTTGCTGCAGAATTCCACAAGGGTTTTCTGAATCACCGTCCATCTTTAACCAGATACTGAAAAAAGATTTAGAATCCCTAGTGCTGCCTTTTAATTCGACTCTAGTGCACTACATCGATGATTTGCTAATTGCATCCAAAACAAGAGATAACTGCAAATATGATACCATCGCCTTGCTGAATCACTTGGGAAAGGATGGACACAAGGTGTCACCTAAGAAGTTACAATACTGTCAGAAAGAGGTGCAATACTTAGGGCACCTGATCGAAAAAGGGTCCAGGAAGATATCAAAAGAAAGAATAACAGCAATTTTGCAGATGAACCCTCCAACGACAAAAAGAGATGTCAGGATGTTCTTGGGAATGGTGGGCTACTGTCGTCAGTGGATACCCAACTTCTCAATCATCTCGAAACCCTTGATAAGACTCACAGGAAAAGAGATCAAGGATGAGCCATATACCATAGCTTTGTCCAAAGAAGAGCTTGAGTCATTTATGGAACTGAGAGAATGCATTTGTAGGGCACCAGCGTTGGGCATGCCTGACTATATGAAACCTTTTCTACTGTTTTGTCATGAACGTGATGCTTGTTCTTTGTCTGTTTTGACACAGGTCCATGGAGGTGCAAATCGCCCTGTAGCATATTTTTCAGCTTCCTTGGACCCCGTCGCAGCAGCCTTACCGGGTTGTTTGCGCGCAGTTGCCGCAGTTGGTCAGAGCCTTACGCAATGTGAAGGCATAGTCATGGGATACCCCCTAACAGTAATGGTTCCGCATTCACTTGAGATTTTGTTGACTCAAACTAAAACTCAGCACATGACAAATGCTCGTCTCACTAAATATGAGACAATCATATTGGGGTCACCAAATGTCTCTTTAAAGCGATGTACTGTATTGAACCCGGCAACTTTACTTCCTGCTGAAAACACTGAAATCAACAATGAGGAAGAGTTTGAACATGACTGTCTTGAGATAACTGAGCTATTTACCAAACCACGTCCAGATATTCAAGACACACAGTTAAAAGAAAATGACTGTATTATGTTTGTCGATGGGTCCTGTTTAAGAGATTCTGTTGGAGCATTGAGAGCTGGCTATGCAGTATGTACCATAGCTGGTATCATTGAAGCTTCCTGGCTCGAGAAAGTGTTTTCCGCACAAGTGACAGAATTAATTGCCCTTACTAAAGCATGCCACGCAGCTGCGAATCTGAGAGTCACTATCTATACTGACAGCAGATACAGATTCGGAATTGTACATGATTTTGGCCAACTTTGGTCACAGAGAGGTTTCATGACCTCTTCTGGTTCTCCTGTGAAAAATGGTGAACAGATAAAGGATTTGTTACATGCAATTCAGTTACCTCTTGAAATTGCCGTGGTGAAATGCAATGCTCATATTAAGTCGCAAGACTTTGTGTCCATGGGAAACGGTTATGCAGATCAAGTCTCAAGGTTTTGTGCATTGAACTGTATATCGTTCAAGGAACAGTGGGAATTGCTACCACAAACTTACAATGACACATGTCTAAACCTTGCATTACGGGTGGTTGACACACTAGATGAATTAAAAACATTGCATAGTCGTGCAAGCAAAGAGGAAAAACGTTCCTGGCACAGAATGCAATGTGTACAGAGGGCTGATGATTTGTGGGTCTCAGAGGAAGGAAAATTAGTCTTGCCAAATAGCCTTTTATCTCAGTTTGCCAGGTTATACCACGGACAAGCTCACCTTGGAAGGGATGCAATGATCAGGTCATTTAAAATTGACTGGTTTAACCCAAAATTCAGACATGCTGCCGAGGTTATTTGTCACAGGTGCATCATCTGTCAACAGATGAATGCTGGAAAAGGAACTGTGGTAACTTTGAGTCACATTGGGAGAGTGTACTGCCATTTGATAAGTTTTGTTTTGACCAATGACTTTGTGTTTCACCACTGCGCATATTAGTTGCTCAATGTTCACCAGTAGCACATGGTATGTTTTGTTCAGTTTAGCCGCCTATGGGCTTTGACATTCTGTATTCTGCCTATTGGCTTTGACATGGCATTAGCCATTACTTTCTGTATTCAGTTTAGCCGCCTATGGGCTTTGACATTGCATTAGTCATTACATTCTGTATTCTGCCTATTGGCTTTGACATGCTGTATCCAGTCTAGCCGCCTATTGGCTTTGACATTGCATTCCTATTGGCTTTGACATGATGTATTCAATTTAGCTGCCTATTGACTTTGACATGCTATTAGATATTCTGCCTATGGGCTTTGACATGATATTATATATTGCATTTTGTATTCAGCTTAACTGCCTATTGGCTTTGACATGATATCATATATTACATTTTGTATTCAGCTCCGCTGCCTATTGGCTTTGACATGATATCATATATTATTCAGCTTAACTGCCTATTGGCTTTGACATGATATTATACATTGCATTTTATATTCAGCTCAGCTGCCTATTGGCTTTGACATGATATTATACATTGCATTTTGTATTCAGCTCAGCTGCCTATGGGCTTTGACATGATATTAGACATTGCATTTTGTATTCAGCTCAGCTGCCTATTGGCTTTGACATGACACTAGACATTGCATTTGATATTTAGGTTAGCTGCCTATTGCCTTTAACGTGGAGTTAGACATTGCAGTTGAGAATCCAAGCCAAGTTGTGTTTTTGCACAAGATGAACCAAGATGTTTTGTTCTCACAGTAGACTAGACATGATAAGAGAGAGTACATGGGTGTTTTTCTCTTCGCTTGGGAACAGGAGTAGTCTTGGAGACCTGGCCAGTCTCCAAAAGGCTTGCTCAGTTTCCCAGGTCTGAGAGGAGGGGGCACACCTTTGTAACGAATGTAACAGGCTGCAGAGGGTCAGATTCGAATCTGCCGGACCTCGTGCTGGAGCTTGGCGCCAGCTGCCAGCAATCCTGTGTGGGTAGATGAATCTCTTTCTCGCGGCTGACAGGGGTCATCAGCTTGCAGACCTTAGAAAGATGAAGCTGTAAATAGTTCCCACACGGTGAAGTATTTGTTTTGCTTTGCATTCAATATCTTATAAATATAACCTGCTGTGTATATTGCAAACTGATATATTTTGTTTGATTAACGCGGACTTGAAAGCTACTAATTCGTCATTCATAAATATTGTGGTTGGGGAAGAATTAACAACAATAAAAGTCTTCTTTGACCTCAGAAGTGCATTTCTGTTGTGTTATGTTAGTGCTTAGAAACTAGATAAGAGGAAAGCACTACAATTGGTACCAGGAGTCGTGGGGTCAGTCATTAAGAGGTGATTAAGAGGGTGTTGACGAGTTGGTAGATTTCTAAGTGCACACTTTAAAAGTGTAATTGTTTTTTTGTTGTTTGGAGAATTACAGAAATTGTTTTCTGTTTGGGGAATTACAGAAGCACTGCAGACCATGTCTGAAAATGCATGTGTAGCTAAAATGCCTGATAGTGTTTTGAGAAATAATTTCCGTTGTACATATGTAGAAAAAGTGTCTTTTGGAAGTAATGATGACAGAAAGGTCTGGATACCTTTATCTGCTTACAGAGAAATGCAGGAGAAATGTAGGAAGTTGGAACATGAAAATAGGAATTTACGTGAGCAAATTAGCCCGACTGAAAGTTATAAAAGGGCTGTTTTTGAAGAATCTTTCTTGTCCCATTCCAGTAATGAGGGGGTTAAGACAGCTCCGAGCTGCACTGAGTTTTCGTGTGAGCCAGGGTTTTTGGCAGCCAAAATGCATTCCTTAACTGATAATATGGATGAGAGAGACCAGAATGTGATTTACGAGTTACCGTTGCAAAATGCACAAGTAAAACGAAAGATTTTAGAGCAAGAGCCGACTTTCATTAGCTTGTTTGATTTTTGGAAAAAGAATAGCCCTCATTTGAGTGAAATCCTAACACTTTTGTATATGGTCACTGTGAAAAATTATATGCAGCTGCACGCTTGTGATTTGGCAAATGAAATAATGCAGACTTTAGGTTTCTGCGCAGTGCAAGAAGGAAATACTTATGTACATGTAACTCAAGAACAAGGGAAGAAAATAGTGCCCCTAGCTAGAATCATACAATGGATCTGGTACTTGCAAGACAGGGCTAGAGTACCACAGGTAAAAGAATTATCAATGAAGTTGAGTGCACCATTTGAACTCGTGTCCACTGAAGATAAAAAGCATGTTTGTTTTACTAATGATTCATTGACTGAAATGTTGTTTTCTGGCACCGTAGAAGGAACAGCGTTGTATAATGTGTGTCAGATTTTAAAGCAAGAGCTACGTGAGATGTGTCATTTTTACGCTGATTTTTGGTTCATTGCTAATGTTTTAGCACCTAACTGGTTCAATTACCTTGCAGATGTTAATGAGAAAAATTCAGAGAGAGAAGTGTACACCCATAAATCTGCCTTAGTGGGGATGGCTAAGTGGGTGTCCCAGAAATGTGAACAGCTGAGAGAAAAAGCCACCTACAGGTGGGCAGAGATGAGAGAGATGCACATTCCCCTAGTTTTGATAAAAACTGTGCAGCACGCACAAAAGCAATCTGTCATGCAAGCAGTCACAGAGCAGTTGGGGAGAGGAAAGTTACCAGATCAGAAATGGCAAATTGTTCAGGTTTTAGGGAGAGTGATTGCTGCAAATTACCAAGGAAAAATCGAAATTATGCTGATACCTAGAAAAGAATCTGATTCATTCATACAAATTGGAGACAGAATGGCCCAAATTGACAAAAGTGCAGTGAATGGAGGTTTGGTAAAGAATGAGTCTGCCCCAGCCCTTCTGACAGTGCAAGAAAAGGGAAGCTGTGGCGCAGCAGATAAAAACCTCAGTACTGATGTGTGGGCTGAAGCCCCAAGTGATCCTCCAGAACCTGCAGAAAATATAACAAAGGGCCTCAAAAACGTCCTGCTGATTATAAAACAGGGAAAGAAAGAGGAAGGGTGCAGTTTAAATGAAAAATGTTATTTGCAAGAAAAGTCATACTTGTTTCTTTTGCAGATCCTACCACGTTTCGCCACTGTCCCTGAGTGTGCTGTGTGGTCCCCCTTCCGGTGTGTGCGTGTGGGGTCGGGGAAGGGACCGAATCCCCAACCTGAACCTGGCTGAGTAAAGTGCCAGCACCATGGATCCATTTTGCGCAAACTGCGCCTTCAGTTCAAGTTCAACTTGTTTGATTGCATTCTTCCACTGGAACTAAGCTGTGATTTTTTTTTTTTTTCCCTCTCGTATGGAACTCTGACTTTTGCTTACCTTCCAGCAAACCTTTCAGGTGGACCGTGCACCTTTACATGAGTAGTACTCATGCCACATCAAATTGCTAACCAGTCTTTTCTATATAGATGTATCTGATGTGAAAGGTTATGAAATCAATGTGTTAATTCACTTCTATTGCTTTACAGGGATTGTTTTGATCATTCAAAGGTGACTTGCTGATAATGTTTTTTTGTGCTGATGTTTTTTGTTTTTTGTTTTTGTTTGAAACAAGAGATATGTGAAACAAAAATTCATTGGTCAAAGGGCGGAATGTACTGCCATTTGATAAGTTTTGTTTTGACCAATGACTTTGGCCCTCATTCTTACTTTGGCGGTCGGCAGAGGCCGCCCGCCAAAGTCCTGCCGTCAGGTTACCGTTCTGCGGTCGAAAGACCGCGGCGGTAATTCTGACATTCCCGCTGGGCTGGCGGGCGGCCGCCTTCAGGCCGCCCGCCAGCCCAGCGGGAAAGAGGCTTCCACGATGAAGCCGGCTCGGAATCGAGCCGGCGGAGTGGAAGCTGTGCGACGGGTGCAGTTGCACCCGTCGCGTATTTCACTGTCTGCGCAGCAGACAGTGAAATACATTTAGGGGCCCTCTTACGGGGGCCCCTGCAGTGCCCATGCCAGTGGCATGGGCACTGCAGGGGCCCCCAGTGGCCCCGCGACCCCCCCTACCGCCATCCGGTTCCCGGCGGGCGGACCGCCGGGAACTGGATGGCGGTAGGGGGGGTCGGAATCCCCTCGGCGGCACAGCAAGCTGCGCCGCCTTGGAGGATTCCAACGGGCAGCGGGAAACCGGTGGGAGACCGCCGGTTTTCCTGCACTGACCGCGGCCAAAGCGCCGCGGTCAGAATGCCCTGCGGGGCACCGCCGGTCTGTCGGCGGTGCTCCCGCCGACCCTGGCCCCGGCGGTCTAAGACCGCCGGGGTTAGAATCACCCCCTTTGTGTTTCACCACTGCGCATATTAGTTGCTCAATGTTCACCAGTAGCACATGGTATGTTTTGTTCAGTTTAGCCGCCTATGGACTTTGACATTCTGTATTCTGCCTATTGGCTTTGACATGGCATTAGCCATTACTTTCTGTATTCAGTTTAGCCGCCTATGGGCTTTGACATTGCATTAGTCATTACATTCTGTATTCTGCCTATTGGCTTTGACATGCTGTATCCAGTCTAGCCGCCTATTGGCTTTGACATTGCATTCCTATTGGCTTTGACATGATGTATTCAATTTAGCTGCCTATTGACTTTGACATGCTATTAGATATTCTGCCTATGGGCTTTGACATGATATTATATATTGCATTTTGTATTCAGCTTAACTGCCTATTGGCTTTGACATGATATCATATATTACATTTTGTATTCAGCTCTGCTGCCTATTGGCTTGGACATGATATCATATATTATTCAGCTTAACTGCCTATTGGCTTTGACATGATATTATACATTGCATTTTGTATTCAGCTCAGCTGCCTATTGGCTTTGACATGATATTATACATTGCATTTTATATTCAGCTCAGCTGCCTATTGGCTTTGACATGATATTATACATTGCATTTTGTATTCAGCTCAGCTGCCTATGGGCTTTGACATGATATTAGACATTGCATTTTGTATTCAGCTCAGCTGCCTATTGGCTTTGACATGACACTAGACATTGCATTTGATATTTAAGTTAGCTGCCTATTGCCTTTAACGTGGAGTTAGACATTGCAGTTGAGAATCCAAGCCAAGCTGTGTTTTTGCACAAGATGAACCAAGATGTTTTGTTCTCACAGTAGACTAGACATGATAAGAGAGAGTACATGGGTGTTTTTCTCTTCGCTTGAGCTTGGGAACAGGAGTAGTCTTGGAGACCTGGCCAGTCTCCAAAAGGCTTGCTCAGTTTCCCAGGTCTGAGAGGAGGGGGCACACCTTTGTAACGAATGTAACAGGCTGCAGAGGGTCAGATTCGAATCTGCCGGACCTCGTGCTGGAGCTTGGCGCCAGCTGCCAGCAATCCCGTGTGGGTAGATGAATCTCTTTCTCGCGGCTGACAGGGGTCATCAGCTTGCAGACCTTAAAAAGATGAAGCTGTAAATAGTTCCCACACGGTGAAGAATTTGTTTTGCTTTGCATTCAATATCTTATAAATATAACCTGCTGTGTATATTGCAAACTGATATATTTTGTTTGATTAACGCGGACTTGAAAGCTACTAATTCGTCATTCATAAATATTGTGGTTGGGGAAGAATTAACAACAATAAAAGTCTTCTTTGACCTCAGAAGTGCATTTCTGTTGTGTTATGTTAGTGCTTAGAAACTAAATAAGAGGAAAGCACTACAGAGAGCTGGTGGTCCATTCAGCAAAATACAAATGGACTTAATTGAAATGCCTGCTTGTGGAGGATTAAAGTATGTGTTGGTGATTGTGTGTGTTTTCAGTCACTGGATTGAAGCATACCCCACACGTAGGAATGACAGTCTCACAGTTGCAAAATTACTACTTAGGGAACTAATACCAAGGTTCGGGTTTCCGGTCTCTATAGAGTCAGATAGGGGCAGACACTTCGACAATGAGGTGATTAAACTCCTTTGTGCCGCACTTGACATTGAACAAAAACTGCATTGTAGCTACCGCCCTGAAGCATCAGGACTAGTGGAGCAAATGAATGGTACTTTGAAATCGAGAATGGCAAAAATGTGTGCAGCCACCAATATGAAATGGCCAGATGCATTACCCTTAGTGCTGATGTCAATGAGAAACACCCCTGACAAGAAAATGGGACTATCCCCCCACGAGATCCTCATGGGTAGAGCTATGACGCTGCCAGCAGTACCTGCAAATGCTCTAGTGAATATCACAGATGATATGGTGTTGGACTACTGCAAAGGTTTGGCTGATGTGATTCGCTCTTTCTCTCACCAGGTGGAAGCTAACACATTGCCACCGATTGGAGATCCAGGCCACACCCTGCAAGCCGGTGACTGGGTGGTTGTCAAGAAGCATGTAAGAAAGTTGTGTCTGGAGCCACGTTGGAAAGGGCCGTATCAAGTAATCCTGACAACTACTACTTCTGTAAAGTGTGCAGGAGTTCCAAATTGGATACATGCCAGTCACACAAAAAGGGTAACGTGTCCTGTTGAAGAGGAACTTGAAGCTTCTGGCACAACAGCTCCAGGAAGAGAAGTCTCAGAGTTAGAAAACAGTCAAGAAGGAACTGAGACTGCCGGAGGGCCCACTGAGAACAGCCTCGTCCCTCAAACAGTGAATGAGATCGAGAGAGGTGACAATGTGCCTATCTCAGTAGAGGCAGCAGGAGAACTAAATCAAGGAGAGGCTCTCCCAGAAGTAGACAGATACGGGTTAGAACTCAAACCCGGTACAGACCCAGAAGAAGAAGAAGAAGAAGGAGAAATAATAGAGAGAAATCAGAGCGTGCCAGAGTCTCCCGAGCCAGCTGCAGGTTCATCAAGTGAAAACACCATATCACAAGAGGAGGGTGCTGTCCAGCGTTCTGAAAAGACACACCGAAAGAAGATGCATAAGAGTGATAACTGGCCAGAGAAACCACTCTTTAGGATAAGAGACACACCAAGTGAAACAATAACAGAGGAAAACGATACATCCCGTGTGGAAGACCTAAGTGAAGGAGAACAACAAGGTGAACGAAGGCTGAAAAGAAAGAGAGTCACAAACAGAAGATATACAGGTCCTGAATGGGCGTATGCTACAACATCTGAGTGGCAACAAGAATTCCTAGCATTCTGTTTCGATCGAGAAGTACCAGGCCAGTACTACGGTACCTGAACTAATCCAAAGAAAGACTTGGTTAAAAATTTAAAATCTGAAAACTGATAAAGAGACTTTATAAATTACTGAAAATGACACTAGAACCAGATTGACTTTGAGAAACCTGATTATGACAAGCTGCTAACCTGATTTGACAAAAGGGGGTCCTGGAGTGAGTGGAGACGCTGTAAATACACTCAGAGAGCAAGAGAAAATTCTAAATCATTCCTGAAGTTGATTGTTGGTCTACTATCTGATTCTATACAGACATGGCTTATAATAGAGGTAGTAACAAGGGAAGTAAGGTGTGTGGTTGGCTAGGTCTTATAATAGGTGTTGTATGTGCAATAATAATTGTGGGAGTGATTGTGGGAATGCCATGGATAGAGAAAGAGACTATTAACGCTACTTCGAAACCTGAAACTACAACTCTAACACCGTGGAAGAGATTTGAGCAGGATGCAAGACACTTGCATGAGGGAACTAATTCTAAAGGGGAACTTTCTACTAATGTCTTCTATCGCTTGCTGAATGAGTATGTGGAGACCATGGATGCGAAAGACTGTTATGTGTGCAATAAGATTCCTTCATCTGTGCAGGAAGAAGTCACTTACCATAGCCTTCCTCTAACTTACAGAATTAGCTGCAGTTTGCTACTAACAAGGTTCTATAATCAAGAGCATGTGCAATACTTTTATTCAAATCTGGATGTTGTGTTTTCTTTTGTGCCTGTGATTGAATTCTTGAATAAATTAGCTAAGGAACATGATATAAAAATAGTTAGAGGGTTCTTTGAGCCAACGCTTACATTTGGAACTGCTTATGCACATCGCAATAATTTGACTTGCTTACTATCACCTGTAGAGAAAAGCTTTTTAGATCACACTGATGATAGACGCAAAGCATTAAAAAAAAGACTAGAAAAAGGATTAGAAAAACACACATATGCAAATGATTATGCTTATACTGCAATCAAAACACAAGGTAAGCTCGCTATAGATGGATTACATGTAGGTAGGCTTTGTATATATAGGCCAAAATCTGAGCAGGACAATTTGGTTGTGGGAACGAGTGAGTGCAGACATGTGTTTTTGTTTCAGAGTAAATGGACATTTATGTTGAATGGACAGGATCCAGCGATCCCTGGGATCTATTACATCTGTGGGCTAAATGCTTATTACCATCTCCCTAGGGGATGGTATGGGACATATTATTTGGGAATAGTTTTCCCAAAGATTTACCAGATTGATGACTTAAAGCAAATACCTAAAACGTCTGAAATACAACATGCTAGACAAAAACGAGAATCAGTGGCTGCTGTCATTGGTGACATATTTGGAGCTATAATCCCTTCAGTGGGGGTTATCTTGAATTCTATGAAGATTCAAAAGTTGTCTACTATTGTGGATAACATGCTGACAAATTTCACAGGGGCTACACTCCTGATGGATACTGAACTTGCTGCAGAAAGAGCTATGACTCTTCAAAATCGGCTTGCTTTAGACATTCTTTTAGCAAAGAGTGGAGGGGTCTGCAAGATGCTCAACGAGCGCCATTGTTGTTCGTTCATTCCGGACAATAGTAAAAAGATTAGAGGTATGCTTACTAACATAACTAGAGATAGTACAGATTTGAAGGATTTGAAAGGACTTGGTGTCTGGGAGAAATTTGGAAAAGAAATTGCCAGAGTAGGGGGCTGGTTTACCAATATTTGGAATGGGGTGCTTGCAAAAATACTAATGGGTCTATTAATTGTTCTGGCCTGTATATTAGGATTATGGGGGGCATGCAAAATCAATGACAAAATCAAGAAAAATTGGACTAAAAGAACCAGAAGAAATGAAGAAAGTGAAAGAGAGAAAATGTTCAATGAAATTTGGGAAAGTTCACATAAAGGGCAAGATGTTGAAATGCGCATTATGCGCAAGGTGAAAAATTAAAAATTGAAAGGTCAAAGGACAAGGTTTGTGTGATGACGAGCGTCATCAGAGGAGGGACTGAGAGAGCGTAGTTTAATAACATATATTAAAATGAAATGCTCATATCAATGCTTAACGATGTTGCATAGAAAACGATAATGATAGTGATTTTGCTTAAACGTGCATTTTGAATTATGACTATAATGTGTTTGGCTACCAATGTATATGCGAACTAATAAATAGAATCATTAATGCTATGGTTAATCAAGTTATATTAACGTTTATGATATTGCATTTATATTAAAATCTCATAGGCCTTAAGTTAGCGTGAGCTGTGGGTTTTAGCAGCCTGGCTCACATATTAAAAACATTTTTCTGTTTTCCAGTGTGCTGACTCGCAAAGGGCCATGACCCTGCAAATGTTCCTTTCTTCAATATAATGTATCGGTACAAATTCTGTTCTCATCCGCATGTTTGCTGCTTTAGTATGAGTTTATGTACAAAATTGAAACAAAAGTATATTAATGTAATGTACAAGGACGTTTAAACCATGGACAAAGGAACTCATTACCCGAGAAGACGTGCCAAACGGTGAAGTAACCCCCGGATGTGCCACCTCCGAAGGCGTCAATTTCGAAGACCAATCAAAATGTTATGGATTATCATGGGGTGACAATTGGAATTACCTAATGCTTAATTTGATAGGTTAAAGATAGTGGGGTATAGTAAATGTCCAATAGAATTTTGGGGGAAGGTATTGCGAAGAAGGGATAAAAACCAATGTTACAGAAGGATCGAGAGAACTAGGTAGGGAATGTGATTGATTTTATCCAGAAACTCTGGTACTCTGTTTGGTGACTTTGAGACTATTAAAACCATCTTTGCCCATAGACTGCCCTATGCACTTCTCCTCCTTAAGAGGGAAGTGTCCCCTGCCCTTTTAGATGAGTTTAGACTGATGGCGTTTCGACTGATGTCCTGAAGACGAAGACTAATCCTGTGTGCTGACCTAATCCTTGGAGGGTAATTATGACAATGCAATTTGTAATTTGTCTGTTTGCTTTTCCTTTCTAGGTACCAACTGCTCATTTTGATAGAGACCATAGCTAGATGTTTTCTAAATTGGTGTTCTAAATTGTTTTGCATGAAGCCCAACATGCTGATGCTACTTAGTGGTTAGGATAGGAGATCACTCTGACTGACGCAAATAGACAGATGACTGACGTTGCGCTGTGCTGAATTGACACATATATGATCTTTGCTGTATTCTAATCTATGTTCACACTGTGCTATGTTCTTATGTTTGTGATTCTTGCATTATTGAAATCTTATCACAGTTGCCATATCGTAACTATATTCATATGTTTCTTGGTATTGAGATTAACACTTTTGCTTGCAGATTGTAATCAATAGGGAATAAAATTCATAAAATTCTATCAAAGGGTGTGGTTATTCATGGCTGAAAAGTCATGGTTGCGTCGACAATTTGATTAATGTCTCTATCCAAAGTAAAGTGCATTGTGGTAGTGAATATTGATGACATTATTGATATATTGCTTGACATATTGATCAGTTATCTCGTCCTACGGTGTCTCTCCACTGGGTCACAAGATTCATTGGCCTAAAACGAGTCCTAATGTGTAATAAATTAACATATACTATACCCAAAGCTTGGGAATGCCAGCAATACACTTTGCCGGTCTTGGGGGTAAGTAGGTCTATTCCTCTGCCTCCACTTGTGTCACGTTTTACCTGGAGTATTCCAAAAGGTATCCTGCCAGCCTCGCAGTCAGACACTTGTATTCAACATGAAGTCACCATATGTACTCCCAGTTCACACTCCATTCTCTCATGGATGTCACAGAAGGGTCTGGGAACATTGTGATAGCAAATATTTGCCCACAAGATGCCAGTAGGAACCTTACTATTCAAGGGCAGGAAAAAGGCCTGTCCAGCACTACAGATCAAAAAATCGTATGCTGCCACTATTGCTTCAAAATTAGGTCCTTTGACACGGACACTAGACCTGTAACCTACTAAGGCATGTGTAGTGCAGGACTCCAAACCACAGAGTCCTGCTCTGAGTTTCTGAACTTTTCACACAATCTAGGACTCAGCACATGCACATGACTGTAAGGTGAGCTTGGCACAAGGGAATCAGCATACTGATACAGTTACGTTTTTGTGGGCAAGGATGCAAATCTGTAAAGCCATGCTGGGACATTCCCATTTAACAATTCATATTATGTTTAAGGTCATATATGGGTCATGAGGGACGGCGTGGAGCAGTAGTGGCTGTGGATGATGAAAAATGTCTTCTGCATCATTTATGCTTTGGGGAATATCTGAATTAACTAATTATCTTGCTCCATGAGGAAATCTCAGATGTGAGAATTGTTAACATACATGGCTCTCCTCCACTCATGTTCCACTCCTTGTTGACAACCTCTAGGCACTTGTCAACCCTTCTTTTAAGACATAGGAACAGTTTAGGAAGGGTTCAGGTTTGAATATTATTTGCAGTACATCAGAGGTATTTCCTGTGAGCAGGCCAGACCATAAGATAGCTGAGGTTATTGAGTTCCAGTGGGCTCCAGGTGCCATGATGCATTTGGAATTAAGCTTTATAAAAATAGATGTCGTTGTCCACATCACATGCCTTCCTAATTATGTTTCAACCAACCCTCATTAAAACGATCATCCATTTACTTGAACAAATTTAGTAATGTTCAATATGAGTAGGCCTAGGAGAAATTGTACTATGCTGGTGAAAAAATCACAAAATTCCCCAAATTTGCATTACGTAAAATGTGTGAAATTTCTCAGAACTTCACGATATGTGATAATGTGGTTGTGTGTAATTTGTTTTCTTGATTATGCACCTCTCGCTAAAAGCCGTGAGATACCAGTGGGAAAATGATTCATATCGCAGAGAGACATTTTCTGGTTCAGCCACTCTTCTACAGGTATTTCAGAAGGCTTTCTTATGTGAGGCGCTTGCGCCTAGAGCAGAATGGTTTAATGGTGAACAATGTTAGTTACATTGATTTGAGTTTGGGGCCCTTTTTGAATAAACTTTAAGAATGTAACAGATCCTAGGATACGGTTGGAATTACTTAGGGCCTGAATGTGTCTGGTCACTTCTTTTAAGCTGAGTTTCAGCACATGGTTCACTGGCTGTAGAGGGACACTGGAGCCTACATTTCCAAAAGGAGAAATAAAAATATTGGATTCAGAAAAGTAGTGGTTTTGCTTGCATCTGCCACCTGTAGGGCCAGAAGCCAGTCTCTCAATAAATATGCTCCTTTGTTCTGGAAAGACACCCTTAAGGACCTCCCAGTGTTGTGCTCATACAGCCTATTCGTGTAACCGTAGCATGATGCAACCCTCACTTAGATGAATAATTTGTGAATGTTTTCATGCTGGGAGGCATCATACATTTACTAATCCCATGGAAACATATGTGAGATCTATTTAAGGGTACCAGAATCAGATCTTTAGCCTCCTATGAGCCCAGAGTAGAACACACTCCTCGGCTGGTGATCAGGTGTGTCCAACTATATAGGACGCAACTGCTCATTGGCGGTATCTCCCAAGTGAAGCACTGGTAAAGCACAGTTTAAAATGTGTTTAGACTGGGGAGGTGGGGCAGAAGAGGGGTGTGTTCAACCTCTAAGTTATGCACCAGAATGAGATAGCTAATGAGTGCTACTGTACCCAAGATAAAATGAGAGGCTGCTTAGCAAAGCCAGTTCTTTCAATAGCAACAGATGGACGTTTATGAGCATATGAAGGCGGTTTTCCTAAATGTTCTACAGAAAACGTCACAGTATCGATTTCTTAATAGGAGCTATCTACCCTTCTTGCTTCTCAAAAGTGCATCCCGGATATTGACCCTAAGTGCTTCAGTTGTAGCTTTGGGCAAACAGCTGTGTGTCTCTTGAAAATAAGTTATTGGTGTAACTCTGGGTATTCAACTCTCGCGAGACCCAAAGGCCAAAGGCTACAGTTGTAGCCCAGCTCTCTAAATTTTCATTATGGTAGATTTACAGGTCTGACTTTACTATTAGGAAAGAGACAAATTGCACTGAAACATTTCCCTCCAAGTTACACAGACTTCGTTAAGGACTCATCAAAGAGTAATGAGCACGAGGACGTTTTTCATTTAAGTGTCTTTCACCATTTGCAGAAGCCAAAGGGCTGGGAGGCCTAAAAGGATTAAGAGGGTAAAATCGGAGAGTACAAGGTGCACGCTCAGGACACATTATGAGGCTTTATAGTGATGGAGTTGCAGAAAGTGCATATTGCAGCTCTCCAGGTAAATGTGTTAAACTAAAACACGAGACGTCAGGAGGTGTAAAAGTATGACATGTTTAATGCAAAAAATAGCAGGCGCCACAGCAAATAATCAGGCGACAACTGTTACTTCAACCGACAAAACCTCTCACTGTAAAAGCCAGTTGGAGCATGGAATGCTAAAGGCATGCAATATGGTGGTTCTTACACACTTTTCTATACACAAATCTTTGAAGCATAAGCATGTTACAGAAACTGTTACTTCGGTGAAACTATCTAATGAGCAGGAGGCCTGATCTAATCTCATAGAGAAAACGCGAGGAGTCCTTGAAACGGAGCGAAAGCAACATAAACACGCTGCTGAATTCACTATTTTCCAGAAATCACGCTTCTGTTTGCCAACATTGAAAGTGAGGCTACGCTTTAGGGGATGCAGGAAATGTACAGTTGTACTACCGCTAGGTCAAGTGGAGTCATGAAAATTAGCATGCATGATAGGCTGATGAACACTTCAGATTTATATAAAAACAACATCCAAGTTTGATTATGTAACTTATCAGTGCATGTTGTGAGTTACATGTGTAATGAATCATTAATATTTAAGGCAACAGGAATACACGGTCAGTGAATTTATATTTTTGAATCCTGACTAACCTCACATATTTTGAAGATTGACTGAAATTACAAGAACTCCAATTGTTATCTACAAAGAGGAGCATTATATTTAAATGACCGAGCATCATTTACGATTCACTTGAAAGGTCTCAATTAATTTGCATACAAAATCATATCTGATGTAATAGGCAGAAGAAACTCTTGATATTAAACCCTGCTCTGGGTGGTATTGCCACACTGTAGATGGCAAAAGACACTTAGATTAAAGCTCCCACTTCGCTGACCTTTTCACATTCAAAATTCTGGCCCGCAACCATTCGTCAGCTCAATACTAATTCTAACGCCCCTGTGGACAAAAGAGATTCGGGATATGCTCGGATTTGGTAAGATTGTCTCAGCAGATGCCTTGCACCGGAATTGCATACGGGCCCAACATGGCACCAACCACCACTTTTGTTGTGGCGGCGTCATTAGAGGAACACAATCCTGAGTGGGACCTGGAGCAGCCGTTATCTTACTAGACTGGGGCACTAACTGGGTGAATAAAATGACCCAATTATCTTGCTGCCACTGCGAATCATCGTCGCAAACGTGTGTGAGGCTGGGCATGTTGGCAATCCTGATAAGCAAATCTATAGTAGTGATTGCTTTTCACCAGCGCATCTCCCAACAAACATGATAGAGCCCTACAACTCCCTCTTCCTGATTTTGGCTGAGCAGATGGGGGTGGATGCAGTGGTGTGCGGCACCTGGGCCTGGATTTTGGCAGACCTAATAGAGGCATGGAGCTGGTGGTAGGTCATGACAGTGAAGAACACTTGAGAGACACTCAATGGGGGTATTAAGGGGCTGATGGACTATTGGAGGTGAGTGGTGGGGGTGCCCCACTAATCCCCAAGTATATTAAACAATATAAGGGACTCTGGCCAATGCTGCAGGTCATTGCCCCGATATCTGGAGTATAATGTGAACAGTGAAAGTTCAGACACTGCCACAGGATATGAGCTGAAGGTGTCACCCTCCTCCGTTTGCATCCCTTGTTGTGGTGCTCATTAAACACTATAATGTTCACTAAGTTCCTGGAAGAAATTAGTGACTGCAGCACTTTAGACTGAAACCATGTAAGAGACAAATATAAAACCTGAGCACAAACACATTCATACTCACGTTGCCCACACTCCTGGGAAACACGCTGTTCCACTATTACACTGGTCTACATGTTTTGCATTGGGAGAGCTGCAGCAGACCATGTCTGTCAGCTCCCGTAAACATCATGTAAGTACACTGCAAGACCAAACCCCACAGCATGAGTCTCACTCTGGCAATGGAGATGAGGAAAGGAGATTAGTGATACGGTTCCAATTGCTTTTGAATCAGCGAGATACAGCAACAAAAGCTCCCTAGCAGATTGATAGGCCTCTGCCTCAGGACATCAGGCAGACAAACTTGACAAAATATTGCTAGCTTTCTTAGATATAAGAAACTTGCTGGCAATCAAGATAGACTATGTCGCTGTGGATGTCAAACTACTGGAAACAGACCACCGAAAACTCAGGGAAAGAGCAGTGGATACTGAATCTGACCTAGCCATCATGATCCCCTTGGTTTCAGACATGCAAAAACAGGTAAAAGAACTCACAGGCAGCATCCAAAAATTGCAAGACCAAGAAAAAGATGCATAGGGGCTGTCAAGATCTAATAATATGTGGATAGTAGGGCTGCCTGAGAAGGTAGGTCAGAGTTCTAAATTATACACAAATGACTTGCTCATGAGTCATATGATCCCAGTCAGTCATTCTAACTATTTCACAGTCTAAAGGGCTCACCAAGTTCTGAGATAGGTACGCAAAGGAGTTTACCCAGATCAATTTTAACTTGTTTACTCATTTTTTGTGACACAGACAACATCCTATAGGTTGCTAGATGAACCCATGAGAGTATCCTGGCACTACGCAAGTGTGTGTTTGCCCCTGCATATGGTAGGCTGGTTAACTGAAAAAACAGTTCTCCAGCTTCTTGTGGAATCCAAGGAGGAGGCCCTGATGTGGAGTGAGAGGTTGTTCCATGCTTTAGGAGTGATATAAGAGAATGCCTGTCCTTTGATCTGGTTATGTGTATGCGTGGGATGTGTGCTAGTAGGATTGCTGTGGAGCACAGGTGTCTGGGTGATTGGTGGAAAGAGATGTGGTTGTTCAGGTGGATTAGGCCGAAGTTGTGTAGTGCCTTGAATGTGTGTGTGTGAGGAGTTTAAAGTGAGCATGTATGTGCATCAGGAGCCAGTGGAGCACCCTAAGTTGTGATGTCATGTGAGTGGTGTGTGGGTGATTGAAAATGACTTTGGCTACCGATTTCTGGGTGGCTTGTAGTCTTCTGGTGAGTTGCTTGGTGATCCTAGCATAGAGGGCATTCCCATAGTCCAACTTGCTGGTGAGTAGGGTGCGAGTAATGTTTTTTCTGGTGTTGCTTATGAATCATTTGAAGATTATTCTCAGTCTCTTCAGAGTGTGGAAGCAGAATGCAGTGACGTCATTGACTTGCACAGTTATGTCCAATATACTGTCATTGATGATTCTGATGTGCCTGGTGTGTGTGCTGGGTTTCGGTCTGGGTTTGGCCCTCAAACAGTTGGAGTCAGATGGTGAGATGTTCTTGCCAAATACTACTACTTCTGTCTTGTCCGTGGTGAATTTGAGACAGTTGGCTTTCATCCAGTTAAATACTATGGTCATGCCGGTGGAGAACTTGTTTCATGTGTTGGGGGTCTTGTCCAAGAGGGAGAGTAAGAGTTGTGTGCCATCGACATAGGAGAGGATGTTGATGATCTATGCAGTTATGAGGCTGGCCACAGGGATTATGAACTTTCTCTTCATAGGGGACTTTTAACTATCATGCAGAAATAGCTACAGACCTTGATATGTCCCTTCTATTACCCAATCTTAAAATGCTAGACCTTCACTTGGTAGTGACTGGACCCACACACTCTGCAGGCCACACGTTGGACCTTATTTTTTTCTATTTACAGGTTCCTCCACGCCGAAATCCCTGTATCTTTAACACGGACCAATCATTTTCTTATTAACTCTCAGATTCCTACTGGGGTCACTCTTTCAGGACCTAAAAATGATAAATACCTGAAATAGAGACCATGGAAGCAAGCCACACTGGAATACTTCAAATCTGCATTCTGTGCCCCTAATCCAGAAAATTCCTAGGACATTATCTCTGCCTTAGCCATGTCCCATTAATCTCTCTCTTCCTAGGTCTAGACATAGTCACACCTTACAAATCCCATATTTTTAAAATTAGCAGACCTAATGCCCCCGGGTACACAGCAGGACTGACACCTGATAAATCAAGCTGCAAAAGACTGGAATGGTGAGCCTCAAAAGCAGCTTCTGATAAAAATAACGATACAATAGAAATAGGTGCTTATCATCACAAAATGATGGCAGCTCACAGACAACATACAATCAATGGGATTGATCATGTAGGTGATTCCACCAAAAAATTATTCAAGGTCCTAAATGAATTCATCACACTTCATGTTTGCATCTCAGCTATCCCTGCCTCTCAGACATTATGTGATACTTTAGCAAGCCATTTTGAAACAAAAATTAGAAACATTTATCATAATTTCCACATTAACTCGTCATCTTACATATGCTTATGTCCTACAGACTTTCATCACAATGATAACCTGGCATTGTTTGAAAGGTTCAAGCCTTTTTCACTTACACAGGTTCTGGATCTGCTAGCTAAAGCCAAATCTGTCTCTCCCTTTGGTCCTCCCCCCCCCCACTTGATAGCTACTTTAACCACCTTTCTTGTGCCCACAGTAACATTACCACACAACTGATCATTGACCCTACCTCCTGTTCCTCTGGAATGTAAGGCTGCACATGTTACACCCAGCTTAAAAAAGCCTAATGCAAGTCCAAGGGAGCCAGGTAACTATCGCTCTATATCCCTTCTACCTCTAATGGGCAAAGTTCTAGAGTCCTAGGTCAGCAAACAGCTCTCCTCCTATTTGAAAAAACACCATCTTTTGGATGACTCACAACTGGGCTTTAGCCTTCCATAGCAGAGAAACTGCTTTACTAGCAGTAGTAGACTCCATTAGATTATCTCTGGATGCTGGAACTCCAGAAATGCTAGTAATGCTTTTCTTGACCTGATCATATTTCATCTTGATTCAATGCCTCCACAAGATAGCTATACAGGTACCTGCCCTTGACTGCTTTAAATACCTTCTTAACTGCAGGACTCAAATGGTCTCCATAGGCACCTTTCAATCCAAGACCCTCTGTCTGGGCATGGGGGTCCCTCAAGGCTCCCTTAAACCCCACACTCTTCAACATCTATGTAGCTCCCCTTGCCCAGCTAGTCAAGTCCTGTGGTTTTGAGATACTTTCCTATGCAGACAACACCCAACCAGGAATTTCCCTTGGGCCTGATATTGAAAATGTTGAACGTAGATTTATCATCTGCATGAGAAAAATAGCCACATGGATGTCACTTATTTGCCACTAGTCGAAAGACTGGTAGTGTGATGAGCCATCTCCTAGCAAAACAGCCTGAAATATGGGTATACTTCTAGATGAAAGCATATCGATGATGGACCAGGTTATGTCCACTTGTGGCGTATGTTTCTGAACTATGTGCCATCTTGGGAGAATTTTCGAATTTCTTCTTTTGAGTTCAAGAAAGACGCTTATTAAAGCATTAATAATCAGCGGCCTTGGCTATGGAAATGCTCTAATCTTAGTGTCCAATGAATCTCTTCTCTCCAAGTTGCAGGTTGCCCGCATGGTTAACAAACTGCAGCCAGGTGCGCCACTAGCCCCCTCGCTCAGAGCCCTCCACTGGCTCCCTATCAGCAAGAGAGCATTGTTTAAACTTCTCTGTATTACTCACAAGTCCTTGAACAGTAAAGGTACCAAATACCTGAAGGAGAAATTCATTTCCTACTGCTCAGACAGAAACCTTAGATCAAAGAATAAACTTATTTTATGTCCACAACTCATCCGCACATTTAAATACAACAGCCGGGCCTTTTCTTATCGGGTTCCCTTCCATTGGAGTACACTTCCTGAGTATATTTGTGCATGCACTGATTTCACAGGTTTTAAAAAACATCTTAAAATTTGGTTATTCTGATTTGCCACTACTCAACTTGACTGTTGCTACAGAGTCGATATACCCCTTCGGAGCGAGTCATTAGCACTATATCAAGTACCTGTTAGACTTCTCATCCTTGGCCTAGTCTCCCTTAACTTTTTGCCTCTGTTTCCCAGGTTGATGATGTGTGCTGGACTCTGTTTTTGATGTTTTTGTTACTCTGGGCACTTTACCACTGATAACCAGTGCTAAAGTGCAAGTGCTCCTGTACAAAATGTGTATGTAATTGGTTCATCCATGATTGGCATATTTGATTTACCAGCAAGTCCCCAGTACAGTGCACTAGAGATGCCCAGGGCCTGTAAATCAAATGCTACTAGTGGGCCTGCAGCACTGGTTGTGCCACCCACATTAGTAGCTATGTAAACATGGCTCAGACCTGCCACTGCAGAGTCTGTGTGTACAGTTTTAAACTGTAAATTCCACTTGGCAAGTGTACCCACTTGCCAGGCCTAAACCTTTCCTTTTCTTACATGTAAGGCACCCCTACAGTAGGCCCTAGGTAGCCCCAAAGGCAGGGTGCAGTGTATGGTTAAGGTCGGACATATAGTAATGTGTTTTATATGTCCTGACAGTGAAATACTGTTACAAGGCCTGTCCCTCTCATAGGTTAACATGGGGGCTACCTTTAAATATGATTAAGGTGTAGATTCCCTTTGGGAGCGGATGGACATGTGGAGTTTGGGGTCTCTGCGCTCACAATTTAAAAATACATCTTTCAGTAAAGTTGATTTTAAGATTGTGTGTTTGAAAATGCCACTTTTAGAAAGTGAGCATTTTCTTGCTTATACCATTTCTGTGACTCTGCCTGTTTGTGGATTCCCTGTCTGGGTCAGTTTGACAGTTGGGCTGGTTGCACCTCACATTAGACAGTGACACAAAGGGAGCTGGGGTGTAGTCTGCATTTCCTGATGAGCCATCTGTGCTAGGAGGGAGGGGAGGAGTGGTCACTTACACCCGAAAGGGCTATGCCTGCCCTCACACAATGCAGTTTCCAACCCCCTGGTGAGTATCTAGGGCCTGGCCTGGGCAGGATTTCACAATCAAGAGCGACTTTGCTTTGAAGTAGGCCTACTTCAAAGGCGAAAATGGGTATAAGAAGGGCACCCAAAACCACAGACTTTAGAACACTTCTGGAAACCAAGAGGAACCTCTGCCTGGAGAAGAGCTGAAGAGCTGAGGAAGAAGAGCTGCCCTGCCTATGCTTTGTGGAGCTATCCTGCAGTTTGCAGCTTCTGCCAGAGTAAGAGGGCAAAGACTGGACTTTGTGTGCCTTCCTTCTTTTGAAGATCTCCAAGGCCTTGATTTAGAGCTTGCCTCCTGTTGTTTGAAATCTCAGGGACAGCAAAGTCTGCTAGCTGCCAGCACCTGGAGTCTTTGGAGAGACTCTTACTCTGCCAAGTGGTGCCCATCCAGTTACTGGGACCCTGAAAGGAGAAGCTGTCAGCCTAAGAGGAAGAAATCCACGCACAGAATGCCGTGCGGAGAAAAGATCGTCACAACTTCGATTGCAGCTGAAAAATCGCCGCGCCGCCGGCTTCGCTGCTAAAAATCGGCGCTCGCCTGCAACGCGACCCGAAGATCGACGCACGGGGCTGGAGAAACGACACACAGCATCACTGATGGAGGCTGGTGAGATCGCAACCCACGCTGCGTGGTTTTCGGATCATCATGCAGCTGGATTTCCGATGCAAACACCTCTGGGCGTGTAAAAATGACGCAAGGCCTGGCCGGACCCGAGAGTGCTGACCGGATCCACGCATCACTCTCCTGCGGAGAGAAGAAATGACACGCCCGACCCGATGAAAGGAGAAATGACACAAGGTCTCGTGAGTGAGTGAAATTGACGCATCGCAAGCCTTTTTTGACGCACACTCGCCCCAGCGAGGTTATTTTTGACGAGTGCAAGGTACATTTTCACGCTAACAGCGTTAGTGTGTGTTTAAAATTACATGAAGACTCTTTTTACATTTCCAGTAATAACTTGACTTGTGTATTGTGGAATTTTGTCATTTTGGTCTTGTTTTGTTTAGATAAATATGTCCTATTTTTCCAAACCTGTGTTGTGTCATTTTGTAGTGTTTTCATTAAGTTACTGTGCGTTGGTATAAATACTTTACACCTAGCACCCTGAAGTTAAGCCTACTGCTTGTGCCAAGCTACCAAGGGGGTGAGCAGGGGTTAACTGAAGGTCATTCTCTTTTACCCTGACTAGAGTGAGGGTCCTTGCTTGGACAGGGGGTAACCTGACTGCCAACCAAAGACCCCAATTCTAACAGTACCCATTAACATAAAATAGCCTAACGTGCACTGAAGAAAGGGAGATTGAGCATTGAACATTGAGGCGATCTGCAAAAGAGGTTGCAGGCCTCTAAGGAGCAGGCTGACAGCTTGTGTTCTATGCCTAAGAATGAGCAGTTCAAGCAGAGAGCGCGAATTATTGGATGCAGGTGCCTGATGAAGATGACATGGTCCCTGGGATGTTAAGGGTAACAAGGTCCATATATTTAATAAATACACCTCAGTGGTACAATAGCAACACAGAAGCTTCCTGGAGGTAATGAAGGAACAGAAACAACTTGAAATACAGACTGATTTATAAGAGAAATTGATGATGATTGCAGATGACATCATGCACTTCTTTTTCAACATGGCAAAGGTATAGAGTTAGCTGGAAAGGAGAGGATGTCCAAGTGTAATCATAAACTGCCATGCAAAAGTGAGATATGGGAGCAGGGAGTGTCTGGTGGTGGATGAATTGGAATGAAGACTACGCAGACTTGGGATTCGATAATCCTGACATTTGGCCACAAGCTTTTGAGAACTCTTTAGGCACCTGCACTTACTATTTTACAAACTAGGCACTGGGATAACAGACATAAAACTGTGGTCACAAACATGAAATATATGGGTTGTACAGAATCTCACCATAATCCGCTCATAATTTACAACGCGATAGAGTGCTTGACATCGCACCCACCTAGAGACAGCAGATAGAAGCCCTACAACAAACACCTTTCAGGACCAAGGTGTGGGGGAACATTGATCACTACTTCTGCAAGAAGATGTGTACTTCTAGCGACACTGCTATAGAATGGGTCATATTTAAAGTGGTCTTCAGAGGAATATGTATTAAAACCACAAAAGGGATAAGGCATACCATTTATTGGGTTATAGTTACAGAAGCGAAAAACATCTGGCAGATGAAAGTTGAGTTTCCAGAAAACCTACAGGCCACACAACACCTAATAGAAGCTCAGAAGAAATGGAGGAATGGTTTAGACGCCTAGACTACAGGCCCCCCTAGTTAGATAACATGCTGAAGGGGACTGAGCTGACAGCACATTAACCTGGCTGGTATCAAATGAAGCCAACAAAATACACACATATATTGACACTATAGTGCATTCAGAACTTAAAGATTCACTAGCTTTTACAAAAGGCTGCTCGGTGCCACTTCAACACACACAAAAGACACATCCAAGATTGTTTATACAAAATCCCTTTTTCTCAGTTAGCCCCTTCACAGACAGAAAATTGGGAGAACCCATAATCACAGCACTTGGCCATGAGAAAGACATCCTGCACAAATGGGTTGCCTCCCGAATTTTACTCAACGTGCAAAATACAGTTAGCTCCCCGAGACTGCTAACAGATGGACAAGGATACATCACCCCAGTTCATCAGAGAAGCTATAAGTATAGATTTGCAAAAATAGTGGTGCCCCTGTAGATGTAAGGTCATGTCGCCCTTTGCCACTATTGAACGCTGAGTACAAAGTATTAGAGAAAATCATTACAATCAAGCTATTAATATTGATGCCCAATACAGTGCACCATGAACAAAACAGACTATACCTGGGTGTAACAAACACCGAAATCTACAACTGATGAGGCTCCCAAAGATGGACAAGTAGCCTCCTTAGACATAGAGGAGGTATTTTTCTACACTGCTCTGGCCCTTCCACTTGCAGTTCTTAGATGACTTAGAGAAGGAGAGAGCTTCATGAAGAGGATCAAACTGTTATACACTTAACCGATGGGCAAAGTTTGTACTGCCCATACTATAGCAGAGCAGGGGCTCAAGACAGAGCTATTCACTGTTGACACTTCTATTTGCTGTGGAACAATGTCCATGTATTTTAAAGGACAGAGGACAGTCATATGACATTTGTACATCTACTAGAGCACATGTTGTATTCCGGTACACGGGCGATCAATTATTGTGCTTCAGCAATCAAGGAATAGTCTACTAGAAGTCATGCACTTACTCAATAACTTTGGGCACAAGTCCAGTCTCTAGATCAGATGAGAAGAAATGTGTGAGTTATCCCTAAGTTAATTGATAGGCACTGAACAACTGCAACATCCAGATGCCACCCTCCAAAGGAAGGCAGAGTGACAACCTTTACTGTGGTCTTCCCCCAGATGTTTTACCTTTTCCCCTCCTGTTCACTGACATTCATTTATGTCGACATTAGGACTCTGTGCACTTTACACTGAAAACCATGGTAAAGAGATTGTGCTCTCTCCTTTAAACATGGTAAAATTTGCTTACACCCAGTTGGCACATTTACTATGTGTATCAAGGGTCTGTAAACTGTAACATAAATGCCCCTAGTGGACCTGCAATACTTATTGTGCCACCCATTTAAGTAACCATTTAGAACATGTCACAAGTCTGTCATTCCAGCCTGTGAGCAGTTTTAAACTGTCAATTCAACCAGGCAAAATAAACATTATGCCAGGCCTACGCTTCCCTTTCCTAAGATAGGCCCTAAACAGCCCATAGGGCAAGTTGGATTGCATTTAAAAGGCAGGACCTGTGTTTTTAAGTTTTACATGTCATAGTACTGAAACATTTCCAAATTTGTTTTCCACTACTGGAGACCTACCTCTAACCAATAGGATAACATTGGGTAACCTTATTACATTTAATAAGTGCTAACATTTGTTTGGGAACAAGTAGAAATGTCATTTTTGTCCCAAAATATTTTCTAATTTAAAATCCTCGTTAAAGGTAAATTCAGATTTCAAGTCACAATTCTGAAAATGCCACTTTCAGAAAGTTGGCGTTTTCTTGTCTTAACCATTCGGTGCCTGTAGACTGTGTCTTGGGTCACATGACTGTGAATAGCTGACAGTTTGGCTTTGTGTATTCCTTGCAGATAGTGAGACACAGGGGAAGTAGGTGTTGGCAGCATGGGCCATCATGCCAGGATGGGTGGGGCAGAGCTGTTCCCTGCCTCACTTAAATTTCAAAGTGCTGGCACACTCACAAAGGAACTTGACACCAGCCTTTTCTCACCCTAGACCACTTGGAGCCTGGGAAGTAGAAGGAAATAAATTTCCAAAACCATATGGGGTATAACCTAGAAATTCCTGCTACTTCATAGAATGCCACCAGGTACAAATACTGGACCCTTGGACCACTCTCCAGTTAATTACTAAACCTGCAGAGGACCCCTAGAAGGACTGCCTTGTACTTCAGAGGACTGCCCTGCTCCTTGAGGCCTGCTTTGTACCTCAAAAGACTACTCTGCTGCTACCAGAGGACTGCCCTGCTGCTTGAAGCTTGCTTTATACTTTCCAGGGACTGCCCTGCTGCTTGATCTTAGGACTAGCAGAGAGACTCCAAGGGCTAGTTGTACTGGCTTCCTGTGTGAGCTACAGGACATAACAAGCTCCAGAGACCTTGAATCCTGCACTTGGCCGCTGCCTGGAGTGAGTTCTGACCCCCAGGCTTTGCCAAGCCAGTTCTGGACCCTTACAAGTGGTTCTAAAGGTGTTCCTCTAACCAAAACCTGAAACTAAGGACTTTTTCACCAAACACTGGCATGGGACTCAACATAAGACTGGGATGTACCTGCTTGTTGATCCGCAGGAGGTGCATTGCCAGTTGACCTGTTTCACGGTAGCTCCAATTATGTTCTTCTCCACAGTGGCAACGCCTGTTCAGTGAGATCTTTCTAAAACGGTATCCGGGCTCGTATAGCCCTTTTCCGGTACAGCCTGTAGCTTCATTCTACTGGAATTCTACTTCCAAAAGTCCAAAAGCAAAAATCTTCATTGAGACTTCATTCAGCGACTCCAAAATGATGACACCTCCTCCTTGGACACTGCCGCTACCATGCCTTGCCGAACCTTATCTTCTCAGGAACTTTTATTTAAAATGTATTTTAAGTTCAAAGGTAGGCAGAGACAGGCTCAATCCACCTCTCGTAGCTCAACCATGCTCTATTGCGGTCGGCCTTAACTTTTGACTTGGCCCTTGTCTTGGAAAACCAGATGCCCATGGTTGGCGCTTTGATCTTTTAGGTGCTAATTTTCATTTAAAACTTTAAAAAATCATAACTCTGGGTTTTAGTGATTGGATTTAATTTGTTTTGGTGTTATTTTATTTATTAATTTTTACCCTATTTTTCTCAGTTGGCGTGGGATGTTTCTTGTGTTGTATATTTACTTCATTTCTGTTTGAGTGCTTTATAAATACTCTCTACAATACCTTTAAGTTAAGCCTGGCTGCTTTTGAGTCAAGCTATCAGAGGGTAAGTGCAGGTTAATTTAGTATCTTTTCTAGTTCACCCTAACAAGTGTTGTGGTTGTTGCTTGAGAAATGTTTGTACCCATTCAACCAAAACCAATTTCTTACACAGAGACAATTTAATATTTATGGGTACAAATATACCATAGAGACAGTAATCTGATGGAGAGCATCATCAGCAAAGCTGTAAAAAAAAAAAAAGGCAATAGATCCTGTTCTGACCCAAACATGCAGGAGTTGCCAACTATGAGGTGGTAGTTCATTCTACATCATTGCTGCCAATAATCCTGAAAGGGTTATTCAAGGAATTTAATATACTAATCTCTGACTTGATCTGGAAATCGGACAGAAAAAGGGCTGCAAAAGGGAAACTCAAAAATCACTAGATGTAGGAGGGTTAGAAGATGACAAATTTGAGGCCTGCTGTCTCACAGCGCAATTACAATGGATGGCATGATGGATGTGTGATGACTTGGATCCAGAGGGGAAGAAATAAGAACAGTATTGGGAGGTAGCACACTTCACAATTCTATGCTGGGGGCACAACTAAGAAAAGCACCTCCTAAATCATGGCACACAGCCAAAAACAGCTGACAAAGATACTTTCAAAGCCTGGATAAAAGGTACCAAGCTCACCAGATATACCCCCGTGGTGTTTATTTAAACTCCGTGCGACAAATGCCCTTGGGCCAATGCCAAAAAGGTAACATTTTGCATCTATGTAACAATGGTGTACTCTGTACTGTAAAGAACATATATGATGTAGTCAAGGGCCAATTTCTGACATATGGACCACTTTTCATGGCTCTAAAACTAACTCGGGGGGGGGGGTAGAGGGGAGGGGAATAAATTAACCAATGGACCTGATGATGCTGACTACTCTACTGGCGTACAGAATGAACAGGTGCGGGGAACTATACTATGCAATGCAATACTGCTGGCTCATTACTCTGATATCACAGCCATAACATTGAAACATGGGTATAAAGCTCTGAGGAAACTTACTGACAAAGGATGGGGTGAAACCTTGGCATATACCAACAAATTAACCAAAAAACACTGCTTTCAAATTTACCCAGCTGAACTACTTGCATCCTATCCATCTTAGCCTAACAAAATTAGGTCAGATGTACGCTAGTGTGAATGATCAATGAACACAATATCAAGCTTTACCTGCTGGTTTTCATCATATAGTGAGGGATTACAATGTGATAAAGAAGTACTGGGAAAACATTATCACGCATCTCATGTAGATTACAGACAAGAAGTTAGAGAGAGACTTTGCAGCCTACATGCCTTCTAGGTTATATGTACAGACCAAAAAATGAAAATCAATCCTTACATTTGTTGACCTAGCTTTAATACTTTCCAAGTGCAGCACAACCAAGTCTTGGAAGGCGCACTGGAAATGCCTAACAATGTGTAGTGAGCAGGCTGTAATGGTATGTTTATGGTTAACAGTTCCACAGTGTTAATTGTTTTTTCTTGAAAATGCAAACTGCTCACTATGAATTCGTTGTTTCCCAGCATACATGTGCTCTGAGCCAGAAGGCGCGTGTTAAATTAGTGTACTGTAAAAAGTTCGATGAAGAGGAATTTATAAACCCTGCTCTATAGTGATGCATTTTTCAAATCATTCTGACTGAATTTCAAAAAAAAAAAAATTCTCTCAGTTGGTTGAATTTAACTCTATGTGTTTCATTAAATTTGGGATAAATTAGCTGATTTTTTTTAACCGATGCGCCTAATGGGGCTATACTTTTCCTCTTTGACTCCTTATGCTGTATTTGTAGCCTGCTAACCCTGCCTACCAAAAAATGGACTGTCGTCACATTCATGTTAAACGCCTTTCAACACTCCCTATAAACAATCCATTTCCTTAGTGCCCCCCCCCCATCTCTATCAATTCCTTCAAACCCTCCCACAGTGCTACTCTCTCCTTACCCTTCCCAATGACGCTCACTTCTCTTCAGAGCAACAGCCTCCACTCCCATCTGACCTTCGGTAAGTCAGATTAGCCAGTGCGTTGGGAAAAGGGTGCTGTCAGAGCCAGGATCCCTTAGCAGGACAAAGTTCCTGAGACAAGTAGGGATGATACATTGAGGTAAGCACAGTGGTCAACGCTTGCACTCCACGCACAGTGTTTGTCTACAAATGGGGTTTGGAATGGAAGGGTAAACACCTAGAAGAAGGGAAACAGCTGGGGGACTGTGGCACAGGATTGGGGGTTTGAAGTGAGAGTTAAGGTTCTTTCATCCTCATTGTGGGAACAAGCTCATCTGGCAGACAGATTACAGAGGAAATGCTCTGCTGCCCTTTTCATGGTTTGTTGAGGTTCTTCCTAGCCCATTCAATAAACACCTATCATTGCGCAATCTTCATTAGCATGGGTGGACTGAGCCGCTGGGATACCCATTGTGTGCCATCAGGGTGAAGGCAAGGGATGCTGAGTAAAGGCTGGAGAGGTTGTCTTTCCAAACCACTAGAATGGGCTTCCACATGGCCCATGCTCTGCAAGCTGCAAGTCACATTCTACTAGGGCATCTGAGCTCCACACAGGGAAAACGGTATTTCTCCTAGGAGGAGCCGTGATGTTCGGTCGAGCAGCTGAAAGAGACAAGCAAGATCTTTACGTGTGATTAACATTACACAAAGCCAGGACTGTCAGAAGCCTTGATGTGGCAGGCAGCCAAAACATTTTTCGGAGCCTCCATTAGATTTGTGATCCATGAATCAGTTTGTAATTATGGAAAACATACCCTAGGGCAGTGGTCTCCAAACTTGTTAACGCCGCGCCCCCCCAGTTGAAAAATAAAAATCCTTGGGGCCCCCCTCAGATTTTTTCACAGTTTCTTTCTAAAAATGGCAATGTTTAAATATGTCTAAACCTATTTAAAAATTGCAGTTAAGTGGTGTTACCTTTTTTAAAATGCAATAACTTGCTTCTGCTGAAAACAAAGTCCTGTTATCTGTGTAATGCTTCTTTTAGCCAGAGACCCCTCCCCCCCCCCCCCAGGAATCACTAGAAGCCCCCGAGTTTGAAGACCTCTGCCCTAGGGAAAGTGAATATGCAGTATTTGTCACTCCCTCTATGGGCTACTGCATTATTATTTAAAATCATGTTTTAACAGGAGAGGATCACTGGTGTCTTAAGGATTCTGGGGGCCTCAGACAAAACATATTTTGGGGGTCCCTGTACAGAACAACTTTACAATTTAATACCGATGTCCTGTTAATTTTAGCCCACATGTTTTCAAACAAAACTAACTTATGTTAATCTTTAACAGGGTGAAACAAAAACTGATGAAAAATGTCTTCCTCAGAAACCCAGAAAACATGAAGGTGAGAATGAGAAAAAATTGTCAAAAGTCAGAGGGAGAGAGGTTTACATAGAAAACTAGATCAACCAGGGGTCAATTAGAGAAAACGTTCACTTTTCCAGGGGGCCTCTTTGAAGGTCACTTGGCCACTTTGCCCATGCCTTGAAATGTCTACGGAGAGGGGGCTGCAAAATGCATAGGTCTCAGGGCAAAGAGCTCTGGCAGTCCTCCTCTAATGCCCCGCACAAAGGTATCATAACGGACAGGACCTGACAACTTACCCGCCTGTAGAACACCTGCCTTCGCTCTTTGCTCCTCCTTATGTAGTAAAGAAGCAACAGGGTGCAACCAATTCTGTAGGTAACGGTTAAAAAGTCCTAACCAGGCAATATTATTTCTTATCACTGGATTCCAAAGAATTGTCTTGTTGTTATATAACACCAAGCACAGACAATGTGTTTCGTACTACTGAACCTCCTCAGGTCATACAAACTGTAAGTCAGTCTCTATCACAAGGTTCCTTCAAAGTCTGCGTGCATGCTACTCTGATCTCATCACCACTACTGCGTAACCTAGAGTGAGTAATCCTCAACTTTCAAACAAATAGTATGATGGCGATCTGCAGATATTCGCCACCTCGCAGCCCCATGTGTTGAGGGTTGGAAATGGTCACTGGTGATACCAAAGTCCTTGGCCCATATGAATACAAGCGCTTGGAGTTTCGATGCACCCTTATGTGGCCAGTATGCTCTGTACACAGAGCATTTGGACAAACTGTTGGTACAAATATTTAATTTGGATTTTTGACTCCACAATCTATCATTGAAACATGTTATTCTGGTCCATGACTCCAAGTCCGTTTGTGAAATTGCAGACTAGTCCTATATAAAAAAAAGGAACAAAAATGAGTTTTAATCATTCATTTTATTTCCGTATATCTCTGTCACTCTCTATATATCTGATTATTTCCCTTTCTCTTGCCTTCTTCCTGTCCTTCTTTTCTTTCTCTCTCATACGTTCCTTTTTTGTTTCTTTATCTCTCATTTTTTTCTCTTTCTTTCGCTTCCGCTTTTTTCAAAATCTGTTCATTCACCTTCTCTCTTCTCTTGCTTTTCCTCTTTCTCATTTCTCATACTCACCTCTATCATTCTTGATACTCTCCCTCTTTTCTATCTATCTGTGGCCATCTCCGTTCTCTCTTTTTCGCTCTCTTTCTCTTTTCTACCATTTCGTCTTCTCTTCTTTTTTCAACATTGTTGGTATTTGCCCTCAAACTACCACATGCTGCTGAGGTAGCTTCAAGGTAATCTTCCGCAATGAACTAGGATGAGTCACAACATTTCTGAATTTTCAGCTATTTTCTGTAGCTTGTCTTAGCAGTGGTAGCCACATCCCTCAAATGTTTAAATACTTTCAAGATCACATTGTTTTTGTAATATTGAAAATGCTGGTTCACCTCTTTTTTTTCCCACTTTCGCTAAAGATCCTGCTTTGCTCTCGCCTTAAGCTGTGCTCTAAAATGCTCAACTTTTGTCAGCACACCTGGAAATGTATGCTTAAAAAAAACTATTTTCTCTCTTTTATGTGTGTGGGCTTGCTCACTCACATCACCACTTGCACGGTTCAGTGTGGGGCTGGTGTGACACAATTCTTCGAGGCTTCTTTGGGTCCCAGACTATCCCCTTTCTGCTCCTAGTAGGCATCCATGGCTTCTTGCCCCGGAAACGGGCTGGGATGCTTCTGATAGTCCAAGCAGCTCTTGAAAAGGCAGGTTGACGGGAAGTGCTTCAGGAAGAACTTTGACCCATCTGGAAGTATAAGGCCACATGCAGTTTTACATCCAAATGAGAACCAAAAGAAGTCCTGCAAGTTAAATAACAGGTCACACACCCTCTGCAGAACTGGGCTACTCTGTCCATATATATTCAGGCCCTCATTACGAGGCTGGTGGACATCAGACAGCTAGCCTCGCTGTGGTGGTCTTACCGCCGCTGAGCCGGCAGTAAAGACCGCCACATTACAAGTTGTGGGGGCTTGGGAGAAGCCAAACCTCCACCATGTCGTCTGTCCCGCCGGTGTGGTCGCGTCGACGCGGCCGGCGGTGAGCTCCTCCAAAACCGGCAGCAGGCCTCAGCCTGCCTGCTGCATTTCAAGGCTGCAGACCACCAGGCTTTCCGTTGCGGTCACCCCGCCATGAAAACCCTGGCAGAAATGCACCCAGCGACAGGAAACCCCATATCTGCCACCGGCACACGCACACCCACACGTCCACACACATGCACCCACACATGTCCACACTCTTACAAACATGCACCCCACTCACGCATGCACTTTCTACATACACCCCCATTCACTGGGACACACACACTGACACGTGCATTCACGCACTTACACGCACTGAGGCACACCCATGCAAACGCGCACATGAACCTCACATTCATGCGCACACACGCACACAAACATTCACATTCAATTGCATACACGCACGCATTCCAAACACCCCCAGCCCCTCGGCATACTCACACTCATACACTCACAGACACGCACACATCACACACATGCACCCAACACTGCCCTCCCCTTTCAGATGATCACCTTAACTTTTCCGGCGAGTTGGTCATCTGGGAGGGGATGGGTCCTTGCGGTTTTGCACCACCAGCACCACCACACCAGCAAGACTCCGCCAAGCCATGTTACGGCTCGTAATTTGGTGGGCGAAGTCTTGCTGGAGTGGCGATGCTGGTAATGCACCTTACTCTTCAAGACTGTCGGCCATCTCCAAATATGGCAGTCAGCAGACTGCCAGTACTGGCGGTCTTCTGGCTGCGGCGGCTGCGGCGGCTGTGGCGGTCTTAGGAAAAGACCGCCGAAGTCGTAATGAGGGCCTGAGTCTTGTGCTTATGGTGGGATTCAGTGGTCAGATCCATCCAAAGGTTGTGCTTTGAATGTTCTGGTGGCAGCCTAAAAGAGAGATACCGTGATGGCTGTGTGGTACAGAGACTCTTCTTTGATAACTATGGCAACCTAGCTGCAGACCATGGCTGCACATGAAGGATGGGAATTGCAATGCAGTGTCTGAGGTAGACATTGCTGCTGAAAGAGATTCCAACCATTACCCACGAACTTCCCCAAGTGTAAGAAAGAGGGAGATGCAGAGAACACAGCATCAAGACACCAGTAGGTAATTAACTTCAGGCCCATGAAAGGTCCCAGGCAGTGATCTAGAGCAAAACAGCTGATTTTATGCTATTGTCAG
This sequence comes from Pleurodeles waltl, assembly GCF_031143425.1. NCBI lineage: Eukaryota > Metazoa > Chordata > Amphibia > Caudata > Salamandridae > Pleurodeles > Pleurodeles waltl. The sequence goes on from NC_090442.1 coordinate 1,015,767,630, forward strand.
GGGAGCATAGGCAGTTGCTAAAAAGAGTCATTTCTTTAGACTAAAGGGGTCATTAGGAGTTTGGCAGACAGAAACATCCATCCACCAAACTTCCGATGAGGGAGACTGCCATGGTGCTGATGGTCTCCCCATCAGTCCCATTACAATTCTCCCACTGGACTGACAGGTGGGAACCAAGGTTCCCGTCCATCAGCCCAGTGGGAAAGGTGCAGCAGCATTGTTCCTAGCTCATAATTGAGCTGGCGGCAATGCTGCCGCACTCTGGGTGCACCAGCACCCTTGAAATGTGTGCTGTCAGCAAACAGCACACATTTCAAGGGTGCTAGGAAGGGGGATCTGCAATTCACAAATATTAATTTTAGTTTGTTATTCAACCCTTTTAGACTTCAATTGCTGTGTGCTCACATTTTTTTGACGGATCTGTTGCATTTGTGGGGAAGTGTTTGCACTTTCTCAGACTCTGGAATTGGAGGTGAACTAGCATCCTCAAAACAAACCAGGCACCATAATGGTAAAAAAGGGAATGCTCATGGGAGACTTCGATGGAGGATGTCCCAACACTTCACTTACCAATCGGGTCAGACAGTGCTAGTGCATTTTAAAAATGTATGCAATTTGAAGTCCTATTTTTGTTTTATTGACTGTTGGAGTATGGGTGGGTGGGAGGTAAACTTTGCTCCCCTGGTGGAGATCGCAGAGTTTTGCCCACTCTGCGCTCCACATCGAGTGCAGAGTTCCTGAAAAACTCTGCCAACCGCCACGTGGCAGAGTTTATTCTCGCATGCGGGTCGTCCGCATTAAGTTCGCAACCACAAGCAAGAAAATCAAGTGCTAGACCACACCCTGAAAAGATTTCTCAACACCGGGGGACATGGCAGGTTGCTACTGCTCATAATGAGAAAACTGCTGCTCATGTTGAGAAAGCTGACGCTCAAGTAGAAAATCTATTTGAGCGGCAGAATGAAATAGCACCCTCTGGCATGCCACGTGGTGCCGTTTGCACTGATTGTACGCACGGGACAAGCTCCCGGTGCTAGAAATCTGTGTGAGCAGCTCAAGGTACTGAATTCTGCCACTGACGGAACTCCAAGGAAACCTCACAGAGTTTTTAGGTAACTTCACGGGATTCCAGAGAATAAAAATCCTTGAGTTCCGCCAACCCTCAATTTGGAGACGAGTACTGTACTGACATTGTCATCTAGGTAGGTGACAATGGGCTAAACCTGTTTGGGTAGGTACAGGCGATGTCTTATGATATCAAGAGCTAGAAATGTGAGTGTGATCCACAGTATACAAGTGGAGGCACTAGAAGAGTGAGAAGAAGGGAGAACAGGAAATGCCTATAACCCTTAGCATGGACCCTACTGGATGAATATGTGACTGAAAGATGTGCACAGATCCTGACACAGTGGCACCTCTGCAAGCCCTAAAGCGTCTCACCTTGGGAATTCAAATGCAAGGGGAGTCGCTATACAGGCATAAAAGAAGTCTTATTTCTCTTCAAAAGTGCAGATGAGAAGGAGCTGCTCGATCCTTTCTTACCCTTCTTACCTTTCTACTAGGCCTGGGTAGAACTCATGGAGTTAACGAAAACCCCACTAGATTCCACGGAAATCCATAAACCGGCAGAAATAGGCATGTCAAGCTGCTTGCACTGTGATTTAGCGCTGGGAAATTGTTCGACGCTGAAAAATCATTGTGAATTTCACCATACGGTGTGCCCAAGGGTGCAGCTTCTCGAGTTGCTTTTGCTGCTACTTGAGAAAATTTTCTACTCGAGTAGCAGCTTTCTGACCGTGAATGGTTGTGACTACCCGCAACCACCCAAATCTGAGAAATCTAACCAGGTGCCCTCCTAGCAACTGAAAATCATACTTGGGGGTGCCAAATCTCACTCATGCTCGCCAACAAACTGTTCACAAGCCACCACAAGAAAAAACTCTGGCATGCAGTGGTTGGCAACATTTGGCTGTAAACAGAGTGGCCAAAACTCCATTGACAGACAGGAGTATAGCCATCTCAATTGTCTACCTCATCCCTCTTTTGAATGAGCTGGGGCATAGTAGGGAAAAGGGGTTAGTAAAGTCTAAAGCTTAGTCAAAGAACTCTCTTGCAATGTGCTGTTAATATGAAAAAATATACTGCTATATTGAAGTCTGGGTTATGTACATTAGCAATGAGGATAAAAAGTATTTTCCAGAACAAGATACCTTTAACACTAAGCACTTGAATAATTTTAAAAAACGATTGAATGTTCCTAAATATAAATTGAGTCCGCTTTAGTGAGCAGCATTTCTACATTAGTCCAAGGAGGCTATGAAATATATGCAACAATCTCAGGTGTGGAGACTGAAAGACATCCATGAGTAATTGTGATACCAAATTAATCTCTTGAGGAATGGTGTTAGGACTTGTGATACCACTCTGCCCCTCCTCCTTATATATTCACCAAATTTCTAGTGAAAAAACAGGGTCAATAGAAGAAAAGGAGGAGGATGTGTTAGATGTTTTAAATTGCTACACACCAACAGGTAGTGTTGGGGTGCACAGCAAGGTTTGCAGGGGACAGAGCAGAACTGGCTTATGGGCTGGAAGAAAGGGCTGAAAATTTTGTGGTTAAAGCAAAACTTTAAAAATGCATGGATGGGGCGGTTGAGGAACTACAAAAAAGATTGGTTTTCCAAAAGAGCTGCTTTGAATCCTTGCCAGACAAACCACACTTCTTCCCATGATTTAGTCTCTTACCACTCAATAGTTTTCCACCTTCTTCTCTCCTCCTTCACTTCAATTGCTTAACTGTATTGTCTATATTGTGTCGCTTGGCAAGATCACAACACCTGAAAGATTGCCAGAACCAGCTCTATTGGGTCCCTTCGTCCCCATTCAAATTGGTTTCATATAAATGCCTTGATGATGTTTTCATGTTTATATTCTGGCTTTAGTGTGATTTTTTCCAGATGAACTTACCCATCCGCATGTGAAGATTCATGTCACTATAACTAACAAGCTGCTCAGAGATGTTAACCCTAGATTTTGAATTCATTCTCAGATTGGGAGTGGCAATGGTACTCTCATTTTAAAGGGCATTCACCAAGAACTATGTAAAAATTTGGACTTTCATTGTGCTTACTAGGGGTTGGGCGTAACTCACATTGTTTCATGTAGAATAATCACATAGAATTACCTAAAAACTCCTCAAGATTATGCAGAATTATGTGAGAACTGTAATTCTGCATTTAGCACTATATTCTAGGCCTGGGAAGAGTTTCAATTACCCCAGAGTATTCAGAGTAATTTTGGTAATTTCACGTTACTCTTTGACACAGAATTACCAATAATCATGTAATTGAGTTATTTGGGAGGGGAAAACCTACAGTGAGGGCACACTTAGAGATCGTGAGCAGAGGCTTGCGCTTTTAGTCCTGTTCTGTTGCATTTAGTGCTATTTCTTAGTGCAAAAGCATCCTTCTGTCCATTTTGGACCCCTAGGGACATTTTTTCACTAAGAAATACAGTTAAAAGCAGAAGTACACCTCTCATGGAATTCAAGAGTAATCTCACAGAATTCTTAGGTATTTTTTGTGTGATTATGTTGTGTAGAATGCAGAGTCCAGTGCGGTCCAGTTGCCATTGGTCATCTTGGCAGTAGCAGGAAAGGCCTCTTGTAGCTTGCTGTATACCTGTTGCTTAAACATGAGGTCTGTCTTATGACCCTCAGATTCTACTTCTTTTTGCTGGATACCAGTGGGAGCAGGTCTAGTTGTTGAGGGCTCCTCTCAGATCAGAAGCAGCAGGTCCAGTCCTAATGGGTTCTTCCTCAGATTCAGCAGTGTTATGAAGTGGGTACCTCGAGATTCCACATTTCAACTGGCTGTCTTCTTGAAGTGGAACGGAAAAGAATGCCTGACAGTGGATACACAAGAATTACCTTAGCATCCCGCTCTGTACCCTTGAAGTGTACCCCAAGTGTTAACCTAACAGAGCTGTCAGATAGGATTTGACATTGTACTGTCAAAAAGGTGCTTTCATTCACATCTTTTTGCTAAGCTCAAATAACTCATCCCTGCCCATTGAGGTCAACCAGTCAATCACAGGGACCTATTAGATAACTCCTGGGAGGAATGTCATACATTTGTCACACATATTCAAAGCCTAATCTCTGCTGGGAGAGGTTATGGAGTAAATGCAAATTTGCCTCCAGGAACTTTAGGTGGTGAAAAGGTAACTTTCAAAAAGTTGTTTTCCCCTAATATTTATTAAAAATCCAACTTCACCATTGAATATGACTTTTAATAATAATTAAAACCAGTTAATTTTGTTTCTAGCTGCAGTATTTTTAAAATACAGTACTGGGATTTTAATCTCTACTTTAATTTGCTACATAGGACATCTAGGCCTGGCTCAGCAAAAATAGTTTTTGAGTACTAGTCATGGTAAGGCCATGTTAACATTACATTTCTACATGCCCTGCTTGTAAATATCATGCACCCTGCCTTGTGGAATACAAGGCCTTCATATAGGGGTAACATTGATATTTAACCCCTTCGCTGCCAGGCCTTTTCCCCCTCCTGTGCCAGGCCATTTTTTGCCTATTTGGAATAGTTCCTCGCTTAGGCCCTCATAACCTTTTGTCCACATAAGCTACCCACGCCAAATTTGCGTCCTTTTTTTCCAACATACTAGGGATTCTAGAGGTACCCAGACTTTGTGGGTTCCCCTGAAGGAGGCCAAGAAAAGAGCCAAAATACAGTGAAAATTTTGTTTAAAAAAAAAAAAGGGAAATAAGGGCTGCAGAAGAAGGCGTGTGTTTTTTCCCCTGAAAATGGCATCAACAAAGGATTTGCAGGTCTAAAATCACCAGCTTCCCAGCTTTCAGGAACAGGCAGTCTTGAATCAGAAAACCCTATTTTTCAACACAATTTCGGAATTTTACTGGGACATACCCCATTTTTACGATTTTTTGTGCTTTCAGCCTCCTTCCAGTCAGTGACAGAAATGGGTGTGAAACCAATGAGGATCCCAGACACCTAAACATTTCTGAAAAGTAGACAAAATTCTGAATTCAGCAATGGGTAATTTGTGTAGATCCCACAAGGGTTTCCAGCAGAAAATAACAACTGAAATAAAAAATATTGAAATTGAGGTGAAAAAACCAGCCATTTTTCTCTACATTTTACTCTGTAACTTTTTCCTGCAATGTCAATTTTTTAAAAGCAATATACTGTTACGTCCGCTGGGCTCTTCTGGTTGCGGGGATAAATAGGGCTTGTAGGTTCATCAAGAACACTAGGTACCCAGAGCCAATAAATGAGCTGCACCTTGCAGTGGGGTTTCATTCTATACCGGGTATACAGCAATTCATTTGCTGAAATATAAAGAGTCAAAAATAGGTATCAAGAAAACATTTGTATTTCCAAAATGGCCACAAGATAAGGTGGTGAGGAGCAGTGGTTATTTGCACATCTCTGAAGTCTGGGGTGCCCATACTAGCACGTGAATTACAGGGCATTTCTCAAATAGGCGTCTTTTTACACACTGTCTTATATTTGGAAGGAAAAAATGTAGAGAAAGACAAAGGGCAATAACACTTGTTTTGCTATTCTATGTTCCCCCAAGTCTTCCGATAAGAATGGTACCTCACTTGTGTGGGTAGGCCTAGTGCCCGCAACAGGAAATGCCCCAAAACACAACGTGGACACATCACATTTTTCCACAGAAAACAGAGGTGTTTTTTGCAAAGTGCCTACTTGTGGATTTTGGCCTCTAGCTCAGCCGGCACCTAGGGAAACCTACCAAACCTGTGCATTTTTTTAAACTAGGGACCTAGGGGAATCCAGGACGGGGTGACTTGTGGGGCTCTCACCAGGTTCTGTTACCCAGAATCCTTTGCAAACCTCAAAATTTGGCTTAAAAAACACCTTTTCCTCACATTTCGGTGACAGAGAGTTCTGGAATCTGAGTGGAGCCACAAATTTCCTTCCACCCAGCGTTCCCCCAAGTCTCCCGATACAAATGGTACCTCACTTGTGTGGGTAGGCATAGCGCCCGCAACAGGAAATGCTCCAAAACACAACATGGACACATCACATTTTTCTACAGAAAACAGAGGTGTTTTTTGCAAAGTGCCTACCTGTGGATTTTGGCCTCTAGCTCAGCCGGCACCCAGGGAAACCTACCAAACCTGTGCATTTTTGAAAACTAGAGACCTAGGAGAATCCAAGACGGGGTGACTTGTGGGGTTCTCACCAGGTTCTGTTACCCAGAATCCTTTGCAAACCTCAAAATTTGGCTAAAAAAACACCTTTTCCTCACATTTCGGTGACAGAGAGTTCTGGGATCTGAGAGGAGCCACAACTTTCCTTCCACCCAGCGTTCCCCCAAGTCTCCCGATAAAAATGGTACCTCACTTGTGTGGGTAGGCCCAGTGCCCGCGAAAGGAAATGCCCCAAATCTGGACACATCAAAATTATCAAATACAAAACTACCTGTTTTTCGGCGGGCACCTGCGTTTTTGGTCCTGGGCTCAGCAGCCATACAGGGAAACCTACCAAACCCAGACATTTCTGAAAACTAGACACCCGAGGGAGCCCAGGGAGGTGTGACTTGCGCGGATACCCCAGTGTTTTCTTACCCAGAATCCTCAGAAAACCTCAGATTTACCTAAAAAATCACATTTCACCGCAACGGGACAAATTTCCTACCACTCAACGTTCCCCTCAGTCTCCCGGTAAAAATGATACCTCACTTGTGTAGGTGGGACAAGTGCCTGTGACAGGGAAGAGCCAAAAACATGTCTAAATTGAGGGGGAACCAAAGCGGGTCCAAAAGGGCAGTTTGGAAAAAAAATATTTTAGGCTGACAAGTGGGGCAGAATTTCTATCGGTGTAGATGAGACAATGCTGGGTGGTAGGAATTTTGTGGATTCCTGCAGATTCCGGTAGGTTCCATCACAAAAATGTGGGAAAAAATGTGTGATTTCCAGCAAAGTTGGAGGTTTTCAGGGCATTGTGGGTAAGAAAATGGTGCGGGGTGCATTTGAAGCACACCACCCTGGACTCACCCAGATGTTTAGTTTTCAGATGTGTCTAGGTCTTGTAGATTTTTCTACATGGCAGCGTCCCAAAGTCCAAAAGGTGCAGCCCTCACCATTCCAAGTGGGACAATTTTGAGAGTTAGCCAAGCTCTCATGGCCCAAATGTAAAACCAAAACCCCAAATAATCAAATGCCCACTTGCTTGCCGTGGGATAAGATGTTTTAGTGTGCGGGGAGAGCTGAAAGACTGTTAGCCCCTTCAGTTGAGGTAGGGGCATAACCATGCCCATACTGGTTGGTAGCCCACACCCCACTCATTTTTTTTTTCTTCCCTGTCATCCAGTAGACTTCCTGCCCCCGGGGTGTGGATCGGGGGTAATTGCCCCATCTGCCCACTGGTGGGCAGAACAACGTGGGCCCCATTTATTTGCGGTGGGTGTATGGCCATACCCCCAACAACTTATTTTGAAAAAAAATCTTCACTGGTCTCTGGTGGGCTTTCTGCCCCCCTTGGGGTAGATGAGCCTACCAAAAATAAGCCAATCTGCCCCAAAAGGGGGCAGATATGGCCAACAGTAATGTGCCCCCATGGGGAGCGACCCTTGCCTTAGGGGTCACTCCCCTTGCGTGAAATTGGTGCAAAAAAATAAAAATCCCTGGTGCCTAGTGGATTCTGCCCCCCTTGGAGGCAGATCGGCCTAATAAAAATAGGAAGCTCTGCCCCCAAGGGGAGCAGAAATGGCCTAAAATAAATTTGGCCCCCAGGGGAACGACCCTCGCCTAAGAAGTCGCTCCCCATGCGTGAAATTTAAAAAAAAAATCCCTGGTGTCTAGTGGTTTCTGCCCCCCCTGGGGGCAGATTGGCCTAATAAAAATAGGCCAATTGGGGCAGAAATGGCCCAAAGATAATTTTGCCCCCAGGGGAGTGACCCTTGCCTAAGGGGTCGCTCCCCACATATAAAAAAATAAAACAAAACAAACAAAAAAATCCCTGGTGCCTAGAGGTTTCTGCCCCCCCTGGAGGCAGATCAGCCTAATTACAGTAGGCCGATCTGCCCCCAAGGGGGGCAGAAATGGCCTAAAACAAATTTGCCCCCCCCCCTCCAGGAGAGCGACCCTTGCCTAAGGGGTTGCTCCCTTCAAGAGAAACTGACAAAAAAAAATCCCTAGTGTCTAGTGGTTTCTGCCCCCCTTGGGGGCAGATTATCCTAATAGAAATAGGCTGATCTGCCCCCAAGGGGGGCAGAAACGGCCTAGAATTAATTTTGCCCCCAGGGGAGCGACCCTTACCTAAGGGATCACTCCCCAAATATAAAAAATAAAAAAAAAATACCTGGTGTCTAGGGGGGTTTCTGCCCCCACTGGGGGCAGATCAGCCTAATTGTATTAGGCTGATCTGGCCCTAGTGGTGGCAGAAACAGCCAAAAAACAAATTGCCCCCCTGGAGAGCGGCCCTTGCCCAAAGGGGCTGCTCTCCTTATCAAGTAAATAAATAAAAATAAAAACCCTGGTTTCTAGTGGCATTTCTGCTGCCCGATCGCATCGCGATCAGGCAGCAGAAATGCTCAGAGAAGCCTGAATGGAGAGGAAAGGCCTTTCCTCTCCTTTCAGGCTTCTCTGCCCCCTCCACGTGATCGGAGGAGAAATGCTTTGCATTTCTCCTCCGATCGGGCGCTGGAAGCTGAGATTCCAGCGCCAGAGGGAAGGCCTCTGATGAGGTCAGCGCGCAAAAGCGCACTGACATCATCAGACGCCACAGGGGGGTCGCGGGGGTGGAAGGGGAAGCGATTCCCCTTCCATCCCTGCCTAGGGGAGGGGTGTGCCTGGCCATCGGGGAGCGCTAGCCCGGGGGCCCATAGCAGGACGAGGTGTTCATGTCCAAGGCAGCGGGTAACCGGCGCCTTGGACGAGATCACCTCGTCCTGGGCACAGTACCGGTTACGAGGGAGGTTCATACCTCTAAAAATGCTTGGCAGATTGAATTGTTGCCTACTAAAGTCACCCTACAATGGAAGACCTGAAGACATGTTTGCTTCAGTAGTGGATGTCACAATAAGCACTGAAGTCCACTAGTGGCATTTAACTTCCAGGCCCTGGGTAGCATCTAACATCTACTAGAGATCTATGAGCAAGCTAAATATACAAATTAAGAGTATGCCAATGTAATCATGGTTAAAGGGGGGGCATAGGCACTTTACTACTACTTGGCAGGGGGAATGTACACAGAATTTTGAAGCCAGCAAAAACATATGGTCCACTAAAAGGCAACAAAATTCAGGGTGATCACTATTAGAAGAGGAAGCTAACTTGATTGCAACACATATTGGTTTTATTTCTGGCCAATCTGAAGCACAGTGAACTTTAATTCTCCAAAATAGGGTGGCTCTTGATTTTGTCTTAGCTGCCTAAGGTGGAGATGGTACAGTCATAGTTTCAGAACACCATACTTTCATACCAAATGTCTCTTCAGGCATGCAGAAGCAAATTGATCAAACACATTAAAGTGTTAAAATCTTACATAAAATTGATAATTTGATTGGTTCTGCTGGCTGGAACATTTGAACTTGGTTAAGAGTTATTCTTGAAGTTGAGGAATGAAGATTTATGAAATGGTGCTCATCCTTTTGTTGTCCGTATCTTGATCTATATTATTGTATGAGACTGTATCACCTCCATCAACAGTCTCACCAGACGCAATGGTGACTCACCATCCGAACCGCTGAAACCCATGGATAAAGATATTAGCGTAAACTGAAAATCGAATTATGGACTTTTAGGAAGTATTGGGCCAGCTATGAATTTGAAATTAAATTTTATGATCATTGATGTGTCTTAATTTGTACCTATGAATGGCTCAAAAGGGGGGAGGTCTTAAAGTGAACCATTACCTTAGTGTAACTGTAAATGCTGTAGCAATATTTTCTTGCTCATGCTAACCATGCCTAAAGGAAGTGCTGTCTATGATGGTTCAAGCGTCTCTTCAGTATCTTGGCTCTCTAGCTGTAAAAATCTTGATATCTTCTCAGCTGAAAACGTTTACACTCTTATTTCAACTGAAGGCTGTTGTTGGGACAGGCATGTCCCCTGCATTGTGTCAAGCATAAACTTCTGCCTTAAATGCTCCAACTGCAAGGATATCTGGTTCCTTTGTACCAATATTTGGTCATGGGTGAAAACAGATCCTACCTGTGCATCATGACCTAGGCCTGTCTCTTGGATTTCCATCTTGTTAGACCGGGAGGGGAAAACAAAGAACTCCCATACTGGTGATAAAGGGCTACTGCTCTTACCAAGTATTAAGTAGCACAAGTGCATTGCTGGCAGCATCCCGTTTTTGTGATAGTGATCAGTAAAGTAAATAGGCATTTTACCTGTATCACTGGATTTTCGCCTACCAGCCTCATGTAAAGTTCCACTGCTGTATACCCTTGACCTACATTGTGTTAGTATGTAGTGTGGTGCAGTGTATATGTGTTTGTGTGTGCGTGGTAACATATGTGTGCCTCTTTCTGGTACAGTACATGAATGCCTATGAGTTCCATATTGGAAACCAAAGGCCCTGGAAAGGCATATGGAGATGGAGGACCCCTCCTAGGCAGGTTTGTGGAATTCCTGCTGGGGGAACATATACACTAGAAGAAGGGAGATCCAGGTTCTCCTCTGCACTTCAATAAGGCTCTTAGATTCTGGAAAGGCCACTAGTCAGAGGGGCCTGGGCACATTGTCAGAGAGATGATTGGACTGCTAGGGGGAACATGGCAAAGGTAGGAGAATCATAAAGAGGAGACCTGGAGCCTTTCTAACCTTTTGTTAGGCATGTATCAGTGAAGATGACATCCAGGTGTGATCCTCTAGTCACTCCCATGGGGCTATCAAGATTGGAGTTGCTCCTGCTGTGACAGACTGCTCCCTGGATAAAAGGAAGGACAGAGAAATAGGCACTTAAAAGGACTTTAGGGGGTGGAAGGGGAAGGACTCGGGTGGGGGGTGGGTGAGACCCCTATCAGTGCCATGGCGGTCAGCCGGGTCATGATACCGCCGACAGTCTTGTGATGGCTGCTGGGCTGAGCTGGAGACCCATGGCAGTCGGTTCGGAGAAGTGGCAGATGACCGTGGCGGTAACCGCCATGGTCATGATTCCAATTTTTTTACCGCCAGCCTGTTGGCGGTAAGACTGCCACTTCTCCGCAAACCGCCAGGGTTGTAATGAGGGCCTAAATCTGGAAACTGATTATAACAAGCATTGGAAGAGCTAATAGGTTTTGCCTATGCAAAATGTATTGGCTTTGTCAATGTTCATATGTTAAGATCAGCAAGCACAGTGGGACTTGGAATCCTTTGAGTGGATATGGGAATGCCATTTTTTAAAGTCATTCAGACACTAAAGACATGTTATCAGGTTATAACTATATTGCAAATTGGAGCAGCAGTACAGCGGCATCTTCCTTCCTTTCAATGTAAATGATATTGGATTGCAAGACCAACAATCCCAGCATCATTATGGTCAATACATCGCACTCTGTATTCCTAACAGTCACACAAAACATTGCTTTATCCCGTTCCTTTCAAACTCCATCTGCCTACAGTGTATAGCTCCACAAACTGAATCAGCCAACCCAACAGGAGCTTACTTTGTGTATGGAAACAAACTCATTCCATCCACACTGTCTTCCATCATGTTAATAAATTCAGCCTGCGGCAAGAAAATATGGGCATGTCCACCTTGTTTCAAGGCAATAACCATCTGACCCAGTTGTATAACCATAAGGCATGTGTAAAGGAAAGCATATGTAGGTCTCCAAGTGCAGACTCCGCTGGATGCGTTCCTTAAAGATGCCATAAAGAAGACATTCATATTTTGGGATATTCATATTTTGCCACTTTTGCACTGGACACTTGTTATAATTATTTAGAATACGTTCCAGCAGAGTATGAGATCATCTCCTGTCTTTGTGTCAAATGTTTTGTACTTTTCCTTCTTAGGCACAAATACATTCCTGTTTGTTGGACTTCTTTGCTTATGCAGGGTCATCCCCAATCTTTTTGCCTCTTGCCTTCTATTTTTTCTGACCTGTTACTGTTGGCTTTTGAACTCTGAGCACTTTACCACTGCTAACCAGTGTTAAAGTGCATATGCTCTCTGTGTAAATCGTATGGTTGATTGGTTTATCCATGATTGGCATATTTGATTTACTAGTAAGTCCCTAGAAAGGTGCACTAGAGGTGCCAGGGCCTGTAAATCAAATGCTACTAGTGGGCCTGTAGCACTGGTTGTGCCACCCACATAAGTAGCTCTGTAATCATGTCTCAGACCTGCCACTGCAGTGTCTGTGTGTGTACTTTTACACTATAAATTCGACTTGGCAAGTGAACCCACTTGCCAGGCCTAAACCTTCCCTTTTCTTACATGTAAGGCACCCCTAAGGTAGGCCCTAAGTAGCCCCAAGGGCAGGGTGCAGTGTATGGATAAGGTAGGACATAAAGTAATGTGGTTTATATGTCCTGACAGTGAAATACTGCCAACTTCGTTTTTCACTGTTGCAAGGCCTGTCTCTCTCATAGGATAACATGGGGGCTACCTTTAAATATGATTAAAGTGTAGATTCCCCTAGAGAGTAGATGGACATGTGGAGTTTGGGGTCCCTGAACTCACAATTTAAAAATACATCTTTTAGTAAAGTTGATTTTAAGATTGTGCGTTTGAAAATGCCACTTTTAGAAAGTGAGCATTTTCTTGCTTAAACCATTCTGTGACTCTGCCTTGTTTGTGGATTCCCTGTCTGGGTCAGTTTGACAGTTGGGTTGTTTTTCACCTCGCACTAGACAGTGACACAAAGGGAGCTGGGGTGTAACCTGCATTTCCTGATTAGCCATCTCTGCTAGGAGGGAGGGGTGGAGTGGTCACTCTCGTCTGAAAGGACTGTGCCTGCCTCTGACAATGCAGGCTCCAACCCCCTGGTGTGTGCCTGAGGCCTTGCCTGGGCAAGGCAGGATTTCACAAGTAGGTGTGAGTCCCCTTTGAAGAAAGGTGACTTCAAAGACTAAAATGGGTATAAGAAGGGCACCCAAATCTACAGACTTTAGAAACACTTCTGGAACTAAGAGGAACCTCTGCCTGGAGAAGAGCTGATAGCTGAGGAAGAAGTGCTGCCCTGCCTGTGACTGTGCTTTGTGGAGCTTTCCTGCAGTGCTGCTTCTGCCAGAGTAAGAGGACAAAGACTGGACTTTGTGTGCCTTCCATCTTGTGAAGAAATCTCCAAGGGCTTGAGTTAGAGCTTGCCTCCTGTTGTTTGAAGTCTCAGGGACAGCAAAGACTTCTCTCTGCCGGCACCTGGAGTCTCTGGAGAGACTCATGCTCTGACAAGTGGTGCCCTATCCAGTCCCTGGGCCCTTGAAAGGAAAGCTGGTGGAATTCCAAGGAAATCGACTTCGGACGACTCCGGACCGACGCTGCTGCTGAATCCGGTAACGCCGCCTGCACCCGACGCCGTGACCTTCGCTGGAACGCGATGCTTTTCGCAGGCCCGACGCCGCAGCAGCCCCACTGAAGTCTGCAACTCCGTGGAAGTCGCCACACCATGTCGTGACCGACACCGCTCGAAGTGCACGGATTCAACCTTTCGCACAGACGCCGCGATCCCCGACTTCGCGCATCTGCTTGTGAGTGAGGGTCCTTGCTTGAACAGGGGGTAACCTGACTGTCAACCAAAGACCCCATTTCCAATACTGTTCATATCTCCATGAGTGCAACATGGGATATTTTTTCCCTATATTTATTGGATGACAATACGCACCCCTTTTGGTCTATAAAACTGAATGAAAGGAAAAACAAAACAAAAAAATCCACATACATTTCCAGTGAAATGTTGATCATACACATACTCTCAAACCCGATTTCCATTAATGCCAAACACTTAAATAAGGGCTATTAGTTTGAGTTACACCCTTTAGATTGTCGCACGCAAAGGATTATAGAGCATAATGGCACATACAGGTGTCCCCAGAACACATGCGCCATAGCCCAACTATGTAGTAGCAGAAAATTCCGCCTGTAGTTTGCAGATGAGCTCACAGAAACTGCCAGATGTACAGGGATGTTCCATGCAATCATTCCAGTTTTGGTTTTACATGTGCGGGAAACGACATGCCCTACCCTAGACATTTTCAAAGTTTATGAGATTCCAGTTCCAGAACTTAGTCGTAGTCAAGCTTGATTTTACACTTCTTCCACATTCAGGAAAGTCTCTGAACAAGCAATGAGCTCACATACGTGGAGAAAGGGACTCATTTTTAGCTAAATTACAACATAAATGGAGGTTTGGGCGGATTAATTTTAAACTAAATTACAACATACATGAAGGGACAAGCTAATATGAAGCTAAATTACAACATAGTATGAAAAGATGAAAATAGAATGAGCTCTGCTTTGCGTGTTCAAAAAGCCGTGGGCTTCACAATGTTTACCGTTGTTCCTTTCACCAAGATGTCCGCCCTGTTACCTTGTCTCGCACTACAAACATTTGGCGAATATAAGGATGCCATTTCGCACAATTCATATGCGTTTATGTCCTGCTTAAATATTACATGTATTTTCAGCCACCTCAAAAGGATTGACAACTGTGGATGCACTACAGAGATCCGGATCTACGGAATAAATTTGTTACATCAAGTTTAAAGGGAACTGTGCCTTTTGATGCCACTAGAGCTCTCAAGTTGGTGCAATCGGCCAGAGCACGGAACATGCTTTGCTGTGCATTGAAAGTTGTGTGTTTTGCAATTTTAGATAGCAAAAACCTAACCCAAAGGTATTGCAGCACTTTACATGTGCACCAGGACCCAGTATTATTTATTTCTTTTTGTGTATTTATATATTTTAGGAGGCACAGGAAGGTTTCCTGATTTGCCCAGAATCACAAGATATTGTGGCGACGCAGAGATTGGAAGCTCCGCAGTCAGCAACTTTGGCCATTACACCACATCCTCTTCGCAAGAAGGTGACGGAAGTTGGCCACATGAGAAATGGCCCACAGCTCAAAGTTTAAAGGGTGTATTGTGCCAAACTGTCTATCTGTAATGCAACTGGTGTACATTTAAAGTGTTCTGATACCTTTGGGTCGAGTTTGAGCTATCGTAAACTGTTTTTGTTTTTTTTTTTTTTAAAGAACAAATAGCGGGAGGTGATGGTAAACACAAGGGAGTGTGTGAAACAAGAGCAGGAGGAGGGAGGTGATATGGAGCACAAACATTGGCAGTGGAAAGAGGGAACACATGCAGTCATACGGAGTGCGTGAGATCAAATTTTTAAAAAAGTGCCTTGGAAGCGCGTGGCCAGTTGAAGGACAGTGGTTGTCAGCCTCTAACTGCCAGCCGGAAACAGTACTTAGTCAAAGTGCCAGGGAATAGCTAAAGCCAATGAAAGAAGAGAGGAACCCAATGACGGTCGAGGTGCTGCTGAACAGTGAGAAACATGAACATGTGAGTGACCGGCAAATCTAGGAATAGTAAGTAATGGATTTGCTGCGGGCAGGCTGTAAGTCCCTTTTAATATATTTTTTTAATTACAAAATATTTTGTAAGCACAATGCAAGCGCTGTGCAGGCAAAACCTAATAATAACACGCATTTGCAATGTAATAGGTCTCGCATTAGTTTGAGTTAGAGCTGTTGGTGTTGTAAATGCATAACTGGACTTTTCTTGCCATATAAATTTGTCAACCCTGAAGCATAATTCGGTCCTCTCTGCCACATATTTCCAATGGCCCTGCATATAACTAAAGCACTTCCATTTATCTTCTTCCTCTATCTGCATCTAAAAATCAAAATATTGCCATTTAGCATCCTAATTTAAATCTGCCATGCTAAGTAGAAGAGGGTACCACTTTCACCGCCCCCACCATCAGAGTTGCTGTCTGACTAGCTTATTGCTCAAGAGGGCAAATTAAATTGTGCAAGGTGTTAATATTTTAAGTGTTATAAAAGAGATATTACCCTTGACAGTTTATGAGATGTCACATGGTGGCAGTGATGTTCGGTGTTTGTGAATATCAGCAAAGATACCACAGAATCACAACTCACTACAAGATTTATGATCACAAGAAAGGGCTCCTGTATTTCAGCCAAAACCTGAGATCCTGAAGCCTGTGAATTAGACCTGTTTGATGGTTAAGAAATGATTTTTGAAACAAGAGGCAACTTTGATCAAAGCGGAAGGGTCCAGTTTTGAAAGAAGGTCAGTTGGATAGACATTAGGGGAGATTGAAGGTACCGCACATCCATTGGCATGACCAGATGAAGTGTCTATGGGGGGTGTTGATGGAGGATCAGTGTGAAATGGCAAATATGTTATCAGAGATGCAATCGTCAAGAAAACTATCTTGCTGATATAACAAGGAAGGACTGTTTCCCTGCTGAGTTTTTGCCACCATACCACTACCTCAATTTTTTTTTACCTTTTTGGAGTACTAAACCAACGAAAAGGGTTTTTCTTTTTAAAAAATGTCCTCTTGAAATTGCAGAGAACAAGGAGATGAAAAAACAGAGCACTGCCCAAAAGGGAGAAAGCGCCAGTGCAGCAATCTTTGCACTCTGCCTGATGTAAGGAGAGCACAGAAAATGGATGAGGATAGTCACTGATGTCCGAACAGGAAGTGAGCTCGAATGTAAACTTTTAAGAGTAACAACATGCTTTTACAAACTATTTGTTCGAGTATTCCTTTTGACTGCTGGTAATTCCCAGTCTTCTGGTAAGGAGGAAGTAAATATATCCACATCCTTCCAGAAGGACAGTTCTTCTGTGCCCATAAAAATGCACTCACGTATCCACATGCACAGATGTCTTTTTATGCACAGACTCATTCATTTTTGATTTATATAAACTAATACCTTTACTTAATAGAAAAAGGTCCGAGAGCTACATAATCATTGCAGTTTATACATAAAAATAAGAATGAAATTCAAGTAAAAATATGAACTATGTGAGGCCACTGACAGCAAAATAAACACGATGAGATGAGACCTAGTCACTATGAACCAAACATTCGCAAGTCTGAAAGGTCAACCAGACATGACAATTAGTAATTCAGGCTCGTGAAGGATTTTTAATAGACATTCAGTTTTTTGCTGGGTCTGTAAGCTTCAGTCCAGGCAGTTAGAATTGTGTAGATGTTTGTTCTGTTTTAGGAGCAATTGCGGGGTAAATGTGTAAGAATCAAACGCTATAAACAGAACATGGCACACACAGCGGTGGGGAAAAAACTGACCTGAGAGCCTACGAACGACAGTACCACCACAGGCTGCCTTTCCATCTGCTGAACACAATAAAAACCCAAAACGTAGCCCGGTAACAATGCTTAAAACATGGACCCTGCGTATGTTAATTGTAGTGGGGCGGTGCTCTCGGAGAGGGAAAAACACAGGAAATAGCATGAACTATGTTTGCCCTTCATGAATGGGGATGCTGCAAAATGGAGAAGGCTGTGAGCGGACTGAAGCCCCAGATTTAGATACAGCAGTCTTGGAATTGAGACAGTGCATGTGCACTGTCTAGAGCCGAGACCTAAAAAGGGGCACTTCTTGAGTCTCCCAAATTGTCAAACTGGAGCTGGACATCATTGTAGAGAAGAACAGCATGACTTCTACCTCTTGTGACCAGGACTGGGGACTAAGGTCCGCCAGTCTGTCTGCTGGGTGAGTGACATCACCCAGGAGAATCAGGACCACTTGCCCTGGAGCCTGGAGCACCAGCGTCTGTCTGACTTCCAAGACCAGAGGACCCTGTGAGGAAGAGAGTGCCTGGAGGGAGTGAGGTCCAGTGGGGATCCTGTTGAGTAGACCCCTGAAGTGAAATGTGGGAATTATTGGTCAAGTCAGGAGCACTGTAATGATAGGGCCGTCTAATGCTTATATCAGTGATGCTGTATGCTAGGTGAGGCTGCTGTGAAGGTATAGACCCATTTCCCTGGTGCATCACTGCGACTGAGGAGTGCAGTCGTCCTGTGCAGTACTGTGACATGAAAGGGCCGTTGCCCTGTGTGCCATTGTTCACAAACCCCTATATGGTAGATGGCGACCTCAGAGAAGGCCATCACCCTTCTGCTGCGTGCAAAAAGGAAGCGTAGCTGGTTGTGACCACTGTAACGAAAGCATCTGTTTGGCATTGGAAACATCAAGCCACCCAAGACCTGCAGCTGGAATCGGGTGGCGTTACCTCACAACCAGAGGAGCACTGTGGATTTTCAGCTGTCTTGCCTGCAGCAACAAGACTACTGCTCATTGCCTGGCATCAGCTCCGACCGCTGCCACACTCCTGGGCCTTTCATATTGCAATCCAGCAGCATCGGGTAAGACTGATCACCAGGCTTCAGAACCACAGGAGGAACTTGCTCTGACTATAACTCTACAGCACTGAGGCACTTTGCCTCTAAAAGCCATTGTGGAATGTCTAAGACTCCTACTCGCTAGTGGGACCTTGCTTTTATGTTGCATCATGTAGATGGGGAATAACCATGGTCATTAGACAGGGAAGTGGGACTCAGAATCTTGCACGGACAATGCTAGTGTGCTGGCTTTAAGAAAAATGTGTATATTATTTGCTGTGTGCTTTATATCACTTTCTGTTTGTATAGAAGTACTACCTTTTCATGAAACACGTTTCTGGCTGCACATTCATTTATTGGAGTTGCTGTGCATATGTTGGGCCTTGTGCACGTGTAACCTTACACCTACCTCTGCCCAAAAAGTGTTGAAGTACTCGATCTGTGCTACCACTGAGAATCAAGTGCTGAAGGGGTAGTACTTGTCCCAGATAATCGGTATCCATAATAGGTCAGGGCCCAGAATGTCAAGAGTAAAAGGCCACAGCCCCGGTGGTGGGGCCTCAAAAGTGAGCCTGACAACAGACTTCTTCCTGGGAGCCAGTCTATGAAATAGTATATATTTGTGCTAGGCCTTTAGCTTACCGAGTTTGTTCCACACAGTTTATGGGGATTGCCTTTCATCAACAGAGTCAGACTTTCACAGATATTATTTAAAATTTTGTTAAGAGACCCCCTCAGACTTCAATTGAGAAGTGTGCAAACTTTGTTTGATACTGTGGGTATTATAGAATTGTATCTAAACGTTCACGCTATTGATTTTGTTCTTAATTTGAAAAAGAGCAGAAGGCAATAATATTATGAATGTAATAATGACTTTTAAGTTATTTTCTTTATTTCTTTCCTCAGTTAATTTACTTTCTCTTCTGCTTTAGCATCTTCGGTAAGCTAGTTTTTTCTAGATGTTGTTTCTCTGTACCAGAATGTCTAGTTGTAAACCATGACTCTTATGTTCTACTTCAAAATGTTGTTTTAGACCATAAGGCCATACACATGTGCCAAGTCGAACAGAGATTAAATATTACATTTTATCATTAAAAACAATTTCATTTTTTGAGTAGACATTGCCCTTTATCATTTAAAATCCTAAAGATCAAAAGTAAAAAAAATAATTACATACACACAAGAAATTACATTAGAGCTTTACACTTATCAAGGAAACAAGATATGTGCATGAATTTATGGGTGTTGTCCAGGTCTAGTCTATATTCAGGCTCAAAGACCGAATGGTCACCTTCTGGAACAAAGGTTCTCAGTAAGAGCGGAGGCAGAATGACATAGCCTCACTGCATGTGCTTATATTACAGTTTAGGAGCAGAGGCAGAAGAATCTGCCTCCTTTCCTGCAGAGTATGGGAACAGAAGAGCATACGATGTACCACAGACTCTTGGCCTCCAAACTTGCATGTACAACATGAGTCTGTACCGATTAATATGTGCCTTTTTTGTTATAGGCCAACATTTGCAAGAATCCAAGACTGAATTTGAGATAAAGAGACACACACTTATTCAAAGCTCTCTGATTTTCCGCCTTAAAGAAATTTGTCTAACAACTGTATTTTTTGTGGCAGGCTTTAGTACACATTTTACCCCTGCCATCAAATAAGGGTGGGCTGAAAAGAGGTCTGGCCATTCTCCTAGCCAACAACATGCGAGGTAGTGTGGGACACACGTTTGAGTTCTCCCTATTATCAGATGGGCTGTTAGAAATGGAACCATCTATTAATTTCTATAATAAATGTTTTTATAATTCTGTGGTGAACCTCATTTATGCTTTTGGCAATGAACTGGAAGCATTTTGAAGTTATGCAAGGGCAATTTGTATATTTTGTGGGTGGAGATATTAATATCCAATGCTGTAGTTTTACTTCTGGCAGGTCCTGTGGTCTGTCAAGTGATGAGGAAGAGTGAATTGCACACTTTGTACAGTCTAGATTTGGGGAGGTCCTAAATAATATAACATTCTAATCAAGTACATTTCATTGTTGGCCTTGGATTTTTCAAGCTCGCTCATGATGAGATGGCCATCATATGTAGGCCACAGTACTCCCAGCACTATTAATGTTATACTAGTGTGCAGTAATATTAGCCTTCTTGTTAGAGATTTCCACATATCTCCTTCTTGCTTTAGTGATCCCAATCCCCTGATTGTAATGTTTGACATCTCTTTTGCAAAAGATGGGAAAACTTCTCTAGGAAAGGAGCTGACAGTTAGTTGACAGAATGGGTTGGCATTGAAATGGGATTCAACCAACAAAGAGAGATTTTTAAGTGAGCTGGTCAAGTCATGTGGAGCACAAATAGAGTTATGAACATATGTACTCCTGTCTGTCCTCCCATATTAAATCTCAGTTAACACAACCTCCGAGAGCTAAAAAAGACAGGGCTGGTTTGATAACGAATGTGGAAATATGCATAAGGCCCTCATGTCCGCCTTAAAGATTGTCCCACAGGACAAAGAGGTCCTCATCAAGTGTCAATCACTCTATAGGAGAACTTTGTTGGAAAGGAAGCAAGGGTTAAAGGATGAAGTGAGTAGGCAAGGTGATAATGGTGCATTCTGGAGAATAGTTAACAATCCATATCTATGAGAGGGCAAAAGCCCCACATTAGTGTCCAACATCTCTCCAGGTGACTGGACTTCATATTTCTCGCATATGATCTCGGGGGCAGCCTCTTGTATGGAGGATTCATCTAAACTCAAAAGAGACAGTGAGCCAGGACCTCCAGAGGGCTTAGCCATTAGGGCTGTTACCAGGGCTCTTAAGGGATGTCGGAAGAGCAAGGCCCCAGGTCCAGACGGTGTCCCACTGGATTTATTTATAGGTTGTATTGGGTTGTGGGCTCCACTTCTTACCAATGTCCTGAATGCCATAGTTAAAGTAGGCCCTCCTTCAGAAGTCTTTCATAGTCCTGATTTTCAAGAAGGGTAACAAAGCTGATCCAGTCTGATAGAGACCTATTTAGCTCTTGGATTCTTCGATAAAGGTGGCAGGGAAGATACTTTTGGATAAAGTTGAAGGGTGGGCATAGGACCACAAAGCTATCTCCACTATTTCAATATGGTTTTAGAAAGGAAATTGGTACAACCGAACAATGTCTCAATTTAGCTCTTATTTTTGATAATTATGCAGCTGCCAAGCAGGAGACTCTGTACTACTCATGTATGGATCTTTCATCCACTTTTGATGTAGTTAACTGTTCCTTGCTGTAGGATCTTTTACTTCATCTGGGGGTTGACACATGTATTATCCAATTTATTCAACAGTATTATAATGGTGAATCTACTGATTATTTTAGAGTGGGCAAGGGCATAGGACAGGGATGGAACATATTGGCTCCCTTTCTTTTGACCTAATATATCAATGGCATATGTTATGCTATGTTATGTTAATTATATTTGTACAGCGCAAACAAATCAACCCCTAGAGGGTCTCTCTATGCTAAGCACTCTATAACAGGATGGAAGTACCAGAAGGAATTAAAAGAGCCAGGTTTCAACAAATTTCTTGAAGCAAGCAAAATCCAAGCATGCGTGGATGTGCAAAGGAAGCTTGTTCCAATGATGGGTAGCCAAGTAAGAAAATAATCTGTCCCCATATCTGGCAGTATAAATACGGTTGAGATGAAGTAAAAATTATCCATTGGATCTAAGATTGTGCGGGGTGCAAAAAACTGTAACTTCTTCTGTAGATGAAGCCGACCATTTCCTAAGAGGGACTTGTGTGCAAGGCAAAGAAGTTTAAACAGGGAGCACTTTTTTATCGGAAGCCAATGCAAGAGTTTCAATGTGGGCTCTGATGGACAGTGTGATGGAAAATTGCAAATCAGTTGGGCAGCTTTATTTTATACTACTTGGAGCTTGGCTAAAAAAGTTTTATTTGCTGCAACCATGAGAGTGTTTCCATAGTCTAAGCAACATATAATAAGTGCCTGAGTGATGGATTTTCTGGACTGGAATGGCAGCCATTGAAAGGCTTTTCTGAGCAGACATATAATTCCAAAACTGGACAAAAGAGGGAATGTTCTTGTTCTTTTATAGAAAGAGCATCATCTGTCAGTATGCCCTGATTTTAGACTATGTTTTGGGGGTTGCGGCTGGCCCCAGTTCCAGTGGCAACCAGTCATCAAGGGGAAGATTTTCCGAAGAGCAAGATTTCAGTCTTTCCTGTAATAAGTTGAAGGCAATTAGACAACATCCATAGGGCTATTTTTGGCATACAATTCCTGAAACTGATCTTCGTGGATTCAGGATTTTTCCCCATGGTAATAATAAGATGTGTGTCATCCACATATATGATGAGTTCGAACCGGCAAGATCTTAGCACTTGAGCTATGGGGGGGGGGGCATTCATATATTAAAAGAAGTGGAACTCAAAGATGAGATGCAGTACTCCCTATCCAGGGTCATAGTTTGAGAAATAAAAAGATCTAGCTGCACCAAATCGGTCTAGTCTCTTAAAAGGTTTTATCGCCATCCCAGTGCTTTTCCACTGACACCAATTTCCTCCAGTATATGGGCTAGGATAGTGTAGGAAAGTACCATCTTGCCTGGCATGTTACCCCCATTTTTCACTGTATATATGTTGTTTTAGTTGTATGTGTCACTGGGACCCTGCCAGCCAGGGCCCCAGTGCTCATAAGTGTGCCCTGTAGGTGTTACCTGTGTTATGATTAACTGTCTCACTGAGGCTCTGCTATCCAGAACCTCAGTGGTTATGCTCTCTCATTTCTTTCAATTTGTCACTAACAGGCTAGTGACCAATTTTACCAATTTACATTGGCTTACTGGAACACCCTTATAATTCCCTAGTATATGGTACTGAGGTACCCAGGGTATTGGGGTTCCAGGAGATCCCTATGGGCTGCAGCATTTCTTTTGCCACCCATAAGGAGCTCTGACAATTCTTACACAGGCCTGCCACTGCAGCCTGAGTGAAATAACGTCCACGTTATTTCACAGCCATTTTACACTGCACTTAAGTAACTTATAAGTCACCTATATGTCTAACCTTTACCTGGTAAAGGTTGGGTGCTAAGTTACTTAGTGTGTGGGCACCCTGGCACTAGCCAAGGTGCCCCCACATTGTTCAGGGCCAATTCCCCGGACTTTGTGGGTGCGGGGACACCATTACATGCGTGCACTACATATAGGTCACTACCTATATGTAGCTTCACAATGGTAACTCCGAATATGGCCATGTAACATGTCTAAGATCATGGAATTGCCCCCTCTATGCCATCCTGGCATTGTTGGTGCAATCCCATGATCCCACGGGTCTCTAGCACAGACCCTGGCACTGCCAAACTGCCTTTCCTGGGGTTTCACTGCAGCTGCTGCTGCTGCCAACCCCTCAGACAGGTTTCTGCCCTCCTGGGGTCAAGCCAGGCTTGGCCCAGGATGGCAGAACAAAGGACTTCCTCTGAGAGAGGGTGTTACACCCTCTCCCTTTGGAAAATGGTGTGAAGGCAGGGGAGGAGTAGCCTCCCCCAGCCTCTGGAAATGCTTTCATGGGCACACATGGTGCCCATTTCTGCATAAGCCAGTCTACACCGGTTCAGGGACCCCTCAGCCCTGCTCTGGCGCGAAACTGGACAAAGGGAAGGGGAGTGACCACTCCCCTGACCTGCACCTCCCCTGGGAGGTGCCCAGAGCTCCTCCAGTGTGCTCCAGACCTCTGCCATCTTGGAAACAGAGGTGCTGCTGGCACACTGGACTGCTCTGAGTGGCCAGGGCCAGCAGGTGACGTCAGAGACTCCTTCTGATAGGCTCCTTCAGGTGTTGCTAGCCTATCTTCTCTCCTAAGTAGCCAAACCCTCTTTTCTGGCTATTTAGGGTCTCTGCTTTGGGGATTTCCTTAGATAACGAATGCAAGAGCTCATCCGAGTTCCTCTGCATCTCTCTCTTCACCTTCTGCCAAGGAATCGACTGCTGACCGAGCTGGAAGCCTGCAAAACTGCAACAAAGTAGCGAAGACGACTACTGCAACTCTGTAACGCTGATCCTGCCGCCTTCTCGACTGTTTTCCTGGTGGTGCATGCTGTGGGGGTAGTCTTCCTCCTCTCTGCACTAGAAGCTCCGAAGAAATCTCCCGTGGGTCAACAGAATCGTCCCCCTGCAACCGCAGGCACCAAAGAACTGCATCACCGGTACCCTGGGTCTCCTCTCAGCACGACGAGCGAGGTCCCTTGAATCCAGCAACTCTGTCCAAGTGACTCCCACAGTCCGGTGACTCTTCAGTCCAAGTTTGGTGGAGGTAAGTCCTTGCCTCCCCACGCCAGACTGCATTGATGGGAACTGCGACTTTTGCAGCTACTTCGGCCTCTGTGCACTTCCGGCGGAAATCCTTTGTGCACAGTCCAGCCTAGGTCCACGGCACTCTAACCTGCATTGCACGACCTCCTAAGTTGTCCTCCGGCGGCGTGGGACTCCTTTGTGCAACTTCGGGTGAGCACCGTTTCACTCTACGTCGCAGTGCCTGTTCTGGCACTTCTGCGGATGCTGCCTGCTTTTGAGAGGGCTCTTTGTCTTGCTCGACGCCCCTTCTGTTCCCAGACGCAATTGGCGACATCTTGGTCCCTCCTGGGCCACAGCAGCATCCAAAAACCCTAACCGCACGATTTGCAGCTAGCAAGGCTTGTTGGCAGTCTTTCTTCAGGAAAATACTTCTGCACGACTCTCCACGGCGTAGGGGATCCACCCTCCAAAGGGGAAGTCTCTTGCCCTTGTCGTTCCTGCAGAACCTTCAGCTTCTACTGTCCAGTAGCAGCTTCTTTGCATCCACAGCTGGCATTTCCTGGGCATCTGCCCATCTCCGACTTGCTTGTGACTTTTGGACTTGGTCCCCTTGTTCCACAGGTACCCTCGACTGGAAATCCATTGTTTTTGCATTGCTGGTTTGTGTCTTTCCTGCAGAATTCCCCTATCACGACTTCTATGTCCTTTGGGGAACTTTAGTGCACTTTGCACTCACTTTTCAGGGTCTTGGGGTGGGCTATTTTTCTAACCCTAACTGTTTTCTTACAGTCCCAGCGACCCTCTACAAGGTCACATAGGTTTGGGGTCAATTCGTGGTTCGCATTCCACTTTTGGAGTATATGGTTTGTGTTGCCCCTATCCCTATGTGTCCCCATTGCATCCTATTGTAACTATACATTGTTTGCACTGTTTTCTAATACTATTACTGCATATTTTAGTATTGTGTACATATATCTTGTGTATATTTGCTATCCTCATAATGAGGGTACTCACTGAGATACTTTTGGCATATTGTCATAAAAATAAAGTACCTTTATTTTTAGTATATCTGTGTATTGTGTTTTCTTATGATATTGTGCATATGACACTAGTGGTACTGTAGGAGCTTCACTCGTCTCCTAGTTCAGCCTAAGCTGCTCTGCTAAGCTACCATTATCTATCAGCCTAAGCTGCTAGACACCCTATACACTAATAAGGGATACCTGGGCCTGGTGCAAGGTGTAAGTACCCCTTGGTACTCACTACAAGCCAGTCCAGCCTCCTACATTGGTTGTGCAGTGGTGGGATAAGTGCTCTGTAACTACTTACCACTTTTGTCATTGTACTTTTCATAAGAGAAAAATATACAAAACAAGTTCAGTGTATGTACACCTAACCAAAAAGTTTTGCATTTCTTTTCTCACTTCTTTTCTAAAGTGCTGAAAAGTACTTCTAAACTTTCAAAAAGTTCTTAAAAAGTTTAAAAAGTTTTTTTCTGTCTTTCTAAAAGTTCTGACAAACTTTTTGTTCCCTTTTCTGTCACTAAAACACTTTCTAAAATGTCTGGCACAGGCCAAACTATTGATCTGTCCAAACTTGCTTATGATCACCTTAGCTGGAAAGGAGCAAGGAGTCTCTGCATAGAAAGAGGTTTAAGTGTAGGGAAGAATCCCCCCAGAGAACTATTGGTTAACATGCTTATAGAACAGGATAAGGCTAGAGGTGCCCCATCTGTTGAAAAAGTAGCTAATGGTTCACAATCTGATCCAGGGACACCCCTAGAAAAAGAGTCAGGAAAGAAACTTCCTAGCCTGCCCATTACAAGACAGCCTAGCATAGTTGGTACTGATGTAGAGTCACACCATACTGATAGTGTTGTCTCACACCATAGCAAGAGTATTCCTTCACATCATAGTAGAAGTGATGTTTCTGTTAACCAAGCTGTTAGGATGCCCTCTGTAAGGGATGGGTCTCCTTCTGTACATTCTCACCATACTTCTGTTTCAAGGAATGTCCCACCCACCCACCCTGATGACAGAGTGTTAGAAAGGGAGCTCAATAGATTGAGAGTGGAACAAACCAGACTGAAGCTCAAGAAGCAACAGCTGGATTTGGATAGACAGTCCTTAGAAGTGGAAAGGGAAAGACAGAAATTGGGTTTAAAAACCCATGGTGGCAGCAGCAGTATTCCCCATAGTCATCCTGCAAAAGAGCATGATTCAAGGAATCTGCACAAAGATAGTTCCCCCTTATAAGGAGGGGGGTGACATTAACAAGTGGTTTGCTGCACTTGAGAGGGCCTGTGTTGTACAGGATGTCCCTCAAAGGCAGTGGGCTGCTATCCTATGGCTATCATTTAGTGGAAAGGGTAGGGATAGGCTCCTTACTGTGAAAGAAAGTGATGCCAATAATTTTACAGTTCTTAAGAATGCACTCCTGGATGGTTATGGCCTAACCACTGAACAGTACAGGATGAAGTTCAGAGAGACCAAAAAGGAGTCTTCACAAGACTGGGTTGATTTTGTTGACCATTCAGTGAAGGCCTTGGAGGGGTGGTTACATGGCAGTAAAGTTACTGATTATGAAAGCCTGTATAACTTGATCCTGAGAGAGCATATTCTTAATAATTATGTGTCTGATTTGTTGCACCAGTACCTGGTAGACTCTGATCTGACCTCTCCCCAAGAATTGGGAAAGAAGGCAGACAAATGGGTCAGAACAAGGGTGAACAGAAAAGTTCATACAGGGGGTGACAAAGATGGCAATAAGAAGAAGGATGGTAAGTCTTCTGACAAGGGTGGGGACAAATCTAAAAATGAGTCTTCATCAGGCCCACAAAAACACTCTGGTGGGGGTGGTGGGCCCAAATCCTCTTCTAATCAAAACAAAGAAAAGAAACCATGGTGCTATTTATGTAAAATAAAAGGCCATTGGACAACAGATCCCAGTTGTCCAAAGAAAAGCACCAAGCCTCCTACCACTACAACCCCTACTGCTACACCTAGTGTCCCTACTAATAGCAGTGGTGGTGGGAGCAAACCTACTAATAGCCAATCCAAGGGAGTAGCTGGGCTCACTTTTGGTAACTTAGTTGGGGTTGGTCTTGTTAGGGAGACCACAGAGGCTGTGTTAGTCTCTGAGGGGGCTATTGATTTAGCCACCTTAGTTGCTTGTCCCCTTAACATGGATAAGTACAAGCAACTACCCCTAATAAATGGTGTTGAGGTTCAGGCCTACAGGGACACTGGTGCCAGTGTTACAATGGTAATAGAGAAACTGGTCCACCCTGAACAACACCTACTTGGTCACCAGTACTGTTAGACTTTTCATCCTTGGCGTGGTCTCCCTTAACTTTTTGCCTCTGTTCCCCAGGTTGTTGATGTGTGCTGGACTCTGATTTTGCTGTTTTTGTTACTCTGGGCACTTTACCACTGCTAACCAGTGCTAAAGTGCAAGTGCTCCTGTTTAAATTATATGTAAGTGGTTCATCCATGATTGGCATATTTGAATTACTAGTAAGTCCCTAGTAATGTGCACTAGAGGTGCCAGGGCCTGTAAATCAAATGCTACTAGTGGGCCTGCAGCACTGGTTGTGCCACCCACATAAGTAGCTCTGTAATCATGTCTCAGACCTGCCACTGCAGTGTCTGTATGTGTATTCTTACACTGTAAATTCGACTTGGCAAGTGTACCCACTTGCCAGGCCTAAACCTTCCCTTTCCTTACATGTAAGGCACCCCTAAGGTATGCCCTAGGTAGCCCCAAGGGCAGGGTGCAGTGTATGGATAAGGTAGGACATATAGTAATGTGGTTTATATGTCCTGACAGTGAAATACTGCCATATTTCGTTTTCACTGTTGCAAGGTCTGTCTCTCTCATAGGATAATATGGGGGCTACCTTTAAATATGATTAAAGTGTAGATTCCCCTAGAGAAGAGATGGACAGGTGGAGTTTGGGATCCCTGAACTCACAATTTAAAAATGCATCTTTTAGTAAAGTTGATTTTGAGATTGTGAGTTTGGAAATGCCACTTTTAGAAAGTGAGCATTTTCTTGCTTAAACCATTCTGTGACTCTGCCTTGTTTGTGGATTCCCTGTCTGGGTCAGTTTGACAGTTGGGTTGTTTTTCACCTCACACCAGACAGTGACACAAAGGGAGCTGGGGTGTGATCTGCATTTCCTGATTAGCCATCGCTGCTAGGAGGGAGGGGTGGAGTGGTCACTCTCATCTGAAAGGACTGTGCCTGCCTCTGACAATGCTGTCTCCAGCCCCCTGGTGTGTGTCTGAGGCCTTGCCTGGGCAAGGCAGGATTTCACAAGAAGGTGTGAGTCCCCTTTGAAGGAAGGTGACTTCAAAGACTAAAATGGGTATAAGAAGGGCACCCAAACTTACAAACTTCAGAAACACTTCTGGAATCAAGAGGAACCTCTGCCTGGAGAAGAGCTGATCGCTGAGGAACAAGTGCTGCCCTGCCTGTGACTGTGCTTTGTGGAGCTTTCCTGCAGTGCTGCTTCTGCCTGAGTAAGAGGGCAAAGACTGGACTTTGTGTGCCTTCCATCTTGAAGAAGAAATCTCCAAGGGCTTGATGTAGAGCTTGCCTCCTGTTGTTGAAGTCTCAGGGATAGCAAAGACTTCTTCCTGCCAGCACCTGGAGTCTCTGGAGAGACCCCTACTCTGCTCTGTGGTGCCCTTCCAGTTCCTGGGACCCTGAAAGGAGAGGCTGGCAGCCTAAGGACAAAAATACACGCACCGAGCGCCGTGCGGAGAAAAGATCGACGCGAATCCGATCGCGGCTGAGAAAACGACGCGACGCCGGCTCCGCAGCTGAGAAACGACGCCGCAGGAAACGCGACCGGAGAATCGACGCCCGGAGCAGGAGAAACGACGCGCAGCATCGCTGACGAAGGCTGAGAGATCGCAACCAGCGCCGCGGGACTTTCGGACCGTCGCGTGGCTGGCTTTTTCGACGCGCCTCGCCGTGCCGAGCTGTTTTCGACGCATATACCCGTGCAGGGCTATTTTCGACGCACACCGCCCGTGCGGGGTTATTTTTGCCGCAAACCAGGTACATTTTCACGCTAGCAGCGCTAGTGTGGTGTTACAACTACCTAAAGACTCTTTTTATTTTAAACCTTTAAAAAATCATAACTTGACTTGTGTATGTTGGATTTTTGTCGTTTTGGTCTTGTTTTGTCTAGATAAATATTTCCTATTTTTCTAAACTGGTGTTGTGTCATTTTGTAGTGTTTTCATTAAGTTACTGTGTGTGTTGGTACAAATACTTTACGCCCAGCACTCTGAGGTTAAGCCTACTGCTCTGCCAAGCTACCAAGGGGGTAAGCAGGGGTTAGCTGAGGGTGATTCTCTTTTATCCTAACTAGAGTGAGGGTCCTTGCTTGAACAGGGGGTAACCTGACTGTCAACCAAAGACCCCATTTCTAACATTGGTGACCAGCGGTCGGGATTTGGACTTGTATTTGTACTTGACATACAGTAATTAAGTGTACACTACTGTTTTGATCTCAGACCACTACGTGACCACATACTACTAGTCTTGTGATTTTTGTTTTTTACTTGGACTGTTTTTCTCTGCATTCAGTTTCTTTTTTTTCGCTGATCCCGGGATTGACCTTGCTGAAACTTCATTTGAGAACTTGCTTTTCTGTTTTGGGAACTGTGCATATTTTTTTAACCTCTCATCATGTCTCAGTCTGGAGATGCCCTAGCTGAAGCTGCTTTTGACTTGGAGAAATTGGAGAGCTACAAGGTGGCTCAGTTGAAGCAGTTTTGTAGTAATGTTGGCTGTCCCATTAAGAGCTCATCCAAGAAGGATGAGCTGCAAAAGGCGCTGAGGGCCTGGGTGACAGCCAAAGCAGCTGAGGGGCACACAGATGAGGAACCAGAGGGGGAAGAGGAGTTGCAAGTCACTCACACTGATGTAGTGGGTGGGCCTGCTATGTCTCAGGGGAGAATCTCTAGGGCAAGTAGCAGTGTATCCTCCAAGGGTCTGACACCTGAAGAGTTGCAGGACAGACAGGCAGAAAGGGAGTACCAATTGGAGCAGAGAAGGCTAGCCCTTGAGGAGAAGAAGATAACAATGGCTCATGAGCTTAGCTTGAAAGAGATAGATCATAGAAACCAGTCCAGTAGGGATGGTGGCAGCAATTCTACAGTGCAGCCTGAGAGAAGGGTACACATCCCAAAAGACCTTGTGAGGGATTATAAAAGGGAGGATGATATCTACTTGTGGTTCAAGGGTTATGAGTCAGCTCTCCACATGAACCTGGTCCCTGAAGCTCATTGGGGGGCAGCCCTGTGGAAGCATTTTGAGGCAGAGGGGAGGGACACACTGACGGCCTTAGGGGATGCTCAGAGTCTCACCTACCCTGCCATGAAGGAGGCCTTACTTACCAGGTATGGTCTCACCCCTGAGCAGTACAAAGAGAAGTTTAGATCCTACAAGAGAAAGGAATCCCAAACATGGTTGGAATGTGTTGATTCTTGTTGCAGGTCACTGGATGGTTGGGTGAAGGGCAGTAAGGTAAACACGTATGAGGGGCTTTACAATTTAATTGCTTGGGAGCACTTGTACAGTTTATGTTTTCCAGAGCTGCGCCAGCACCTCATTGACAGCAAGCTGACTGACCCCAGGAAGCTTGCACAGGAAGCGGACCGCTGGGAGAGCACCAGGGTCCAAAAGAGGTATGGGGGAGACCACGCCAAGGGTGGGCAGGGTCCCTCTCAGAAGAAAGGGGGGGGTAAGGGCAAACAGGATGAGTTCTCTAAAGGGCCCCAAACTGATTCCCAGGGTAAGGATTCCCAACCCCCCAGTGAAAAGAGGCCATGGTTCTCCAAAGGGAAGCCAATGGCAGGTGGTCCCCTACGTAAGTGCTATTCATGTGACCAGGTGGGTCATGTGAGGGGGGACCCCAAATGCCCCAAAAGTACACCGGCACCCACTGGTGCACCGTCCCAGGGTTTGGCCAGTGTAGCGCTTGGGGAGGAGTTGGTTTCAGGTGGGTGGGAACCAGCAGAAATGACCCTTGTCTCACTAGGGGACAGTGAGATGGTCCAGAGAAACCTAGTGCCTGATAACACTAAGAAGTACAGGCAATGGGTGACCATCAATGGACAGAGGGTGGAGGCTCTGAGAGACACAGGAGCCAGTGTGACTACAGTGAGGAGTCACCTGGTGTCTGAAGAGCAGATTGATCCCCGGGTACTTCACCAAGTGGTTGCAGTAGACAACTCTGAGCGCCTCTGCAGAGTGGCGCAGGTTCCCTTTGAATGGGGGGGGGTCTCAGGTTCCTGGAAAGTAGCTGTGAGTCCAACCATGCCTGTTGATTGTTTGCTAGGCAACGACCTGGAGGATTCCCCTTGGAAGGAGGTGGAACACAGGTCTCACTTGGAGATGTTGGGTCTGCCTGGGTGGGTATGCGTATCCACCCGGTCTATGGCAGCCAATCAGGGTAGTCAAGGGCCCCTGGAGCCTGAAACAGTGGCCCAGGGGACCACCAAGAAGAGGAAAGGCAGGAGGCGCGGGAAACCCGCCCCAGGAGTTCCCACGGTCCGGGAGGAGGCAGAGCCTGAGGGTGATGCCCCGGAACCTACAGGGGAACAGGTGGCTGAACTGGGGGAGGTCCCTGAGCTGTCGCAGTGGCAGCAGGAAGGGGGACCCACCAGGGAAGTATTCTGCACAGCGCAGAAGGAATGCCCTACTCTTGAGGGACTGCGGCAGCAGGCTGCAGCCCAGGCGGCTGGCGGGGCGCCAGGTACTCACCTGATTTATTGGGAGGATGGCCTCCTGTATAGTGAGCCTAAGGTTCCTGAGCCGGGGTCAGCTCGTATGCTGGTGGTACCCCAGGGCTTCAGGACCTTCCTACTGGGTTTGGCTCATGATGTGCCTTTGGCAGGACATCTAGGGCAGGACAAGACCTATAAGAGGCTTGTCTCCCACTTTTACTGGCCCTTGATGAACAAGCAGTCAGCTGCTTATTGTAGATCTTGTCAGACTTGTCAGGCAAGTGGCAAGAGTGGGGGGAAATGCAAAGCTCCCCTCCAACCTTTACCGGTAGTCAGTACTCCCTTTGAAAGGGTAGGAATTGACATTGTGGGGCCTCTGGATCCCAAGACGGCCCTGGGCAACAGGTTCATCCTGGTCTTGGTGGACCATGCCACACGGTACCCAGAAGCTATTCCTCTAAGGACGGTCACCGCCCCCGTGGTGGGACGTGCCTTGATGGGGGTTTTTACCCGCATGGGGTTCCCCAAGGAGGTAGTATCTGATAGGGGTACAAACTTCATATCCACTTATATGAAGTCTCTGTGGAAGGTGTGTGGGGTAACCTACAAGTTCACCACCCCTTACCACCCCCAAAGTAATGGTCTGGTTGAGAGATTCAACCGCACCTTGAAAGGCATGATTCAGGGCCTGTCAGAGCCCTTGAGGCGTAAGTGGGACGT
The DNA here is from genome assembly GCF_031143425.1 of Pleurodeles waltl. Lineage (NCBI taxonomy): Eukaryota > Metazoa > Chordata > Amphibia > Caudata > Salamandridae > Pleurodeles > Pleurodeles waltl. Next base: position 1,015,800,736 of record NC_090442.1, read on the forward strand.
CCTCTTGCCATGCCTTCTGTTCGCTTACAGGGAGGTGCCTCAAAAGGGACTTGGCTTTAGCCCCTTTGAGCTCATCTATGGCCACCCTGTGAGGGGACCGCTCAGTCTGGTGAAGGAGGCTTTGGAGAAAGCTCCTAGTAAACCACCCCAGGATGTATTTAGCTACATGCTGGCACTAAGAAACCAGACTGCCCGCTTCAGGCGTCTCGCTCAGGAGAACCTGGAAGCAAGCCAGGAGGACATGAAACGGTGGTACGACCAGAATGCCACTCTGGTTGAGTTTCAGCCTGGACAAAAAGTGTGGGTCATGGCACCAGTAGAGCCTAGGGCTCTCCAAGATAAGTGGACTGGGCCTTTTGAGGTGGTGGAAAGAAAGAGCGAGGTCACCTATCTGGTAGACTTGCAATCCCCCAGGAACCCCTTGAGGGTCCTACATGTCAACCGCCTCAAACCCCACTTTGAGCGAACTGAGCTATCCATGCTCCTAGCGACAGATGACGGGGTGGAGGAAGAGAGTGAGCCTCTTCCTGACCTCCTGTCTGCAGGAGAGAAAGATGGGTCTGTGGAGGGAGTGATCCTCTCCCCCTCCCTGACTGAGGAACAGCAGAGGGACTGTCGCCACGTGCTGGGACAGTTCGCCTCACTGTTTTCCCTGATCCCAGGAGTCACACACCTGTGCACACATGATGTGGACACTGGGGACAGTACACCTGTTAAACATAAGGTTTACAGGGTGACTGACAGGGTGAGGGCTTGCATTAAGGAGGAAGTCTCCAAAATGTTAGCCCTAAGGGTTATTGAGCACTCCAGCAGTCCTTGGGCCAGCCCAGTGGTCTTGGTCCCAAAGGCTACTGCTCCTGGTGCCACTCCAGAACTTAGGTTCTGTGTGGACTACCGGGGTCTCAATGCGGTCAGCAAGACTGACGCACACCCCATCCCCCGAGCTGATGAGCTCATTGATCGGTTAGGAGCTGCCAAGTACCTCAGTACGTTTGATTTAACATCTGGGTACTGGCAGATTGCCTTAACTGAAGGGGCAAAGGAGAGGTCAGCATTCTCTACCCCCGATGGGCACTTCCACTTCAATGTGATGCCCTTTGGGATGAAGAATGCCCCTGCCACCTTTCAGAGGTTGGTCAACCAGGTGTTGGCAGGACTGGATGAGTTCAGTGCCGCCTACCTGGATGACATTGCTGTGTTTAGTTCCACATGGGAGGAACACCTGCAACACCTCTGGAGAGTGTTAGAGGCCCTGCAGAAGGCAGGCCTCACTATTAAGGCGAGCAAGTGCCAAATAGGGCAGGGTTCTGTTGTGTACTTAGGACACCAGGTGGGGAGTGGCCAGGTGGCACCCCTACAGCCTAAGATTGACACGATTCTGGCTTGGGAGCCTCCCAAGACCCAGACTGAAGTGAGAGCCTTTTTAGGTCTCACAGGATACTATAGGAGGTTCGTTAAGGGATATGGTACCATTGTTACCCCCTTAACTGAGTTGACTTCTAAGAAGCAACCCAAGAAAGTGATCTGGACAGAGGCTTGCCAGAACGCTTTTGATGCCCTGAAGGCTGCCATGTGCACAGCACCTGTGCTGAAGGCACCTGACTACTCCACGGAGTTTGTTGTACAGACAGACGCCTCAGAGCATGGTATTGGAGCAGTACTCTCACAGCTGAATGAAGAGGGCCTAGATCAACCCGTAGCCTTCATTAGCAGGAGGTTACTACCCAGGGAACGTAGGTGGAGTGCCATAGAACGTGAAGCGTTTGCTGTGGTCTGGGCACTGAAGAAGCTAAGACCCTACTTGTTTGGGACTCACTTCCGAGTTCAGACCGACCACAGACCCCTCAGATGGTTAATGCAGATGAGGGGTGAGAACCCAAAACTGTTGAGGTGGTCCATTTCCCTACAGGGGATGGACTTTACGGTGGAACATCGACCCGGTACAGAACACGCCAATGCTGATGGTCTGTCCAGGTTCTTCCGCCTTAGTGATGAGAACTCCCATGAGGTTGGGTAGTTGCTCCCCACTTTTAGCTGGGGGGGACACGTGTTAGACTTTTCATCCTTGGCGTGGTCTCCCTTAACTTTTTGCCTCTGTTCCCCAGGTTGTTGATGTGTGCTGGACTCTGATTTTGCTGTTTTTGTTACTCTGGGCACTTTACCACTGCTAACCAGTGCTAAAGTGCAAGTGCTCCTGTTTAAATTATATGTAAGTGGTTCATCCATGATTGGCATATTTGAATTACTAGTAAGTCCCTAGTAATGTGCACTAGAGGTGCCAGGGCCTGTAAATCAAATGCTACTAGTGGGCCTGCAGCACTGGTTGTGCCACCCACATAAGTAGCTCTGTAATCATGTCTCAGACCTGCCACTGCAGTGTCTGTATGTGTATTCTTACACTGTAAATTCGACTTGGCAAGTGTACCCACTTGCCAGGCCTAAACCTTCCCTTTCCTTACATGTAAGGCACCCCTAAGGTATGCCCTAGGTAGCCCCAAGGGCAGGGTGCAGTGTATGGATAAGGTAGGACATATAGTAATGTGGTTTATATGTCCTGACAGTGAAATACTGCCAATTTCGTTTTCACTGTTGCAAGGTCTGTCTCTCTCATAGGATAATATGGGGGCTACCTTTAAATATGATTAAAGTGTAGATTCCCCTAGAGAAGAGATGGACAGGTGGAGTTTGGGATCCCTGAACTCACAATTTAAAAATGCATCTTTTAGTAAAGTTGATTTTGAGATTGTGAGTTTGGAAATGCCACTTTTAGAAAGTGAGCATTTTCTTGCTTAAACCATTCTGTGACTCTGCCTTGTTTGTGGATTCCCTGTCTGGGTCAGTTTGACAGTTGGGTTGTTTTTCACCTCACACCAGACAGTGACACAAAGGGAGCTGGGGTGTGATCTGCATTTCCTGATTAGCCATCGCTGCTAGGAGGGAGGGGTGGAGTGGTCACTCTCATCTGAAAGGACTGTGCCTGCCTCTGACAATGCTGTCTCCAGCCCCCTGGTGTGTGTCTGAGGCCTTGCCTGGGCAAGGCAGGATTTCACAAGAAGGTGTGAGTCCCCTTTGAAGGAAGGTGACTTCAAAGACTAAAATGGGTATAAGAAGGGCACCCAAACTTACAAACTTCAGAAACACTTCTGGAATCAAGAGGAACCTCTGCCTGGAGAAGAGCTGATCGCTGAGGAACAAGTGCTGCCCTGCCTGTGACTGTGCTTTGTGGAGCTTTCCTGCAGTGCTGCTTCTGCCTGAGTAAGAGGGCAAAGACTGGACTTTGTGTGCCTTCCATCTTGAAGAAGAAATCTCCAAGGGCTTGATGTAGAGCTTGCCTCCTGTTGTTGAAGTCTCAGGGATAGCAAAGACTTCTTCCTGCCAGCACCTGGAGTCTCTGGAGAGACCCCTACTCTGCTCTGTGGTGCCCTTCCAGTTCCTGGGACCCTGAAAGGAGAGGCTGGCAGCCTAAGGACAAAAATACACGCACCGAGCGCCGTGCGGAGAAAAGATCGACGCGAATCCGATCGCGGCTGAGAAAACGACGCGACGCCGGCTCCGCAGCTGAGAAACGACGCCGCAGGAAACGCGACCGGAGAATCGACGCCCGGAGCAGGAGAAACGACGCGCAGCATCGCTGACGAAGGCTGAGAGATCGCAACCAGCGCCGCGGGACTTTCGGACCGTCGCGTGGCTGGCTTTTTCGACGCGCCTCGCCGTGCCGAGCTGTTTTCGACGCATATACCCGTGCAGGGCTATTTTCGACGCACACCGCCCGTGCGGGGTTATTTTTGCCGCAAACCAGGTACATTTTCACGCTAGCAGCGCTAGTGTGGTGTTACAACTACCTAAAGACTCTTTTTATTTTAAACCTTTAAAAAATCATAACTTGACTTGTGTATGTTGGATTTTTGTCGTTTTGGTCTTGTTTTGTCTAGATAAATATTTCCTATTTTTCTAAACTGGTGTTGTGTCATTTTGTAGTGTTTTCATTAAGTTACTGTGTGTGTTGGTACAAATACTTTACGCCCAGCACTCTGAGGTTAAGCCTACTGCTCTGCCAAGCTACCAAGGGGGTAAGCAGGGGTTAGCTGAGGGTGATTCTCTTTTATCCTAACTAGAGTGAGGGTCCTTGCTTGAACAGGGGGTAACCTGACTGTCAACCAAAGACCCCATTTCTAACAAGTACCAAGTAACCGATGCTCACAACAACACACTTAGCCACCCCATGGCTGTTGTAAATCTCAACTGGGGGGGTTACTGGTCCAAAGAAAGTTGTGGTTGCCTCAGATTTACCTGTAGACTGTCTACTTGGAAATGATTTAGAGACATCAGCTTGGTCAGATGTGGAGTTGGAGGCCCATGCAGCAATGCTGGGCATTCCTGGGCATATTTTTGCTTTGACAAGGGCTCAGGCCAAAAAGCAAAAAGGACAGGGTGACTTGGATCCTGGATATGACCAAGTGCTCCCTAAAGCTAGGGGTAGCAAAGGTAAATCAGTACCTACTATCCCTCCCTCTACAGTGGATTCTACTTCTGAGGAAGAAGAATTCTCACCCTGTGCAGAACCTACACCAGAGGAGCTGGAAGCAGACACTGCTGAGCTTTTGGGTGAAGGGGGGCCTGCCAGGGAGGAGCTGAGTGTGGCACAGCAGACCTGTCCCACACTAGAGGGTCTAAGACAGCAAGTTGTCAAACAAGCTAATGGGGATGTCAGTGACTCTCACAGAGTTTACTGGGAGGACAATCTCTTGTACACTGAAGCAAGGGATCCTAAACCTGGAACTGCCAGGAGGTTAGTGATTCCTCAGGAGTACAGAAAGTTCCTCCTAACTCTAGCCCACGACATTCCCCTAGCTGGACATTTGGGACAAATGAAAACTTGAGACAGACTTGTTCCCTTGTTTCATTGGCCTAGAATGTCAGAGGACACAAAAGAATTTTGCAAGTCCAGTGAAACCTGTCAAGCCAGTGGCAAGACAGGTGGCACTCCAAAGGCACCCCTTATTCCACTGCCTGTGGTTGGGGTTCCCTTTGAAAGGGTAGGGGTTGACATAGTTGGCCCCCTTGACCCTCCTACTGCTTCAGGCAATAGGTTTATCTTGGTGGTAGTGGACCATGCCACGAGATATCCTGAAGCAATTCCTCTAAGGACCACTACAGCACCTGCAGTGGCAAAGGCCCTCCTGGGAATATTTTCCAGGGTGGGCTTCCCAAAAGAGGTGGTATCAGACAGGGGAAGCAATTTCATGTCTGCTTACTTAAAGGCCATGTGGAAGGAGTGTGGTGTGACATACAAGTTCACTACACCCTATCATCCACAAACAAATGGACTGGTCGAGAGATTTAACAAAACTCTCAAAGGCATGATTATGGGACTCCCTGAAAAACTCCGCAGGAGATGGGATATCCTT